>NC_086449.1:763424022-763732950 GCF_028390025.1 Pseudophryne corroboree | reverse complement strand
CGAATCTCAGGTACGCCTGATGAGGGGGATATATGGGGACATGTGTCCAGTGACACCATAAAATCCCCCCCTTCCAGGCTGGAGATCACTGCCCGGAGCGATTCCATCTTGAATTTGAACTTTTTCAAGTACAGGTTTAGGGATTTTAGATTTAGAATGGGTGTGACCGAGCCATCCGGTTTCGGAACCACAAACAGGGTTGAATAGTACCCCTTTCCCTGTTGAACTAGGGGAACCTTGACAATCACTTGCTGTTGACACAGCTTTTGCATTGCAGCTAAAACTATCTCCCTCTCTGGGGGAGAAGCTGGTAAAGCCAATTTGAAAAATCGGCGCGGAGGCACTTCGAATTCCAGCTTGTAGCCTTGGGATACAATTTCCATCGCCCAAGGATCCACGTCTGACTGAACCCAGACGTGGCTGAAGAGTCGAAGACGTGCCCCCACCGGCGCGGACTCCCTCAGTGGAGCCCCAGCGTCATGCGGTGGATTTAGTAGAAGCCGGGGAGGACTTCTGCTCCTGGGAACTAGCCGTAGCAGGCATTCTTTTCCCTCTACCCTTACCTCTGGCGAGGAAGGAAGAGGCCCGACCTCTTCTGGACTTATGCGACCGAAAGGACTGCATCTGATATTGTGGTGTTTTCTTTTGCTGTGGGGAAACATAAGGCAAAAAAGTAGATTTACCCACGGTAGCTGTGGAAACCAGGTCCGCGAGACCTTCCCCAAATAAAACCTCACCCTTGTAAGACAGAACTTCCATATGCCTCTTTGACTCGGCATCACCCGTCCATTGGCGGGTCCACAGGGCTCGCCTAGCAGAAATCGCCATGGCGTTAGCTCTCGAACCTAGCAGCCCAACGTCTCTCTGAGCGTCTCTCATATATAAGACTGCGTCTTTAATGTGACCTAAGGTCAATAAAATGGTGTCCCTATCTAGGGTATCAATGTCAGCTGACAAGGTATCTGTCCAAGCTGCTACAGCGCTACAAACCCAAGCCGACGCTATTGCCGGTCTGAGCAAAGCACCCGTATGTGTATAAATTGATTTTAAGGTAGTTTCGTGTCTGCGATCAGCAGGATCCTTGAGGGCTGCCGTGTCTGGAGACGGTAGCGCCACCTTCTTGGACAAGCGCGTTAAAGCCTTGTCCACCCTGGGCGAGGATTCCCACCGTACCCTATCCTGTGCAGGGAAAGGATACGCCATAAGAATCCTCTTGGGAATCTGCAGTTTTTTGTCTGGAGTTTCCCAAGCTTTTTCAAATAATCATCGTAGTCAACACTGGAGTCAGAATCCGTGTCGGTATCAGTGTCTGCTACTTGGGACAGGGGACGTTTTTGAGACCCTGAATGGCCCTGTGACACAGTCAAAGCCATTGATTGACTTCCTGTTTTATCCCAGTACTCTGCTTTGTCCAATCTCTTATGTAATAAAGCCACATTTGCATTTAAAACATTCCACATATCCAACCAATCAGGTGTCGGCGTTGCCGACTGAGACATCACAATCATCTGCTCCACCTCCTCCTTAGGTGAGCCTTCCACTTCAGACATGCCGACACACACGTACCGAGACACCCCACACACTCAGGGATATATCTATATGGAGACAGTCCCCCAATAAGGCCCTTTGGAGAGACAGAGAGAGAGTATGTCAGCACACACCCAGCGCTACCGGACACTGGAATAAAATCCCAGTTAGTACAGCGCTTTTATATAAATATATAAATACACTCACTGCGCCAATTAAATGTGCCCCCCCCCCCCCCCTCTTTTTTGCCCTCTGTAACCGTGTTCAGCAGGGGAGAGTCCGGGGAGCCAGCTTCTCTGCAGTGTGCTGTGAAGAAAATGGCGCTGGTTAGTGCTGGAGGATCAAGCTCCGCCCCCTCACCGGCGGGCTGCGGTCCCGCTCAAATTATTTATACTGGCGGGGGTTTATTAATACACCGCCTCTGCAGTATCTAATGCATCTGCCAGTGTCCCTTTGAGGTTAATATTGCTGCCCAGGGCGCCCCCCCCCCTGCGCCCTGCACCCTTACAGTGCCCGCTGTGTGTGTACGTGTGGGAGCAAGCCGCGCGTTACCTCAGTGAAGTTCTGAAGTCTTCTGCCGCCTTTGAAGTCTTCTTTCTTCTTAATACTCACCCGGCTTCTATCTTCCGGCTCTGTGAGGAGGACGGCGGCGCGGCTCTGGGACGAACGGCGAGGGTGAGACCTGCGTTCCGACCCTCTGGAGCTAATGGACAGTGGCGGTTCTTGCCACGGGCAAGCGGTACTTTTGCCCGGGGCGCCGCCTTCCGGAGGGCGCCGGCGCCATCCGAAAGGGCGCCGCACCAGGGCAAGATCCGCCACTGTGCCCCCCGCAGTGCCCTGCTGTGCCCCCCCCGCTTTGAAGGGAACCAGACGCGTAGCGTCTAGTTTCCCTTCATTGAGAGGACCTTAGTTGTGCGGTGCGCGATGACGTCATCGCGCACCGCACAGCAAAGGTCCTCTCCATGAAGGGAAACTAGATGCTACGGTCTAGTTTCCCTTCATGTAGAGGACCTTTGCTGTGCGATGCGCGATGACGTCATCGCGCACCGCACAGCATAGTGGCACAGACACTAGGGGTCATAATTGACCTCTAGTGTCTATGCTGTTCTATGGGAGAGACGTAATAACGTCTCTCCCATAGATTGAAGAGAGGAGAAGAGCGGCGCCGCCGGCGGATGGGGGTCTGCAGCGGTCTGGATCAGGAACGGGGATGGTAAGTATACTTTTTTTTATTTATTTTTTCTTTCAGCGTCGTGACCACGCCCCCATTTGAAGCCACGCCCCCACAAGGCTAAGAACCGGCCCTGCTAATGGAGTCCAGTAGCCTAAGAAGCAGAGCCTATCATTTAAGTAGGTCTGCTTCTCTCCCCTCAGTCCCTCGAAGCAGGGAGCCTGTTGCCAGCAGTGCTCCCTGAAAATAAAAAACCTAACAAAAGTCTTTTTCAGAGAAACTCAGGAGAGCTCCCCTGTAGAGCACCCATTCTCCTCTGGGCACAGGATCTAACTGAGGTCTGGAGGAGGGGCATAGAGGTAGGAGCCAGTGCACACCCATTCTAAAGTCTTTAGAGTGCCCATGTCTCCTGCGGAGCCCGTCTATACCCCATGGTCCTTGCGGAGTCCCCAGCATCCTCTAGGACGTAAGAGAAATATAAATAAATATTTGATAGTTAAAGTCCCGGAGGGCTGTTCATTTCTTCTACTATATACTGTATGTATAGTTGTTATTTATTTTTTACTTTTTACATTTTTTTAAGATTTTGATTCTATACAATCTGTGACCTGAATAGAACAGATAAGTAGATATTGGTTCCTTATAGATATTCTGATATTCTATGCTATACTGTGCTGTGTGTATTTTGTATACCATACAGGGGCCTCAGGTGTTTTCTCCCCAGGACTATAGCTATATATCTATACTTTCAGTCTGTAATTCACACTTGAGTTCCACAGTGTAATGTATTATGGTATGTGCACCTTATTGTGGCTCTATCTTTGTCACTGCAGCCCAAATTGTGCTATTTCCTGTTTATGTTGCACAGTGGGATGCACACTTGCATGCCTTTGGCACACTGCACAGTGGAATGCACAGCCTTTGGCACACTGCACAGTGGAACTGACGCCTTTGGCATATTGCACAGTGGAACTGACGCCTTTGGCACACTGCACAGTGGAACTGACGCCTTTGGCACATTTCACAGTGAAACTCACGCCTTTGGCATATTGCATAGTGGAACTCACGCCTTTGGCACATTGCACAGTGGAACTCACGCCTTTGGCATACTGCACAGTGGAATGCACAGCCTTTGGCACATTGCACAGTGGAACTGACGCCTTTGGCACATTGCACAATGAAACTCACGCCTTTGGCACATTGCACAATGAAACTCACGACTTTGGCACATTGCACAGTGGAACTGACGCCTTTGGCACACTGCACAGTGGAACTGACGCCTTTGGCACACTGCACAGTGGAACTGACGCCTTTGGCACATTGCACAGTGGAACTCACGCCTTTGGCACACTGCATAGTGGGGGTGGTCTTCAGTATGCCGACTGACGGGATCCCGGCGCATAGTATACCGGCGCCGGAATCCCGACAGCCGGCATACCGACACTTATTCTCCCTCGTGGGGGTCCACGACCCCCCTGGAGGGAGGATAAAATAGCGTCACCGTGCCCGTAGCGTGGCGAGCGCAGCGAGCCCGCAAGGGGCTCATTTGCGCTCGCCACACTGTCGGTAAGCCAGCGGTCGGCCTCCCGGCGCCGGTATGCTGGTCGCCGGGAGCCCGACCGCCGGCATACCATACTGAACCCCATAGTGGAACTCACACCTTTGGCACATTGCACAGTGGAACTGACGCCTTTGGCACATTGCACAGTGAAACTCATGCCTTTGGCACATTGCACAGTGGAACCCACGCCTTTGGCACATTGCATAGTGGAACTCACGCCTTTGGCACATTGCACAGTGGAACTCACGCCTTTGGCATACTGCACAGTGGAATGCACAGCCTTTGGCACATTGCACAGTGGAACTGACGCCTTTGGCACATTGCACAATGAAACTCACGCCTTTGGCACATTGCACAGTGGAACCCACGCCTTTGGCACATTGCACAGTGGAACCCACGCCTTTGGCACATTGCATAGTGGAACTCACGCCTTTGGCACATTGCACAGTGGAACTCACGCCTTTGGCACACTGCACAGTGGAACTGACGCCTTTGGCACATTGCACAGTGGAACTGACGCCTTTGGCACACTGCACAGTGGAACTGACGCCTTTGGCACATTTCACAGTGAAACTCACGCCTTTGGCATATTGCATAGTGGAACTCACGCCTTTGGCACATTGCACAGTGGAACTCACGCCTTTGGCATACTGCACAGTGGAATGCACAGCCTTTGGCACATTGCACAGTGGAACTGACGCCTTTGGCACATTGCACAGTGGAACTGACGCCTTTGGCACACTGCACAGTGGAACTGACGCCTTTGGCACACTGCACAGTGGAACTGACGCCTTTGGCACATTGCACAGTGGAACTCACGCCTTTGGCACACTGCATAGTGGGGGTGGTCTTCAGTATGCCGACTGACGGGATCCCGGCGCATAGTATACCGGCGCCGGAATCCCGACAGCCGGCATACCGACACTTATTCTCCCTCGTGGGGGTCCACGACCCCCCTGGAGGGAGAATAAAATAGCGTCACCGTGCCCGTAGCGTGGCGAGCGCAGCGAGCCCGCAAGGGGCTCATTTGCGCTCGCCACACTGTCGGTAAGCCAGCGGTCGGCCTCCCGGCGCCGGTATGCTGGTCGCCGGGAGCCCGACCGCCGGCATACCATACTGAACCCCATAGTGGAACTCACGCCTTTGGCACATTGCACAGTGGAACTGACGCCTTTGGCACATTGCACAGTGAAACTCATGCCTTTGGCACATTGCACAGTGGAACCCACGCCTTTGGCACATTGCATAGTGGAACTCACGCCTTTGGCACATTGCACAGTGGAACTCACGCCTTTGGCATACTGCACAGTGGAATGCACAGCCTTTGGCACATTGCACAGTGGAACTGACGCCTTTGGCACATTGCACAATGAAACTCACGCCTTTGGCACATTGCACAGTGGAACCCACGCCTTTGGCACATTGCACAGTGGAACCCACGCCTTTGGCACATTGCATAGTGGAACTCACGCCTTTGGCACATTGCACAGTGGAACTCACGCCTTTGGCACACTGCACAGTGGAACTGACGCCTTTGGCACATTGCACAGTGGAACTCACGCCTTTGGCACACTGCACAGTGGAACTGACGCCTTTGGCACATTGCACAGTGGAACTCACGCCTTTTGGCACACTGCATAGTGGGGGTGGTCTTCAGTATGCCGACTGATGGGATCCCGGCGCACAGTATACCGGCGCCGGAATCCCGACAGCCGGCATACCGACACTTATTCTCCCTCGTGGGGGTCCACGACCCCCCTGGAGGGAGAATAAAATAGCGTCACCGTGCCCGTAGCGTGGCGAGCGCAGCGAGCCCGCAAGGGGCTCATTTGCGCTCGCCACACTGTCGGTAAGCCGGCGGTCGGCCTCCCGGCGCCGGTATGCTGGTCGCCGGGAGCCCGACCGCCGGCATACCATACTGAACCCCATAGTGGAACTCACGCCTTTGGCACATTGCATAGTAAAACTCACACCTTTGGCACATTGCACAGTGAAACTCATGCCTTTGGCACATTGCACAGTGGATCTCACGCCTTTGGCACATTGCACAGTGAAACTCACGCCTTTGGCACGTTGCACAGTGAAACTCACGCCTTTGGCACGTTGCACAGTGGAACTCACGCCTTTGGCACATTGCACAGTGGAACCCACGCCTTTGGCACATTGCATAGTGGAACCCACGCCTTTGGCACATTGCATAGTGGAACTCACGCCTTTGGCACATTGCACAGTGGAACTCACGCCTTTGGCATACTGCACAGTGGAACTGACGCCTTTGGCACATTTCACAGTGAAACTCACGCTTTTGGCATATTGCACAGTGGAACTGACGCCTATGGCACATTGCACAGTGGAACTCACGCCTTTGGCACATTGCACAGTGGAACTCACGCCTTTGGCACATTTCACAGTGGAACTCACGCCTTTGGCACATTGCACAGTGGAACTCACGCCTTTGGCACATTGCACAGTGGAACTCACGCCTTTGGCACATTGCACAGTGGAACTCACGCCTTTGGCACATTGCACAGTGGAACTCACGCCTTTGGCACATTGCACAGTGGAACTCACGCCTTTGGCACATTGCACAGTGGAACTCATGCCTTTGGCACATTGCACAGTGGAACTCACGCCTTTGGCACATTAAACAGTGGAACTCACGCCTTTGGCACATTGCACAGTGGAACTCACGCCTTTGGCATATTAAACAGTGGAACTCACGCCTTTGGCACATTGCACAGTGGAACTCACGCCTTTGGCACATTGCACAGTGGAACTCACACCTTTGGCACATTTCACAGTGAAACTCACGCCTTTGGCAGATTGCACAGTGGAACTCACGCCTTTGGCACATTAAACAGTGGAACTCACGCCTTTGGCACATTAAACAGTGGAACTCACGCCTTTGGCACATTGCACAGTGGAACTCACGCCTTTGGCACATTGCACAGTGGAACTCACGCCTTTGGCACATTGCACAGTGGAACTCACGCCTTTGGCACATTGCACAGTGGAACTCACGCCTTTGGCACATTTCACAGTGAAACTCACGCCTTTGGCATATTGCACAGTGGAACTGACGCCTATGGCATATTGCACAGTGGAACTGATGCCTTTGGCACATTGCACAGTGGAACTCACGCCTTTGGCACATTTCACAGTAAAACTCACGCCTTTGGCATATTGCACAGTGGAACTGACGCCTATGGCACATTGCACAGTGGAACTGACGCCTTTGGCACATTTCACAGTGAAACTCATGCCTTTGGCACATTTCACAGTGGAACTCACGCCTTTGGCACATTGCACAGTGGAACTCACGCCTTTGGCACATTTCACAGTGGAACTCACGCCTTTGGCACATTGCACAGTGGAACTCACGCCTTTGGCACATTGCACAGTGGAACTCACGCCTTTGGCACATTTCACAGTGGACCTCTCGCCTTTGGCACATTGCACAGTGGAACTCACGCCTTTGGCACACTGCACAGTGGAACTCACGCCTTTGGCACATTGCACAGTGGAACTCACGCCTTTGGCACATTGCACAGTGGAACTCACGCCTTTGGCACATTAAACAGTGGAACTCACGCCTTTGGACATTGCACAGTGGAACTCACGCCTTTGGCACATTGCACAGTGGAACTCACGCCTTTGGCACATTGCACAGTGGAACTCACGCCTTTGGCACATTTCACAGTGAAACTCACGCCTTTGGCATATTGCACAGTGGAACTGACGCCTATGGCACATTGCACAGTGGAACTGACGCCTTTGGAACATTTCACAGTGAAACTCACGCCTTTGGCACATTGCACAGTGGAACTCACGCCTTTGGCACACTGCACAGTGGAACTCATGCCTTTGGCACATTGCACAGTGGACCTCACGCCTTTGGCACATTTCACAGTGGAACTCACGCCTTTGGCACACTGCACAGTGGAACTCATGCCTTTGGCACATTGCACAGTGGAACTAACGCCTTTGACATATTGCACAGTGGAACTGACGCCTTTGGCACATTGCACAGTGGAACTCACGCCTTTGGCACATTTCACAGTGAAACTCACGCCTTTGGCACATTGCACAGTGGAACTGATAAAGCTAAATATTTATCGTATATAAAACACTTTAAGAGGTCTAAGAACACTATACGCTATCTACGTAAGAAGTACCGTAAGGGTACGCAAGTTGTGTAGCGATCGCTCAACCGTAGTCGAGACGCTCAAGCGTCACGTTCGCTTACGGCCCAGTGATCACAGGCAGGCACGCTATTGGCTGCTGGCTAACGTGATGATTCGCTATAGCGTAGCGTACGCTCGGGACCACGAGGAGATCACCAGCGGTGCAGACGCTTACAACGTTAAAACCTTTATATCTATACCTTTAACAATGAGATACACAGTATACCTTAGTGTGGAGACAGAGTGTAAGTGCAACCTGGTGTAACCTGATTAACTACAAAGCTGCTTGAGCGTCACCGACGCTCAGAGAATACTTAACCCTATAAAGAATACACAGATACCTGGGCTTAGGGTCCAAAACCTATTATATGTATTTTAACTATTATACTTGCAAAAGGAATCACAGTACAAATGATACACTACAATATAACATAAACCAACTAACCAGATAACTACACGGGAAATACAATACAATACAATTAAAGGAAAATACGAGAGAAAGAGTAGAGAGAGAGAGAGATGGAGAGAGAGAGAGAGAGAGAGAGAGATGGCTCACAGTAAGACAATATGATTACGGAGAAAACTTACGCACAAGGGGAAACGATCGCATGCGCCTCGATATCCAGCTCCCGATTATCAGCAATGAGAACCGTTGAAGAGAGTGAAGTTGGATATGGTCGGCTTGCCTATTTATGCCCCACACACAATACAATTCAATGGTCCCTACAATCTCATTGTTCATTGGACACAGGAATTCGGCTTCGCATTATAACAAAAGGTCATAGGTTGATTCATACAGGTGGGCTGTGACTATTTCCAACAGCTCAGGTGGGAGGGAAACTGGGTTTCCCGCCGCATGGGTAATAAAGTGCAAATAAAGTAAATGTTCATAAACTTCTTATGTCCATAACTATTCGCACGAGCGATTGATCTGCTTCAAACCAACACCGGAATATTTCTAATTAAATATTCTTCCGATGGATACTAAACACCACTGTATTACTCCTGTCTGACCCTTCGTATCAAACAAAGAGGGATTTCTCTGTTCATGAACATTCTATATTAACCAAACTTGCAGAATCTATCAAAGGGACCATGATCTACAAAATACATTATATAGTGAAAATATGTAATGATTGAGTCGCACGCTACGATCGCATAAACTCTACCGTAAATACGCATACCATGCGCCTGCGGGTGCCCGCGACTGTGAGTATGCGCACGTACGGGAGAGCGTACGCATGCGCAGCACGGACCTGTGTGAGGTGCAAATATGGTAGTGTGCATAGAGATATTTTTCTGACTTTGACAGTCCACCCTTTGGCAGTCAATAATAACTGCCACCTTCTAAAACATTTCAAAAGGAGAAAAATATATGTCAGGGGTTAATTCATATCCATGGTTGGGTAAGGGAGGAGAGAGGAGTAGGTGGGAAGAGGGTATGACCTAGTGAGATAGCAGAAGCATGTGTGTATGAGTCCATGTTTGGGGGGTCATGTATCATCGTGCCGTACGTGTTGTAAATCAAGCTTCGAGGTATTGCGAAGTATACATTTGAATTCCTTCTTATCCCGTGGTACGGGTCTGTGGATGGGCTGTCAAACTTTACCGAGCTCTTTTCGGATTTTGAACAAAATGGGGAGCACATTTTAGTTGATGATACATGAATGGGGGAATATGTGATTGCTGATATCTGTGCCTGTATTCCCTATACTATGTGTGTCATTACCTGAGGGTTGTAGAAATGAAGAAAAAACATAATTACGGTAAATGCGGTGGTATTCTATGTCAGGTTAATGTACATCTGTCGGTTGAAGTTTTGTTCGGTATCAGTTGAAAGTCGTCTTCTTTGCGCTGTGTTGCCCATTAGGTGTGAGCAAAAAGCTTTGTCAATGCCATTAGATTTACAAAAAATGTTGGGCTAGCGTAAGTTTAAGAATTCTAGGGAAACTGGGGATCCATGGCAAAGTTCATCAAATGTCCGTATCTACAGTGGTCAAAACTTCTTCTTTGGTCTATCCGTTGTCTGTATAGCGTCTCGTCAACTTCCTCGTCCAAGGGGGTCTTTTTATCTTGGAGAAAAGCAGAAAAACAGGTGAAAGAAACGGACCGTATAATCGCATTTTCATTACATCATTGTTTCTATCATTGGGTCATAAATCAAATCCAGGTTAATTAGTTTCCTCACTCCTCAAACTCATTACCCTGGTACGATGTTTGCACTTCATTAAAGCCTGACCGCATCTAAATATCAAGCCAATTGATATGACAACACCTAAGATACATAGGAGAAACTTCCCAACATCCATTATGACTCCTTGAGCCCAGTCTCCCAAACCGGAGAACCAATTTCGCGGGTTCAACCATGACACCCAACCAGTCAGCTCATTACCTACAGCAGCAAGAGTGAGATTGTGTTTTCGGCGAAATTCCCACTTCAATTGGAGAATATCGTCCATCTTTTGGTCTATGACCTCGACCGGATCCTCGGTGCTATTCGTGATATACGTGCAACACTTCACGCCGTACTGTGTTGCTAATGTAACACAATATCCGCCTGTCACTGCTGTGAGGTAATTAAGAACCATTCTATGCTGCACCAGTTCTGTTTTATAAGCTTGAAGTTCCCTTCCAGTATATCTAAACGTGTCATCATACATTTCAGTGATATTATCTAACAAATTTGCGAGCGCCGATATGTATTTATAATTTAGCACTCCTCTAGCGGTGCGGGTGAAATCTAACGCGATTAAGAATTGAATCCCGGTGGATTCACTTATTAGATCAGAGGCCGGATGCTCTGTCTTCTCTATCAGGTGCCTTTTAACAACGTGCTCGTAATGGGTGTGAGTATAAGGAGCTTGGGCACCACGATGTATGTCTTTCATTTTATCATGTGTTACAGTCATCACTTCAGGCAATACTTTTCCAATATAACACAATCCTTCAGAGTTTGGGGCAAGCCACTTGTACGCCTTTCTCCCGCATATGAAATATGCATCATCGGGGAGAACATATGGGACGGAGAAGGACATAACCATATTACACACCTTCCAGGTGAACTCTCCTAATCCTAATTCTTCCATCTGCTTAATACACGTATCAGGTTGTATGATATGTGCACAGTATCCTGGTGATACTTCTCCAACTCTCGTAATCCTATTTCCTAAGGTGTACCTATACCGGAAAGATTTTCCTCTACTGGCTATGTGGCGTACAAGCTCTGTATCTGTAGGCATTCTATCTGCTCTATGCGAAAAGGTCATGGTGTGGTTACTCCATGACACTTCCCAATTTCCCGGCTTTCTGGGATTGGAGATGTTGAAACATAATAGGGACCTATCCACATGGTATTGGTGGAGCTTCAAACTAGGAGGGCTGGAGATATTAAACCTCCTGTCCACCGGTCTCCCACCATTTAACTCAAGTACCTCCCCTATCGTTAAAGGAAATGGTACTAGCCCTGATTTGCTATGACCTTGAGGTACTTGAGAGCATACCCAACAATCTGTTTTGTTTAACACATTACCCACTAAGGAGTGATAGTCACTCAATGGATGCCGGTCCATATGGATATTAAAACTGGATTGGCATTTCTTAATGCACCCATCTTCAATGACATTGTTACAGAGCCTACAGATACAGTTTTCCTCAGCTAACAATCCGTCACAATTCCTTCTATGGTCAATGCTATCGGATCGTTTTCTGATACTCGCCTTTGCTTGTTGGTTAGGTTGATCTTGGAAAACTACGCCTCCATCTTTATCATCAGAACCCATTCCAGAACCTCTATCGACCTCCATGGTACTCTCGCCGGAACAGACTGCTCTGGTCAACATCATGGTCAACAGGAAAATCCGGATCACAGTCTCTTGGGGCAAGTCCATCTTATAGGAGGGAACGGAGAAGAATGAGAAGGAGGAAAAAGAAATTTGAGGGAGAGGGGATGGGAAGTGGAGGAAAATAATAAAAGGGAGTGGGGAGTCGACAACAGCTCTCGGTCTTCAAGGCTCAGGTGCCGCCTCAGTCCTCCTGGAACAGACACTCCAGTGATACAACCTCTACCGTCTGTTCCTTATCACGGGACTTCTCTGGATCAGCAACCTTCTTGCAGTGGGATGAATGGACCCAAGTCTCTCTCTCAGCAACCTTCAGTGCTGTAGTGCTAGTCAATAAGACCTGGTATGGTCCTTCCCATCTGTCAATAAGGCAACCAGTTGATACGACCTCACCTATCCCTCCGCTAGGGGCCTTTACTAATCTCGTGGGTGGAGCTGTGCCTACTGTGGTCTCTGCTATGGTGGCTGCTAGAGAGAGCGCTGAAATCGTTGCCGATTCGTCCTCTTGATCACACTCCTGAGGAAAGTTCAAAACAGGGTACAACTTGCACGGGTTAATACTTGCATGGGTTAATGGGTTAACATTATCATTAACATTTACACAGTTACTAAGTGATTTTGTGTTACACCTTAGTGCGTCTTTCTCCGCAATCAACTTCTCTCCTGATATATATGGTGGCGGTGGGGCCGTGGCAATCAGTTTTCTGTTAGAGCCAGATCCCGCCGCCTGAGCCAAACCTCTCTGTATCTCACCTTCCTGTTGCCACAACTGTAAATAATCATAATGCTGGATTCGTCTCTTTGTTGATTTTATGAGACATATCCTCCTCCTTAAATTTTGTAACACTTCTGAGCTGAAGCTACCTACTCTTGGGAATTTCTCCCCGTCATGTACAGTCATTCTCTCCCATTCATCACATAAAGTTTCTGTGTGACTTCCATATTTCTCACACATTATATACCTGGCCGACCCAATTGGTCGGACCACTGAATCAACCCGAACCGAGGTTGATCGCCCCCTACCTGAACAAGTGGCCCCATAGTTCGAAAGTGTTGCTTTATTTAGCCAACTCTTACGCAAAACCAAATGTCCACAATAGGCTGACGGTGGCGGTTTACCGAGTACCCCACTCACTCGCCCACGCCGACCAATACGACCTGATCACACCGATATGGTGCTGGCGTACTCGACCTAGGGCCCCTGCGACCTGAACCTCTATTTACTGGAACCTGCGAGGGTTATCCGAAGAACACTTACTCTTTCCAGTAACTATTGGTTGCTGGATAGTTCCTGAGTGAGCAGCAAACTTCCCTTAAAATAAAAAAAATTACACAAATCACGTTAGAGTGTACAAATAGCGTTTGTGACCCCTTTACTCTAATGGTATTAGGTCAGATTACTAACTACTGCACACACTTACGTGCGGTCCAGTCGTTCAGTACACAAACAACTAAGCTTATGTACGGAAAGACCAATGGAATCGAAACTTACGACTGCGAATTCCTTCAGCCAGAGCTTATATGGCCTATATGGGTGTTGCACCAACCCTTTTCGGTGTTGTGCCTGTGAACTGTATAGCGGACTTCCTTGTCGGCTGTACCTGGACCTCCTGGTCTGCTATGACCTCCTGGTCTTGTTACAGTATGACCTCCTGGTCTGCTATACTCTAATGCTCAAAATTGTATATTTAACCAGGGATGCCTCCCTAGCCACCGTGCACGTCACTTACACGCATGTACCTCACGAGTACTCGACTTTTCTTGTGGTTCAACCTTTAAAAATTGTAAAAACACTCACTCATCACATGTACACTTTTGTTTCTATTTCTATTTCTGCGCAGAAATTTTTCTTTAGATCAGGTGTGTTACCAATTAGGAGCAGGATCTGTTAATTACATTTCGGACACCCAAAAATAGACTTGCGTTATTTCTCGCCTCGCGTTATTTATCGCTTTGCGTTATTTATCGCTTTGCGTTAAAAATCAACTTATCGTGACTTGAGCTACGTGGGCGTAACCGGACGCTCCGTTGCGTAATATACGCTGCGTGCGTCGGCCTTTGGATTGCGTACGCAGGTCTTTGTTATAGACACGTATACGCAAAGCAAAGATCCACCGTAACACAATTTATACTTTTATCAATGTAGATGATCCTTGATCATCTACCACACAACACACTGACTTCGCCTTATCTCCCAGGCAAAAACTGTGTGTTTGTCTATCCTTTAACTATGTTATCTATTCTTAAACTATGAAATAACGGCAACTCTCTTTTAGCACTTCTATCAACTATAAAACTGGCAGACAGGAGAGTGATATACGAAAATGAAAAAGAAAAAGAAATGCAGATATATATATATGTGTGCGTGCGTGTGTACGCAAGACAGAAAAATAAACAGTTTTAAAAGACACTAGCGTTTTGTTCTTACCTCCGGTTCCCGGATTCCTTCAGCACTCTTTACCTAAGCGAAGCAGACGCTTATCCTGTCAGCACTACGAGGGATACAACCTCCCGCCCTTTGCTGAGGGATAATGTCTGCTGATCTACCTAGTGCAGATATGTGAAGGACGGGCGAGCCGCCAATTGATAAAGCTAAATATTTATCGTATATAAAACACTTTAAGAGGTCTAAGAACACTATACGCTATCTACGTAAGAAGTACCGTAAGGGTACGCAAGTTGTGTAGCGATCGCTCAACCGTAGTCGAGACGCTCAAGCGTCACGTTCGCTTACGGCCCAGTGATCACAGGCAGGCACGCTATTGGCTGCCGGCTAACGTGATGATTCGCTATAGCGTAGCGTACGCTCGGGACCACGAGGAGATCACCAGCGGTGCAGACGCTTACAACGTTAAAACCTTTATATCTATACCTTTAACAATGAGATACACAGTATACCTTAGTGTGGAGACAGAGTGTAAGTGCAACCTGGTGTAACCTGATTAACTACAAAGCTGCTTGAGCGTCACCGACGCTCAGAGAATACTTAACCCTATAAAGAATACACAGATACCTGGGCTTAGGGTCCAAAACCTATTATATGTATTTTAACTATTATACTTGCAAAAGGAATCACAGTACAAATGATACACTACAATATAACATAAACCAACTAACCAGATAACTACACGGGAAATACAATACAATACAATTAAAGGAAAATACGAGAGAAAGAGTAGAGAGAGAGAGAGATGGAGAGAGAGAGAGAGAGAGAGAGAGAGATGGCTCACAGTAAGACAATATGATTACGGAGAAAACTTACGCACAAGGGGAAACGATCGCATGCGCCTCGATATCCAGCTCCCGATTATCAGCAATGAGAACCGTTGAAGAGAGTGAAGTTGGATATGGTCGGCTTGCCTATTTATGCCCCACACACAATACAATTCAATGGTCCCTACAATCTCATTGTTCATTGGACACAGGAATTCGGCTTCGCATTATAACAAAAGGTCATAGGTTGATTCATACAGGTGGGCTGTGACTATTTCCAACAGCTCAGGTGGGAGGGAAACTGGGTTTCCCGCCGCATGGGTAATAAAGTGCAAATAAAGTAAATGTTCATAAACTTCTTATGTCCATAACTATTCGCACGAGCGATTGATCTGCTTCAAACCAACACCGGAATATTTCTAATTAAATATTCTTCCGATGGATACTAAACACCACTGTATTACTCCTGTCTGACCCTTCGTATCAAACAAAGAGGGATTTCTCTGTTCATGAACATTCTATATTAACCAAACTTGCAGAATCTATCAAAGGGACCATGATCTACAAAATACATTATATAGTGAAAATATGTAATGATTGAGTCGCACGCTACGATCGCATAAACTCTACCGTAAATACGCATACCATGCGCCTGCGGGTGCCCGCGACTGTGAGTATGCGCACGTACGGGAGAGCGTACGCATGCGCAGCACGGACCTGTGTGAGGTGCAAATATGGTAGTGTGCATAGAGATATTTTTCTGACTTTGACAGTCCACCCTTTGGCAGTCAATAATAACTGCCACCTTCTAAAACATTTCAAAAGGAGAAAAATATATGTCAGGGGTTAATTCATATCCATGGTTGGGTAAGGGAGGAGAGAGGAGTAGGTGGGAAGAGGGTATGACCTAGTGAGATAGCAGAAGCATGTGTGTATGAGTCCATGTTTGGGGGGTCATGTATCATCGTGCCGTACGTGTTGTAAATCAAGCTTCGAGGTATTGCGAAGTATACATTTGAATTCCATCTTATCCCGTGGTACGGGTCTGTGGATGGGCTGTCAAACTTTACCGAGCTCTTTTCGGATTTTGAACAAAATGGGGAGCACATTTTAGTTGATGATACATGAATGGGGGAATATGTGATTGCTGATATCTGTGCCTGTATTCCCTATACTATGTGTGTCATTACCTGAGGGTTGTAGAAATGAAGAAAAAACATAATTACGGTAAATGCGGTGGTATTCTATGTCAGGTTAATGTACATCTGTCGGTTGAAGTTTTGTTCGGTATCAGTTGAAAGTCGTCTTCTTTGCGCTGTGTTGCCCATTAGGTGTGAGCAAAAAGCTTTGTCAATGCCATTAGATTTACAAAAAATGTTGGGCTAGCGTAAGTTTAAGAATTCTAGGGAAACTGGGGATCCATGGCAAAGTTCATCAAATGTCCGTATCTACAGTGGTCAAAACTTCTTCTTTGGTCTATCCGTTGTCTGTATAGCGTCTCGTCAACTTCCTCGTCCAAGGGGGTCTTTTTATCTTGGAGAAAAGCAGAAAAACAGGTGAAAGAAACGGACCGTATAATCGCATTTTCATTACATCATTGTTTCTATCATTGGGTCATAAATCAAATCCAGGTTAATTACAGTTTCCTCACTCCTCAAACTCATTACCCTGGTACGATGTTTGCACTTCATTAAAGCCTGACCGCATCTAAATATCAAGCCAATTGATATGACAACACCTAAGATACATAGGAGAAACTTCCCAACATCCATTATGACTCCTTGAGCCCAGTCTCCCAAACCGGAGAACCAATTTCGCGGGTTCAACCATGACACCCAACCAGTCAGCTCATTACCTACAGCAGCAAGAGTGAGATTGTGTTTTCGGCGAAATTCCCACTTCAATTGGAGAATATCGTCCATCTTTTGGTCTATGACCTCGACCGGATCCTCGGTGCTATTCGTGATATACGTGCAACACTTCACGCCGTACTGTGTTGCTAATGTAACACAATATCCGCCTGTCACTGCTGTGAGGTAATTAAGAACCATTCTATGCTGCACCAGTTCTGTTTTATAAGCTTGAAGTTCCCTTCCAGTATATCTAAACGTGTCATCATACATTTCAGTGATATTATCTAACAAATTTGCGAGCGCCGATATGTATTTATAATTTAGCACTCCTCTAGCGGTGCGGGTGAAATCTAACGCGATTAAGAATTGAATCCCGGTGGATTCACTTATTAGATCAGAGGCCGGATGCTCTGTCTTCTCTATCAGGTGCCTTTTAACAACGTGCTCGTAATGGGTGTGAGTATAAGGAGCTTGGGCACCACGATGTATGTCTTTCATTTTATCATGTGTTACAGTCATCACTTCAGGCAATACTTTTCCAATATAACACAATCCTTCAGAGTTTGGGGCAAGCCACTTGTACGCCTTTCTCCCGCATATGAAATATGCATCATCGGGGAGAACATATGGGACGGAGAAGGACATAACCATATTACACACCTTCCAGGTGAACTCTCCTAATCCTAATTCTTCCATCTGCTTAATACACGTATCAGGTTGTATGATATGTGCACAGTATCCTGGTGATACTTCTCCAACTCTCGTAATCCTATTTCCTAAGGTGTACCTATACCGGAAAGATTTTCCTCTACTGGCTATGTGGCGTACAAGCTCTGTATCTGTAGGCATTCTATCTGCTCTATGCGAAAAGGTCATGGTGTGGTTACTCCATGACACTTCCCAATTTCCCGGCTTTCTGGGATTGGAGATGTTGAAACATAATAGGGACCTATCCACATGGTATTGGTGGAGCTTCAAACTAGGAGGGCTGGAGATATTAAACCTCCTGTCCACCGGTCTCCCACCATTTAACTCAAGTACCTCCCCTATCGTTAAAGGAAATGGTACTAGCCCTGATTTGCTATGACCTTGAGGTACTTGAGAGCATACCCAACAATCTGTTTTGTTTAACACATTACCCACTAAGGAGTGATAGTCACTCAATGGATGCCGGTCCATATGGATATTAAAACTGGATTGGCATTTCTTAATGCACCCATCTTCAATGACATTGTTACAGAGCCTACAGATACAGTTTTCCTCAGCTAACAATCCGTCACAATTCCTTCTATGGTCAATGCTATCGGATCGTTTTCTGATACTCGCCTTTGCTTGTTGGTTAGGTTGATCTTGGAAAACTACGCCTCCATCTTTATCATCAGAACCCATTCCAGAACCTCTATCGACCTCCATGGTACTCTCGCCGGAACAGACTGCTCTGGTCAACATCATGGTCAACAGGAAAATCCGGATCACAGTCTCTTGGGGCAAGTCCATCTTATAGGAGGGAACGGAGAAGAATGAGAAGGAGGAAAAAGAAATTTGAGGGAGAGGGGATGGGAAGTGGAGGAAAATAATAAAAGGGAGTGGGGAGTCGACAACAGCTCTCGGTCTTCAAGGCTCAGGTGCCGCCTCAGTCCTCCTGGAACAGACACTCCAGTGATACAACCTCTACCGTCTGTTCCTTATCACGGGACTTCTCTGGATCAGCAACCTTCTTGCAGTGGGATGAATGGACCCAAGTCTCTCTCTCAGCAACCTTCAGTGCTGTAGTGCTAGTCAATAAGACCTGGTATGGTCCTTCCCATCTGTCAATAAGGCAACCAGTTGATACGACCTCACCTATCCCTCCGCTAGGGGCCTTTACTAATCTCGTGGGTGGAGCTGTGCCTACTGTGGTCTCTGCTATGGTGGCTGCTAGAGAGAGCGCTGAAATCGTTGCCGATTCGTCCTCTTGATCACACTCCTGAGGAAAGTTCAAAACAGGGTACAACTTGCACGGGTTAATACTTGCATGGGTTAATGGGTTAACATTATCATTAACATTTACACAGTTACTAAGTGATTTTGTGTTACACCTTAGTGCGTCTTTCTCCGCAATCAACTTCTCTCCTGATATATATGGTGGCGGTGGGGCCGTGGCAATCAGTTTTCTGTTAGAGCCAGATCCCGCCGCCTGAGCCAAACCTCTCTGTATCTCACCTTCCTGTTGCCACAACTGTAAATAATCATAATGCTGGATTCGTCTCTTTGTTGATTTTATGAGACATATCCTCCTCCTTAAATTTTGTAACACTTCTGAGCTGAAGCTACCTACTCTTGGGAATTTCTCCCCGTCATGTACAGTCATTCTCTCCCATTCATCACATAAAGTTTCTGTGTGACTTCCATATTTCTCACACATTATATACCTGGCCGACCCAATTGGTCGGACCACTGAATCAACCCGAACCGAGGTTGATCGCCCCCTACCTGAACAAGTGGCCCCATAGTTCGAAAGTGTTGCTTTATTTAGCCAACTCTTACGCAAAACCAAATGTCCACAATAGGCTGACGGTGGCGGTTTACCGAGTACCCCACTCACTCGCCCACGCCGACCAATACGACCTGATCACACCGATATGGTGCTGGCGTACTCGACCTAGGGCCCCTGCGACCTGAACCTCTATTTACTGGAACCTGCGAGGGTTATCCGAAGAACACTTACTCTTTCCAGTAACTATTGGTTGCTGGATAGTTCCTGAGTGAGCAGCAAACTTCCCTTAAAATAAAAAAAATTACACAAATCACGTTAGAGTGTACAAATAGCGTTTGTGACCCCTTTACTCTAATGGTATTAGGTCAGATTACTAACTACTGCACACACTTACGTGCGGTCCAGTCGTTCAGTACACAAACAACTAAGCTTATGTACGGAAAGACCAATGGAATCGAAACTTACGACTGCGAATTCCTTCAGCCAGAGCTTATATGGCCTATATGGGTGTTGCACCAACCCTTTTCGGTGTTGTGCCTGTGAACTGTATAGCGGACTTCCTTGTCGGCTGTACCTGGACCTCCTGGTCTGCTATGACCTCCTGGTCTTGTTACAGTATGACCTCCTGGTCTGCTATACTCTAATGCTCAAAATTGTATATTTAACCAGGGATGCCTCCCTAGCCACCGTGCACGTCACTTACACGCATGTACCTCACGAGTACTCGACTTTTCTTGTGGTTCAACCTTTAAAAATTGTAAAAACACTCACTCATCACATGTACACTTTTGTTTCTATTTCTATTTCTGCGCAGAAATTTTTCTTTAGATCAGGTGTGTTACCAATTAGGAGCAGGATCTGTTAATTACATTTCGGACACCCAAAAATAGACTTGCGTTATTTCTCGCCTCGCGTTATTTATCGCTTTGCGTTATTTATCGCTTTGCGTTAAAAATCAACTTATCGTGACTTGAGCTACGTGGGCGTAACCGGACGCTCCGTTGCGTAATATACGCTGCGTGCGTCGGCCTTTGGATTGCGTACGCAGGTCTTTGTTATAGACACGTATACGCAAAGCAAAGATCCACCGTAACACAATTTATACTTTTATCAATGTAGATGATCCTTGATCATCTACCACACAACACACTGACTTCGCCTTATCTCCCAGGCAAAAACTGTGTGTTTGTCTATCCTTTAACTATGTTATCTATTCTTAAACTATGAAATAACGGCAACTCTCTTTTAGCACTTCTATCAACTATAAAACTGGCAGACAGGAGAGTGATATACGAAAATGAAAAAGAAAAAGAAATGCAGATATATATATATGTGTGCGTGCGTGTGTACGCAAGACAGAAAAATAAACAGTTTTAAAAGACACTAGCGTTTTGTTCTTACCTCCGGTTCCCGGATTCCTTCAGCACTCTTTACCTAAGCGAAGCAGACGCTTATCCTGTCAGCACTACGAGGGATACAACCTCCCGCCCTTTGCTGAGGGATAATGTCTGCTGATCTACCTAGTGCAGATATGTGAAGGACGGGCGAGCCGCCAATTGATAAAGCTAAATATTTATCGTATATAAAACACTTTAAGAGGTCTAAGAACACTATACGCTATCTACGTAAGAAGTACCATAAGGGTACGCAAGTTGTGTAGCGATCGCTCAACCGTAGTCGAGACGCTCAAGCGTCACGTTCGCTTACGGCCCAGTGATCACAGGCAGGCACGCTATTGGCTGCCGGCTAACGTGATGATTCGCTGTAGCGTACGCTCGGGACCACGAGGAGATCACCAGCGGTGCAGACGCTTACAACGTTAAAACCTTTATATCTATACCTTTAACAATGAGATACACAGTATACCTTAGTGTGGAGACAGAGTGTAAGTGCAACCTGGTGTAACCTGATTAACTACAAAGCTGCTTGAGCGTCACCGACGCTCAGAGAATACTTAACCCTATAAAGAATACACAGATACCTGGGCTTAGGGTCCAAAACCTATTATATGTATTTTAACTATTATACTTGCAAAAGGAATCACAGTACAAATGATACACTACAATATAACATAAACCAACTAACCAGATAACTACACGGGAAATACAATACAATACAATTAAAGGAAAATACGAGAGAAAGAGTAGAGAGAGAGAGAGATGGAGAGAGAGAGAGAGAGAGAGAGAGAGATGGCTCACAGTAAGACAATATGATTACGGAGAAAACTTACGCACAAGGGGAAACGATCGCATGCGCCTCGATATCCAGCTAACGATTATCAGCAATGAGAACCGTTGAAGAGAGTGAAGTTGGATATGGTCGGCTTGCCTATTTATGCCCCACACACAATACAATTCAATGGTCCCTACAATCTCATTGTTCATTGGACACAGGAATTCGGCTTCGCATTATAACAAAAGGTCATAGGTTGATTCATACAGGTGGGCTGTGACTATTTCCAACAGCTCAGGTGGGAGGGAAACTGGGTTTCCCGCCGCATGGGTAATAAAGTGCAAATAAAGTAAATGTTCATAAACTTCTTATGTCCATAACTATTCGCACGAGCGATTGATCTGCTTCAAACCAACACCGGAATATTTCTAATTAAATATTCTTCCGATGGATACTAAACACCACTGTATTACTCCTGTCTGACCCTTCGTATCAAACAAAGAGGGATTTCTCTGTTCATGAACATTCTATATTAACCAAACTTGCAGAATCTATCAAAGGGACCATGATCTACAAAATACATTATATAGTGAAAATATGTAATGATTGAGTCGCACGCTACGATCGCATAAACTCTACCGTAAATACGCATACCATGCGCCTGCGGGTGCCCGCGACTGTGAGTATGCGCACGTACGGGAGAGCGTACGCATGCGCAGCACGGACCTGTGTGAGGTGCAAATATGGTAGTGTGCATAGAGATATTTTTCTGACTTTGACAGAACTTACGCCTTTGGCACAATAAACAGTGGAACTCACGCCTTTGGCACATTGCACAGTGGAACTCACGCCTTTGGCACATTGCACAGTGGAACTCACGCCTTTGGCACATTGCACAGTGGAACTCACGCCTTTGGCACATTGCACAGTGGAACTCACGCCTTTGGCACATTGCACAGTGGAACTCACGCCTTTGGCATATTGCACAGTGGAACTGACGCCTTTGGCACATTGCACAGTGGAACTCACGCCTTTGGCACATTTCACAGTGAAACTCACGCCTTTGGCATATTGCACAGTGGAACTGACGCCTATGGCACATTGCTCAGTGGAACTCACGCCTTTGGCACATTTCACAGTGGAACTCACGCCTTTGGCACATTGCACAGTGGAACTCCCGCCTTTGGCACATTTCACAGTGGAACTCACGCCTTTGGCACATTGCACAGTGGAACTCACGCCTTTGGCACATTGCACAGTGGAACTCACGCCTTTGGCACATTGCACAGTGGAACTCACGCCTTTGGCACATTGCACAGTGGAACTCACGCCTTTGGCACATTTCACAGTGAAACTCACGCCTTTGGCACATTGCACAGTGGAACTCACGCCTTTGGCACAATAAACAGTGGAACTCACGCCTTTGGCACATTGCACAGTGGAACTCACGCCTTTGGCACATTGCACAGTGGAACTCACGCCTTTGGCACATTGCACAGTGGAACTCACGCCTTTGGCACCTTGCACAGTGGAACTCACGCCTTTGGCACATTGCACAGTGGAACTCACGCCTTTGGCACATTGCACAGTGGAACTCACGCCTTTGGCACATTACACAGTGGAACTCACGCCTTTGGCACATTTCACAGTGAAACTCACGCCTTTGGCATATTGCACAGTGGAACTGACGCCTATGGCACATTGCTCAGTGGAACTCACGCCTTTGGCACATTTCACAGTGGAACTCACGCCTTTGGCACATTGCACAGTGGAACTCCCGCCTTTGGCACATTTCACAGTGGAACTCACGCCTTTGGCACATTGCACAGTGGAACTCACGCCTTTGGCACATTGCACAGTGGAACTCACGCCTTTGGCACATTGCACAGTGGAACTCACGCCTTTGGCACATTGCACAGTGGAACTCACGCCTTTGGCACATTGCACAGTGGAACTCACGCCTTTGGCACATTGCACAGTGGAACTCACGCCTTTGGCACATTAAACAGTGGAACTCACGCCTTTGGTACATTGCACAGTGGAACTCACGCCTTTGGCACATTGCACAGTGGAACTCACGCCTTTGGCACATTGCACAGTGGAACTCACGCCTTTGGCACCTTGCACAGTGGAACTCACGCCTTTGGCACATTGCACAGTGGAACTCACGCCTTTGGCACATTGCACAGTGGAACTCACGCCTTTGGCACATTAAACAGTGGAACTCACGCCTTTGGCACATTGCACAGTGGAACTCACGCCTTTGGCACATTGCACAGTGGAACTCACGCCTTTGACATATTGCACAGTGGAACTGACGCCTTCTGGCACATTGCACAGTGGAACTCATGCCTTTGGCACATTTCACAGTAAAACTCACGCCTTTGGCACATTGCACAGTGGAACTCACGCCTTTGGCACATTAAACAGTGGAACTCACACCTTTGGCACATTGCACAGTGGAACTCACGCCTTTGGCACATTGCACAGTGGAACTCACGCCTTTGGCACATTGCACAGTGGAACTCACGCCTTTGGCACATTGCACAGTTGAACTCACGCCTTTGGCATATTGCACAGTGGAACTGACGCCTTTGGCACATTGCACAATGAAACTCACGCCTTTGGCACATTGCACAATGAAACTCACGACTTTGGCACATTGCACAGTGGAACTGACGCCTTTGGCACACTGCACAGTGGAACTGACGCCTTTGGCACACTGCACAGTGGAACTGACGCCTTTGGCACATTGCACAGTGGAACTCACGCCTTTGGCACATTGCACAGTGGAACGCACGCCTTTGGCACATTGCACAGTGGAACTCACGCCTTTGGCACATTGCACAGTGGAACTCACGCCTTTGGCACATTGCACAGTGGAACTCACGCCTTTGGCACATTGCACAGTGGAACTCACGCCTTTGGCACATTGCACAGTGGAACTCACGCCTTTGGCACATTAAACAGTGGAACTCACGCCTTTGGCACATTGCACAGTGGAACTCACGCCTTTGGCACATTGCACAGTGGAACTCACGCCTTTGGCACATTGCACAGTGGAACTGACGCCTTTGGCACCTTGCACAGTGGAACTCACGCCTTTGGCACATTGCACAGTGGAACTCACGCCTTTGGCACATTGCACAGTGGAACTCACGCCTTTGGCACATTAAACAGTGGAACTCACGCCTTTGGCACATTGCACAGTGGAACTCACGCCTTTGGCACATTGCACAGTGGAACTCACGCCTTTGACATATTGCACAGTGGAACTGACGCCTTCTGGCACATTGCACAGTGGAACTCATGCCTTTGGCACATTTCACAGTAAAACTCACGCCTTTGGCACATTGCACAGTGGAACTCACACCTTTGGCACATTAAACAGTGGAACTCACGCCTTTGGCACATTGCACAGTGGAACTCACGCCTTTGGCACATTGCACAGTGGAACTCGCGCCTTTGGCACATTGCACAGTGGAACTCACGCCTTTGGCACATTGCACAGTTGAACTCACGCCTTTGGCATATTGCACAGTGGAACTGACGCCTTTGGCACATTGCACAATGAAACTCACGCCTTTGGCACATTGCACAATGAAACTCACGACTTTGGCACATTGCACAGTGGAACTGACGCCTTTGGCACACTGCACAGTGGAACTGACGCCTTTGCCACACTGCACAGTGGAACTGACGCCTTTGGCACATTGCACAGTGGAACTCACGCCTTTGGCATATTGCACAGTGGAACTCACGCCTTTGGCACATTGCACAGTGGAACTCACGCCTTTGGCATACTGCACAGTGGAATGCACAGCCTTTGGCACATTGCACAGTGGAACTGACGCCTTTGGCACATTGCACAATGAAACTCACGCCTTTGGCACATTGCACAATGAAACTCACGACTTTGGCACACTGCACAGTGGAACTGACGCCTTTGGCACACTGCACAGTGGAACTGACGCCTTTGGCACACTGCACAGTGGAACTGACGCCTTTGGCACATTGCACAGTGGAACTCACGCCTTTGGCACACTGCATAGTGGGGGTGGTCTTCAGTATGCCGACTGACGGGATCCCGGCGCATAGTATACCGGCGCCGGAATCCCGACAGCCGGCATACCGACACTTATTCTCCCTCGTGGGGGTCCACGACCCCCCTGGAGGGAGAATAAAATAGCGTCACCGTGCCCGTAGCGTGGCGAGCGCAGCGAGCCCGCAAGGGGCTCATTTGCGCTCACCACACTGTCGGTAAGCCAGCGGTCGGCCTCCCGGCGCCGGCATACCATACTGAACCCCATAGTGGAACTCACACCTTTGGCACATTGCACAGTGGAACTGACGCCTTTGGCACATTGCACAGTGAAACTCATGCCTTTGGCACATTGCACAGTGGAACCCACGCCTTTGGCACATTGCATAGTGGAACTCACGCCTTTGGCACATTGCACAGTGGAACTCACGCCTTTGGCACATTGCACAGTGGAACTCCCGCCTTTGGCACATTTCACAGTGGAACTCACGCCTTTGGCACATTGCACAGTGGAACTCACGCCTTTGGCACCTTGCACAGTGGAACTCACGCCTTTGGCACATTGCACAGTGGAACTCACGCCTTTGGCACATTGCACAGTGGAACTCACGCCTTTGGCACATTAAACAGTGGAACTCACGCCTTTGGCACATTGCACAGTGGAACTCACGCCTTTGGCACATTGCACAGTGGAACTCACGCCTTTGACATATTGCACAGTGGAACTGACGCCTTCTGGCACATTGCACAGTGGAACTCATGCCTTTGGCACATTTCACAGTAAAACTCACGCCTTTGGCACATTGCACAGTGGGACTCACGCCTTTGGCACATTAAACAGTGGAACTCACGCCTTTGGCACATTGCACAGTGGAACTCACGCCTTTGGCACATTGCACAGTGGAACTCACGCCTTTGGCACATTGCACAGTGGAACTCACGCCTTTGGCACATTGCACAGTTGAACTCACGCCTTTGGCATATTGCACAGTGGAACTGACGCCTTTGGCACATTGCACAATGAAACTCACGCCTTTGGCACATTGCACAATGAAACTCACGACTTTGGCACATTGCACAGTGGAACTGACGCCTTTGGCACACTGCACAGTGGAACTCACGCCTTTGGCACACTGCACAGTGGAACTGACGCCTTTGGCACATTGCACAGTGGAACTCACGCCTTTGGCATATTGCACAGTGGAACTCACGCCTTTGGCACATTGCACAGTGGAACTCACGCCTTTGGCATACTGCACAGTGGAATGCACAGCCTTTGGCACATTGCACAGTGGAACTGACGCCTTTGGCACATTGCACAATGAAACTCACGCCTTTGGCACATTGCACAATGAAACTCACGACTTTGGCACACTGCACAGTGGAACTGACGCCTTTGGCACACTGACAGTGGAACTGACGCCTTTGGCACACTGCACAGTGGAACTGACGCCTTTGGCACATTGCACAGTGGAACTCACGCCTTTGGCACACTGCATAGTGGGGGTGGTCTTCAGTATGCCGACTGACGGGATCCCGGCGCATAGTATACCGGCGCCGGAATCCCGACAGCCGGCATACCGACACTTATTCTCCCTCGTGGGGGTCCACGACCCCCCTGGAGGGAGAATAAAATAGCGTCACCGTGCCCGTAGCGTGGCGAGCGCAGCGAGCCCGCAAGGGGCTCATTTGCGCTAACCACACTGTCGGTAAGCCAGCGGTCGGCCTCCCGGCGCCGGTATGCTGGTCGCCGGGAGCCCGACCGCCGGCATACCATACTGAACCCCATAGTGGAACTCACACCTTTGGCACATTGCACAGTGGAACTGACGCCTTTGGCACATTGCACAGTGAAACTCAAGCCTTTGGCACATTGCACAGTGGAACCCACGCCTTTGGCACATTGCATAGTGGAACTCACGCCTTTGGCACATTGCACAGTGGAACTCACGCCTTTGGCATACTGCACAGTGGAATGCACAGCCTTTGGCACATTGCACAGTGGAACTGACGCCTTTGGCACATTGCACAATGAAACTCACGCCTTTGGCACATTGCACAGTGGAACTCACGCCTTTGGCACATTGCACAGTGGAACCCACGCCTTTGGCACATTGCATAGTGTAACTCACGCCTTTGGCACATTGCACAGTGGAACTCACGCCTTTGGCACATTGCACAGTGGAACTGACGCCTTTGGCACATTGCACAGTGGAACTGACGCCTTTGGCACACTGCACAGTGGAACTGACGCCTTTGGCACATTTCACAGTGAAACTCACGCCTTTGGCATATTGCATAGTGGAACTCACGCCTTTGGCACATTGCACAGTGGAACTCACGCCTTTGGCATACTGCACAGTGGAATGCACAGCCTTTGGCACATTGCACAGTGGAACTGACGCCTTTGGCACATTGCACAATGAAACTCACGCCTTTGGCACATTGCACAATGAAACTCACGACTTTGGCACATTGCACAGTGGAACTGACGCCTTTGGCACACTGCACAGTGGAACTGACGCCTTTGGCACACTGCACAGTGGAACTGACGCCTTTGGAACATTGCACAGTGGAACTCACGCCTTTGGCACACTGCATAGTGGGGGTGGTCTTCAGTATGCCGACTGACGGGATCCCGGCGCATAGTATACCGGCGCCGGAATCCCGACAGCCGGCATACCGACACTTATTCTCCCTCGTGGGGGTCCACGACCTCCCTGGAGGGAGAATAAAATAGCGTCACCATGCCCGTAGCGTGGCGAGCGCAGCGAGCCCGCAAGGGGCTCATTTGCGCTCGCCACACTGTCGGTAAGCCAGCGGTCGGCCTCCCGGCGCCGGTATGCTGGTCGCCGGGAGCCCGACCGCCGGCATACCATACTGAACCCCATAGTGGAACTCACGCCTTTGGCACATTGCACAGTGGAACTGACGCCTTTGGCACATTGCACAGTGAAACTCATGCCTTTGGCACATTGCACAGTGGAACCCACGCCTTTGGCACATTGCATAGTGGAACTCACGCCTTTGGCACATTGCACAGTGGAACTCACGCCTTTGGCATACTGCACAGTGGAATGCACAGCCTTTGGCACATTGCACAGTGGAACTGACGCCTTTGGCACATTGCACAATGAAACTCACGCCTTTGGCACATTGCACAGTGGAACCCACGCCTTTGGCACATTGCACAGTGGAACCCACGCCTTTGGCACATTGCATAGTGGAACTCACGCCTTTGGCACATTGCACAGTGGAACTCACGCCTTTGGCACACTGCACAGTGGAACTGACGCCTTTGGCACATTGCACAGTGGAACTCACGCCTTTGGCACACTGCACAGTGGAACTGACGCCTTTTGGCACACTGCATAGTGGGGGTGGTCTTCAGTATGCCGACTGACGGGATCCCGGCGCACAGTATACCGGCGCCGGAATCCCGACAGCCGGCATACCGACACTTATTCTCCCTCGTGGGGGTCCACGACCCCCCTGGAGGGAGAATAAAATAGCGTCACCGTGCCCGTAGCGTGGCGAGCGCAGCGAGCCCGCAAGGGACTCATTTGCGCTCGCCACACTGTCGGTAAGCCGGCGGTCGGCCTCCCGGCGCCGGTATGCTGGTCGCCGGGAGCCCGACCGCCGGCATACCATACTGAACCCCATAGTGGAACTCACGCCTTTGGCACATTGCATAGTAAAACTCACGCCTTTGGCACATTGCACAGTGAAACTCATGCCTTTGGCACATTGCACAGTGGATCTCACGCCTTTGGCACATTGCACAGTGAAACTCACGCCTTTGGCACGTTGCACAGTGAAACTCACGCCTTTGGCTCGTTGCACAGTGGAACTCACGCCTTTGGCACATTGCACAGTGGAACCCACGCCTTTGGCACATTGCATAGTGGAACCCACGCCTTTGGCACATTGCATAGTGGAACTCACGCCTTTGGCACATTGCACAGTGGAACTCACGCCTTTGGCATACTGCACAGTGGAACTGACGCCTTTGGCACATTTCACAGTGAAACTCACGCCTTTGGCATATTGCACAGTGGAACTGACGCCTATGGCACATTGCACAGTGGAACTCACGCCTTTGGCACATTGCACAGTGGAACTCACGCCTTTGGCACATTTCACAGTGGAACTCACGCCTTTGGCACATTGCACAGTGGAACTCACGCCTTTGGCACATTGCACAGTGGAACTCACGCCTTTGGCACATTGCACAGTGGAACTCACGCCTTTGGCACATTGCACAGTGGAACTCACGCCTTTGGCACATTGCACAGTGGAACTCACGCCTTTGGCACATTGCACAGTGGAACTCACGCCTTTGGCACATTGCACAGTGGAACTCACGCCTTTGGCACATTGCACAGTGGAACTCACGCCTTTGGGACATTGCACAGTGGAACTCACGCCTTTGGCACATTGCACAGTGGAACTCACGCCTTTGGCACATTGCACAGTGGAACTCACGCCTTTGGCACATTTCACAGTGAAACTCACGCCTGTGGCATATTGCACAGTGGAACTGACGCCTATGGCACATTGCACAGTGGAACTCACGCCTTTGGCACATTTCACAGTGGAACTCACGCCTTTGGCACATTGCACAGTGGAACTCCCACCTTTGGCACATTTCACAGTGGAACTCACGCCTTTGGCACATTGCACAGTGGAACTCACGCCTTTGGCACATTGCACAGTGGAACTCACGCCTTTGGCACATTGCACAGTGGAACTCACGCCTTTGGCACATTGCACAGTGGAACTCACTCCTTTGGCACATTGCACAGTGGAACTCACGCCTTTGGCACATTGCACAGTGGAACTCACGCCTTTGGCACATTGCACAGTGGAACTCACGCCTTTGGCACATTAAACAGTGGAACTCACGCCTTTGGCACATTGCACAGTGGAACTCACGCCTTTGGCACATTGCACAGTGGAACTCACGCCTTTGGCACATTGCACAGTGGAACTCACGCCTTTGGCACATTGCACAGTGGAACTCACGCCTTTGGCACATTGCACAGTGGAACTCACGCCTTTGGCACATTGCACAGTGGAACTCACGCCTTTGGCACATTAAACAGTGAAACTCACGCCTTTGGCACATTGCACAGTGGAACTGACGCCTTTGGCACATTGCACAGTGGAACTCACGCCTTTGGCACATTGCACAGTGGAACTCACGCCTTTGGCACATTGCACAGTGGAACTCACGCCTTTGGCACATTGCACAGTGGAACTCACGCCTTTGGCACATTGCACAGTGGAACTCACGCCTTTGGCACATTGCACAGTGGAACTCACGCCTTTGGCACATTAAACAGTGAAACTCACGCCTTTGGCACATTGCACAGTGGAACTGACGCCTTTGGCACATTGCACAGTGGAACTCACACCTTTGGCACATTTCACAGTGAAACTCACGCCTTTGGCAGATTGCACAGTGGAACTCACGCCTTTGGCACATTAAACAGTGGAACTCACGCCTTTGGCACATTAAACAGTGGAACTCACGCCTTTGGCACATTGCACAGTGGAACTCACGCCTTTGGCACATTGCACAGTGGAACTCACGCCTTTGGCACATTGCACAGTGGAACTCACGCCTTTGGCACATTGCACAGTGGAACTCACGCCTTTGGCACATTGCACAGTGGAACTCACGCCTTTGGCACATTGCACAGTGGAACTCACGCCTTTGGCATATTGCACAGTGGAACTGACGCCTTTGGCACATTGCACAGTGGAACTCACGCCTTTGGCACATTTCACAGTGAAACTCACGCCTTTGGCATATTGCACAGTGGAACTGACGCCTATGGCATATTGCACAGTGGAACTGACGCCTTTGGCACATTGCACAGTGGAACTCACGCCTTTGGCACATTTCACAGTGAAACTCACGCCTTTGGCATATTGCACAGTGGAACTGACGCCTATGGCACATTGCACAGTGGAACTGACGCCTTTGGCACATTTCACAGTGAAACTCATGCCTTTGGCACATTTCACAGTGGAACTCACGCCTTTGGCACATTGCACAGTGGAACTCACGCCTTTGGCACATTTCACAGTGGAACTCACGCCTTTGGCACATTGCACAGTGGAACTCACGCCTTTGGCACATTGCACAGTGGAACTCACGCCTTTGGCACATTTCACAGTGGACCTCTCGCCTTTGGCACATTGCACAGTGGAACTCACGCCTTTGGCACACTGCACAGTGGAACTCACGCCTTTGGCACATTGCACAGTGGAACTCACGCCTTTGGCACATTGCACAGTGGAACTCACGCCTTTGGCACATTAAACAGTGGAACTCACGCCTTTGGACATTGCACAGTGGAACTCACGCCTTTGGCACATTGCACAGTGGAACTCACGCCTTTGGCACATTGCACAGTGGAACTCACGCCTTTGGCACATTTCACAGTGAAACTCACGCCTTTGGCATATTGCACAGTGGAACTGACGCCTATGGCACATTGCACAGTGGAACTGACGCCTTTGGCACATTTCACAGTGAAACTCACGCCTTTGGCACATTGCACAGTGGAACTCACGCCTTTGGCACACTGCACAGTGGAACTCATGCCTTTGGCACATTGCACAGTGGACCTCACGCCTTTGGCACATTTCACAGTGGAACTCACGCCTTTGGCACACTGCACAGTGGAACTCATGCCTTTGGCACATTGCACAGTGGAACTAACGCCTTTGACATATTGCACAGTGGAACTGACGCCTTTGGCACATTGCACAGTGGAACTCACGCCTTTGGCACATTTCACAGTGAAACTCACGCCTTTGGCACATTGCACAGTGGAACTCACGCCTTTGGCACAATAAACAGTGGAACTCACGCCTTTGGCACATTGCACAGTGGAACTCACGCCTTTGGCACATTGCACAGTGGAACTCACGCCTTTGGCACATTGCACAGTGGAACTCGCGCCTTTGGCACATTGCACAGTGGAACTCACGCCTTTGGCACATTGCACAGTGGAACTCACGCCTTTGGCACATTGCACAGTGGAACTCACGCCTTTGGCACATTGCACAGTGGAACTCACGCCTTTGGCACATTGCACAGTGGAACTCACGCCTTTGGCACCTTGCACAGTGGAACTCACGCCTTTTGCACATTGCACAGTGGAACTCACGCCTTTGGCACATTGCACAGTGGAACTCACGCCTTTGGCACATTAAACAGTGGAACTCACGCCTTTGGCACATTGCACAGTGGAACTCACGCCTTTGGCACATTGCACAGTGGAACTCACGCCTTTGACATATTGCACAGTGGAACTGACGCGTTCTGGCACATTGCACAGTGGAACTCATGCCTTTGGCACATTTCACAGTAAAACTCACGCCTTTGGCACATTGCACAGTGGAACTCACGCCTTTGGCACATTAAACAGTGGAACTCACGCCTTTGGCACATTGCACAGTGGAACTCACGCCTTTGGCACATTGCACAGTGGAACTCACGCCTTTGGCACATTGCACAGTGGAACTCACGCCTTTGGCACATTGCACAGTGGAACTCACGCCTTTGGCATATTGCACAGTGGAACTGACGCCTTTGGCACATTGCACAGTGGAACTCACGCCTTTGGCACATTTCACAGTGAAACTCACGCCTTTGGCATATTGCACAGTGGAACTGACGCCTATGGCACATTGCACAGTGGAACTGACGCCTTTGGCACATTTCACAGTGAAACTCATGCCTTTGGCACATTTCACAGTGGAACTCACGCCTTTGGCACATTGCACAGTGGAACTCACGCCTTTGGCACATTGCACAGTGGAACTCACGCATTTGGCACATTTCACACTGGAACTCACGCCTTTGGCACATTGCACAGTGGAACTCACGCCTTTGGCATATTGCACAGTGGAACTGACGCCTTCTGGCACATTGCACAGTGGAACTCACGCCTTTGGCACATTTCACAGTAAAACTCACGCCTTTGGCACATTGCACAGTGGAACTCATGCCTTTGGCACATTAAACAGTGGAACTCACGCCTTTGGCACATTGCACAGTGGAACTCACGCCTTTGGCACATTGCACAGTGGAACTCACGCCTTTGGCACATTGCACAGTGGAACTCACGCCTTTGGCATATTGCACAGTGGAACTGACGCCTTTGGCACATTGCACAGTGGAACTCACGCCTTTGGCACATTTCACAGTGAAACTCACGCCTTTGGCATATTGCACAGTGGAACTGACGCCTATGGCACATTGCACAGTGGAACTGACGCCTTTGGCACATTTCACAGTGAAACTCATGCCTTTGGCACATTTCACAGTGGAACTCACGCCTTTGGCACATTGCAGAGTGGAACTCACGCCTTTGGCACATTGCACAGTGGAACTCACGCATTTGGCACATTTCACACTGGAATTCACGCCTTTGGCACATTGCACAGTGGAACTCACGCCTTTGGCACATTGCACAGTGGAACTCACGCCTTTGGCACATTGCACAGTGGAACTCACGCCTTTGGCACATTGCACAGTGGAACTCACGCCTTTGGCACATTGCACAGTGGAACTCACACCTTTGGCACATTTCACAGTGGAACTCACGCCTTTGGCACATTGCACAGTGGAACTCACGCCTTTGGCACATTGCACAGTGGAACTCATGCCTTTGGCACATTTCACAGTGGAACTCACGCCTTTGGCACATTGCACAGTGGAACTCACGCCTTTGGCATGCTTCTCACTGTGGAACTGTTAGCTCTGTTGCGTTTGCTGCGCATGCGCCTGCATGCACTTTACGGGAGAATGTTTTTCTGGTTTCCCCACAGCGTGCTACCAATTGTGGACAATGAGCTCTGTGTGGTGCTGGTCTGGCCCCGGTGTTTGATTAGTCTAGCATACGCAATACTTGTACAATATTTATACGGTTTTGTGGACCTTTTTCTATATGTGCTATGCTGTGTGCTTTTTTGTATGCTTGCTCTCCACTTCCGATTTATGTCTTCTGGGCGCGATTTTTACCATTAAGTGGGTGTTTTTAATTAACGACATCCTCTCAGAAAGAGTTTCACCATGTTTCTGGCCGGTCACAATCCAGAATTGGCAAGCATGAGATTCCAAGATTTCATCTTGGTGGATTCAAGGTTAACATCATCAAAAGGACAACAGGCTAAAGGTAGACCGTGATTAAGGCCAACAGTGTAAAAAAAAAAGTAACTATTTTGGCAAAAAGGTCTTTCCTTATGTGTGAGGGTGTGTGAGACCCCTGGGTGTTGTTCAGGCTCTGTTAAAAAATAACGTTCAGTTGGTGCCACCATTACTCTCTGTGAGTCCATAAGGATTAGTCGGTAGAAGAGCAGAAGCAGCAACCAAGTACTAGTGCTATGGCTGCTGCCAGTGATTATTATAGTACTTACACATTTACTAAAGGTGGGCAGGGGGCAGAAAGTTTAATAAAGTGCATCTAAAGTCTAAACAATATTTCACAATGTTAAAGAAAACATCATCACCTCTAAAGAAGAAATTTAGTGCCAAAAAATTTAAAATTGGCAACATGCCATACATCACACACAGTGGCATGGAATGGTTCAGGTCAAGGTCTTTGTGAGTGGTAGCTAGTGCTACTGCGGTTTCATGCACTAGAAAAATGCCTATTCCGGAAGCTGGGGCCAAACACTTCTTCTGTAACCTCTGTAATCTTCTTCTGTAACCTCATATGATGATGCCACACCTTCTTACTCTGAGTTTAGCAGAGGTGTCACCTGTAAAACAGACAAATCAGTGCCCCGCCTAAAAAACCTCCCACTAAGGCTAAAAATCCCTGAGGAAAGTCTAGGGGTGTCCACGTTAGCTATGCGTGAGTCTGACATTTCTGACACTGTACTAATAGAAAAGCCTCCTTCCATCATTTCCGCATCCTCTGAACATGTGGGGATGAGCAGTACAAGTAAAAATGGTGACATAGAAATTGAGGATGCTATAGTGGAAGTGCAACAGGACGAGGGGGATATTTGTGTATCTGACACTAAAGAGGATTTTCACTTCATAGAAGTCTGTGGGGGTTACTAATGTGATATCTCCAATTAGTAGTATCACTTGGATGGGTGTCACTCAGTACGGCACTATGTAGGCTACTTGCGTGCCTTCAGCTACAGAGCCCTTCCCCTGGTGTACATCTGTGCGCCCAAATGTGCAAGGACAGAGACGTCCATTGTCATCGTCCAAAGATGTTGTAATAAGGCTTGGTGCATATTTAGACACCACCATTGGTCGCACTGTTGCAACTTGCACCAGCCATATGGCAGGTACAGTCTCTCCATGCAGGTTTGGCCTCCTATGTGAGCGGTTGAGCATCTGTGTACTCAACTGCTTTCAACAACACGCTCACACCATTACTATAACTAGCTGTAAGACAGACCGTGTCAGTGCATCCGCTAAGACACCTCCCTGTCATCGCCCAGGAACGACCATCACTTTTCCAAGACATTTCTAAGACCATGTGTCTCCCATGTGCCTCTGACTCTGTGCGCACACTATCTGTACCCATGGGCGTTGTGATTTAGACTCATGAGCAGAATAATAAAATCGCTCAACTGTGTTCGGCATTGGTAGTAAACTGGCTGAAGACACAGGTGGTGGGACCACTCATGGTAGTAAACTGGCTGTAGGCACAGGTGGTGGGACCACTCATGGTGATTTAGTATAACACACATGAGAAGAAACGGGGACAAATCCGGCCACCAGAGACAATAGTCATTTGTTAATTGCTCATAAGCACAACTGTGTATAATCAGTCTTGTTTAGGCATGATGTTACGCTGAGCGTAACATCTGCCAGAAATACATATATTACTTGGAGCCCATTAATATCCTGCCATACAGTGTCTGCGCTCAGGTGCCATGACTGCGTCAATGTTATACCCATCACATCTGCTAATGGTATCTGTCCTACCCTCTGCCACAGAGTTAGTGTAGTTGTTTGTCATTGTACTGTTACCAGTGGTCGGCTGCTGCACCTGCGCTGCATCTCCGACCACACATTGCAGGGGGAGCCGGTCAGGACATATAAACATGCATGTGATGTTGTATGTAATATATGTAATATATGTGCTGGCTGCCTTACCCAGGGTTCAGCATCCACTGCTGTGTGTATCGCTGACCTGCCGGCTATCATCTTCTATAAGCCCGCCCCCAGACTTCTGTGAGCCAATGGGAGTCGATGGTGGGCTTACAGAAGATGATAGACAAGCAGAGTGCCGTCTCCCGTGCTTCGGCAGCCAGCACATATATTACATACAATAACACATGTATGTTTATATGTGCTGACTGGCTCCCCCCTGCAATGTGTGGACAGAGCTCCAGCCCAGGGGCAGCAGCCGCCACTGATACGCTTGTCAGCCATATTACTGGGTGCCCAAGGGTTTGCGTAAATACACACCATGGCTGTAACTAGGGGTGTGTGAGCGGTGGCGGGTGGCATCCTGCAGCTGGAATCGCTTCAGTGCCGCCTGGAGTGCTCCAGACAGGCACCATGCAGTCCGTGCAGCCACTCGGAACCTCCTCAGGATATGAATTACAGTGATTATAGTATTTTCCAGCGTATGCTCTGTCTGAGCAACTGCGCACGTCTTTGAGGGAATATCGCAGACAATGATTTCTTTAACTATATAAACTGATGTTTTGCTCTTGTTTCCTTATGAAGATCTGCTGGGCAGGACGTGGACTGGCAGAGCACAAAGAACAGCGGGCATGGTGAGAGTGAGGCAGGGGATCAGAACTGGGAGCCAGGAGGCGATCTCACTGCCGGCCACCAGCTACTGGAGGACAATCTACAGTCTATCCTGGGACCCTGTGTGGGAGAGTGACTGTCATTTAACCGTAAACACACAGGGCGTGATTCAGAGGCGGACGTTATTGCAGCAGTGTAAGCATCTTTATGCTAAAGCAACAGCCAATGGGCTTCCTACTGAGACACCCCATCCGTTAAACATTGGTCACACCATCAGACATTGCACCAGCCCCTATAGGTGCGCACAATGTCTGCCAGTGCAACTGCGGCAAAACCCACAGACCGCGCCTGGCTAGCCACCTCGCTTCCCCCAACAACCAAAATTGCTTCTCCCTGCATCCAAATTTGTTGCTTGTCCCCCAGTGTTAATCATTGGGGCTCATTCGCAGAGCAACGTATGCGCAGATCCTACAGCCGGAATGTGTACCTTGCTTCCTGTATGCGTGAGGGACACAACTGGGGGCAGTGACAGTCACTCAACAATAAATATATCTGCAAGACAACAATGTTTGCAACTTGAAAATGATCTTTGATGGGTGATAGATTCCACATTTTTAAAAAATAAACAGTCAAATAAATTCATCTCAACACATTTTTTTTTGTAAATATTTTTATTGAAACACCGGGATATACAAGGTGTCAAATGAGAAATAAATGAATAGGTAAACAAAGTTATAATGAAACAGCCATTAATCATATTCAGGTTTGTATATAGTGAAAAATAAAAAGCAGAATTACAAAACGGATTTTTTTTTAATTTATGTCAGGTACAAAAACCTACCACTTTAGTGATCTATACCCAGGAGGGGGATGCGGTTAAGATACCGGCGGGATGCTGGAATCCTGACTCTGATCGGAATGCGCCGGACTTCACTACTGGTAAGCTGCAGATGGGGGGGATTTAGGTTTAGGCTGCAGGTGGAGAGTTAGGATTAGGCTGCAGTGGTGGGAGGGTTAGAGTTAGGCTGTGGGTAGGGGAGTTAGGGTTAGGCACCTCCAGGGAGGGTTAGACTGTGGGGGAGGGTGGGTTAGATATATGCTGCTGGCCTGACCCTAACCCCCCCCCCCCCCCCGGGTTAGGGTTAGGCACCACTGCGGGGGTTAGGGTCAGGCTGCGGGAAAGTTGGGTTAGAGTGAGGGAGGGGAGAGCAGAGTTAGCTCTTGGGACGGGATTCTCACCTGTCGGTATTGTGACAGCTGCCATCCCAGGCTCCGGGAAATCATATGTATTCATCAGGAGGGATAGCTCGCCTCTACTTGTCTTTAGGCAAAAGCTACAAGGAGAACATCTTTACTCCAAACAGGTAAATTACAAAGGAGGCCCCGATATGAATCACGGTCCCACGCCGTGTGTCACTTGGATCTCCAGACTTTCCCAGAAAGGAGGCACAAAACAAAGGCAAGTACTGTCTAATCACAATCTGATACATTTTACATTGATCAGGCAGTACTTAAAAAATGTTCTGTCAGTTACCTCATTAGAGTTTGTTTGGGGTTTAAACCTGAGAAGGATTCTCCTAAAATATGGAGTAGCGTGGAAAAATCATGGCACTGGGATCTTTCCATTAATGATTTCATGCACAGGTTTTATCCTTTTATGACATGTCCATGAAATACTTAAAATCCTCTTACTTGCAGGAGGTACATTTTAAGACGGTACAAAGAGCCTATGCCTCTCAAGCTATTTACTATAAATTCCATCCTGAATCCAATGTTCACTGTCTGAAATGTAAGGGATTCACTACTGATTTTATACATCAGTTTTGGGTGGGTGGCGTCATAAAGAAATTTTGGAACAAAGTCTTAAGATTTATAAATACTACTTTTGGACTTAATTTATCTTTATTACCGTTACCCCCTACTTTTTGCTAACTATACTGAATGGGTTACTGAGGGCATGTCGAAGGCAATGGTGCCTGTAATGGTCAATATAGTTACTATTACAAAGAAAATAATTCTGTCACATTGGACCACAAAGGCTTCTCCTTCTGTAGCAGAACTTAAGACGATGCTCTTGAAAACTCTATATATGGATAGACAAACAGCTTTACCTGACCTAGAAAAAGGGGCTATTTCATTTTACAGGAAGTGGGGTTCATATATAGATACCCTAGATGACGCTACCCAAACACGAATTTTTAAACTATTTGATAAAACGAATTGGTGGGCATATCGGTGTATAGATAAGGGGCCTGATACTTAATGTCTCTGGAAACGGCATAGGTCGGATATGTGAGGATTCTCCTTTGTATAGTTAACCTGAGTGGTTCTACTTAAGGTGCTAAGTGTTATTCCAACTCTGCTGGGTAGACTACATTGTTAATGCACCACCGGATCAGATGATTATTGTATGCACTTAATCACCGCCATCCCCCCACCCCCTCTTCCTCTTCTTTCATACTCTTGCTAATTACTATTGTATTTGTATGGTTATTGTTCTTGTGTGTTTCTATTAGAAAATAACCACAGCGATATGAGATAAACATAGATTTTCTTTATTGGATAATGTACTACTAATATGTGGGGTTCATTATACCTACTGGGATGTAAGGATACTATGTATAGGAGGCAGCGGTTTATGGTATGCTACTTTCTATGTCTTCATGATTCTTCTTTTGCCTCTTTCACGAGATGCTGTATTGTTTACCAATGTACATTTTGTGCTAATTGTCTCAATGTCTTCTCTGAAAAAATCCAATAAATATATTTGAAAAAAAAAAAAAAACCTGAGAAGGAAGTACTATACCATTATCTGTCCAGCAGTTTGTCCTGGCGCCCGAAAACAGCAGACAGTGGCACCAGGGGTCTCTGGGGGATCAGGGTTGGTATTTAGAAGCAACCACAGCCCACTGCAAGATGGCACAGCCACATCACCCTCCGCATGCATAGCATGATGTAAATACCAAACAATGGGGTGTAGCCATGACCTCCTTTTTCAATATAGGGGCATACCGGATCTCGTAGCGGCCCAGTCAGCTGATCTGTACAGTGTTCCCTTTAGCAACACATCTGTACGCTTGCCAGTTATATACTGTATGACACATGAGTCTGGAGGCAGGCAGACAGCTAGCTAGTCAATAGATGTTTGATGGCTGGGGGGGCGGGCTGATGACCTGACGTTCTCTGTCTGTTGCTGCTTCTGCGCCTGTACCCGATGGCTTTACCCTATCAGTGAGTCCTGGCTGGCGATGTTTTACAGCGTTTGGGGTGGCAGTTGGTGTGTCTCCCCTATTTGAATTTTGGACTGCGCTGCAGCCTCACCTCTGGAACTACCACTGGATACTATGGGGGACATTTACTAAGCAGTGATAAGAGCGGAGAAGTGAGCCAGTGGAGAAGTGGCCATGACAACCAATCAGCACTGAAGTAACATCTATAATTTGCATACTATGAAATTATACAGAGCTGCTGATTGGTTGATGGGGCAACTTCTCCACTGGCTCACTTCTCCACTCTTATCACTGCTTAAATGTCTCCCTATGTTTGGATTATGCAATGTATACTGTTCTCTCTCTGTATATAAGAAGGCAGGGGTTTGTGAAAAGGAAAAAGTAAATTATTCAAGTTCTGTTTATTACGGAATGATCCATGGTAAATATTTAAAGCAGCTTACTGTAACACAGATTTTGTGGTTGTAAAGCATTGTGAAATATGTTGACAATCCTATAAGAAAATCATTGAGCTTAGTATGTAACACAGACCCCTTGTCAGTATAGTAAGGACAGTCTATCCTATTGAGTTAATATGACCTTATCTGAGGAATTTTTAAGTATTCAGCTTTACGATATGTTTGAATGATAGCGAGAACGATCTAGGAAGTACAACATTCCACTATAGCGATTTTTTCCAATAGGATTCAAATTCCTTTACCTTTGTATAAAATACAGAAACCATGAAAATAACACGGAGGTTTAGATTTTTAGGAAATTCAGAAACCATAAGGCAGAGGCGCTGCAGCCATTTGGGTCATTGGCAGAGGTGTGGCAACCATTTTGGATCATCGGCAGAGGTGTGACAGACATTTTGCATCGTCATTTCCAAGGATTATTCCACATACCCACAAAGGTACCAGGTGAGACAGCCATCTTAGGCTCCTAGGGTACACTGGGCAGAATAGGCAATCCATGGAAGAGATGACACATATCGGGGGAGATACAGAACAATAAAGTGAGCTACAAGTTAAGCAATCCTTATAAAGTCATCAGATCCATGCCTTGTTCATCCAGCTCACTAGAGTACCTGAGTAGGTAGCCATTTTGGGTGCACTGTTACAGTAAGCCAGATAAATAGTACATGGAAATAAATAAGACATGGAAATAAGACAGTACAATGGTCAAAATGAAAAGCTACTAACAAGCTACTATAACTGATGAATAAATAGTTCCTTGTGTTGTTCATCATGACCATGAAAGTGTCAAGCCCAGTACCAGTTTGAAAAGTACCTTGTCATCGGTCTATGGAGTTGCCCGTAATATTTATTAATAGGTTCACTATAATGTACGTTGTAAACAGGAGAGATTCACATGGGCCCCTGAGTCCAAGGGGCCCCACACCGCACACCCTGCACCTGTGTTTAATACCTTTCCGGAGTCCTGGGTCGACGGCACTGCATATATCACAGGGAAAATGGCACAGCAGCCATTTTCCTGGAGATTTCCACTTGTACAAGGCCTATGCGTGCACAGTAATCTCTGGCACAGTGTCAGAGTCTGCAAACCTGGGCCATCCACTAGAGAGGAGGAGCAGTGCCAGATTAAGGTCCACACGGGCCTGGAGCTGAGATTTCGGAAGGGCCCATTATGTACCGACGCAGGTAGTGTGATCAGAGCCATAGAGAAGTTCTCCTGGGCGGGTAGGGGTGGTGTGGTGGTATACTATATCACTGCAGTACCTCTCTACACTACATCACAAAGCTACCTCCACACACATCACTGTGATACTTATTCACACTACATCACTGTACTACAACCCTGCAGTATATAACTATGCTACCTCCTCACACTATATCTCCACACTATTTCACTGCACTACCTCTGTATTCTACATTTCTGCACTACATCTACCTCCCCACACCACATTATTACCTTCCCACACCACTCTAATGCGCTACCTTCCAAAACCACATTACTGTGCTACCTTCCTGCACTCCCGTACTGCGCTGCCTTTCTGCACCACTTTACTGCGCTACCTTTCTGCACCACCGCACTGCGCTATCTTCCCACACCACATTACTCCGCTGCCTTCCCACACCACATTACTCCGCTGCCTTCCCACACCACATTACTCCGCTGCCTTCCCACACCACATTACTGCGCTACCTTCCCGCACCCTATTACTGCGCTACCTTCCCGCACCCTATTACTTTGCTACCTTCTCGTACCAGCGCACTGCGCTACCTTCCCACACATTACTGCGCTGCCTTCCCAAACCACATTAATGAGCTACCTTCCCACACCACCGTACTGCGCTACCTTCCGGCACCCCATTACTACCTTCCCACACCACACTACTGCGCTACCTTCCAAAACTAGATTACTGCACTATCTTCCCGCACTCCAGTACTGCACCACCTTTCCACACCACTTTACTGCGCTACCTTCTCGCACCACCCTACTGTGTTACCTTCTGGCACCACTTTACTGCGCTACTTTCTCGCACCACGGTACTGTGCTACCTTCTCGCACCACCGTACTGCACTACCTTCCAGCACGACCGTACTGCGCTACCTTCCCGCACCATCCTACTGTGCTACATTCCAGCACCACTTTACTGCGCTACCTTCTCGCACCACGGTACTGCGCTACCTTCCCACACCACCCTACTGTGCTACCTTCCCGCACCACTTTACTTACTTTATGTACTGTGCTACCTTCTCGCACCACCATACTATGCTACCTTCTCGCACCACCATACTGCGCTACCTTCTCGCAACACCGTACTGCGCTACCTTCTCGCACCACCGTACTGTGCAACCTTCTCGCACCACCGTACTGCGCTACCTTCCAAAACCACTTTACTGCGCTACCTTCCCTCACCACTTTACTGCGCTACCTTCCCATCCACATTACTGCGCTACCTTCCCTCACCACATTACTGCGCTACCTTCCCACCCCACATTACTGCGCTACCTTCCCACCCCACATTACTGCGCTACCTTCCCACACCACTTTACTACGCTACCTTCCCACCCCACATTACTGCATTACCTTCCCACACCACCGTACTGCGCTACCTTCCCACCCCACATTACTGCGCTACCTTCCCACCCCACATTACTGCGCTACCTTCCCACCCCACATTACTGCGCTACCTTCCCACCCCACATTACTGCACTACCTTCCCACCCCACATTACTGCGCTACCTTCCCACCCCACATTACTGCGCTACCTTCCCACACCACTTTATTGCGCTACCTTCCCACCCCACATTACTGCGTTAACTTCCCACACCACCGCACTGCGCTACCTTCCCATCCCACATTACTGCGCTACCTTCCCACACCACATTACTGCGCTACCTTCCCACACCACATTACTGCGCTACCTTCCCACCCCACATTTCTGCGCTACCTTCCCACCCCACATTACTGCGCTACCTTTCCACCCCACATTACTGCGCTACCTTCCCACACCACTTTACTGCGCTACCTTCCCACCCCACATTACTGCGTTACCTTCCCACACCACCGTACTGCGCTACCTTCCCACCCCACATTACTGCGCTACCTTCCCACCCCACATTACTGCGCTACCTTCCCACCCCACATTACTGCGCTACCTTCCCACCCCACATTACTGCGCTACCTTCCCACCCCACATTACTGCGCTACCTTCCCACCCCACATTACTGCGCTACCTTCCCACCCCACATTACTGCGCTACCTTCCCATCCCACATTACTGCGCTACCTTCCCACCCCACATTACTGCACTACCTTCCCACCCCACATTACTGCACTACCTTCCCACACCACATTACTGCACTACCTTCCCACCCCACATTACTGCGCTACCTTCCCACCCCACATTACTGCGCTACCTTCCCACCCCACATTACTGCGCTACCTTCCCACCCCACATTACTGCGCTACCTTCCCACCCCACATTACTGCGCTACCTTCCCACCCCACATTACTGCACTACCTTCCCACACCACATTACTGCACTACCTTCCCACACCACATTACTGCACTACCTTCCCACCCCACATTACTGCACTACCTTCCCACCCCACATTACTGCACTACCTTCCCACACCACATTACTGCACTACCTTCCCACACCACATTACTGCACTACCTTCCCACCCCACATTACTGCGCCGATGGGGTATAGGAGCAGGAGGGACGTCTCTGCATACTCAGAATGCAGCAGCAGCAGGGCAGCTCATGGCTGGGGAAGGGACTAGACACAGCATCTGAGAAGAGGTGAGCACAGGGCCAGCCCGAGCTTACGTTTTTTGGTAAATGACTATAGATTTTGGCACCCCTTGATGAGATTAGATTTATAAAGTGACAGCGTGCACTGCAAAAATGGGTGACTGGGGTGGCAGGGAGATAATGGGTGACAGGGAGATAGTGGGAGATTGGGGTGATGGGAAGATAGTGGGTGACTGTTGAGGCAGGGGTGACAAGGAGTGGATAGTGGATGACTTGAGATAGTAACAGGGTGATATAAAACAATTAATAGAGAGCTATTACAATAAATATATATATATATATATATATATATATATACCAAACAAAATCAGGTGGCACTCACAGACTTGTAGCTGGGTGGAAACAAACTTCGCCCCGTGAAGATTTTTAATGGAAACAACAGGTAACGTTTCAGGGACGTGTCCCCTTCCTCAGACAATTCAATAGTGCAAAAAGAAGTGTATAAATAACATACATTAACCCCACTTACCCCCACAATCACGACTCCCAGCTGCGCAGACCACGGAGCGTCCAGGCGTCCCGCACTTCCGGTCTCGGCGTCACAGCCTGCCCGGAAGTGACACGTTCAGGCTTTGCCGGTCACCATGGCAACGCGCTGGGAGCACTGTGAATATAAACTTATTTGGAGAAGTGCCGGGGCAGTTTCTGGAAATATATATATATATATATTTATATATATATAGTGTGTGTGTGTGTGTGTGTGTGTGTGTGTGTGTGTGTGTGTGTGTGTGTGTGTGTGTGTGTGTGTGTGTGTGTGTGTGTAAATATATATATATATATACACACACACATATATAAAAATTGATGGCCACTGTATGAAAAAATAAGAATTTACTCACCGGTAATTCTATTTCTCGTAGTCCGTAGTGGATGCTGGGAACTCCGTAAGGACCATGGGGAATAGACAGGCTCCGCAGGAGACTGGGCACTCTAAGAAAAATTAGGACTACTGGTGTGCACTGGATCCTCCCTCTATGCCCCTCCTCCAGACCCCAGTTAGGGAAACTGTGCCCGGAAGAGCTGACACAATAAGGAAAGGATTTGGAATCCCGGGTAAGACTCATACCAGCCACACCAATCACACCGTACAACTCGTGATACCATATCCAGTTAACAGTATGAAATATAACTGAGCCTCACGAACAGATGGCTCATAACAATAACCCTTTAGTTAGGCAATAACTATATACAAGTATTGCAGACAATCCGCACTTGGGATGGGCGCCCAGCATCCACTACGGACTACGAGAAATAGAATTACCGGTGAGTAAATTCTTATTTTCTCTGACGTCCTAGTGGATGCTGGGAACTCCGTAAGGACCATGGGGATTATACCAAAGCTCCCAAATGGGCGGGAGAGTGCGGATGACTCTGCAGCACCGAATGAGCAAACTCAAGGTCCTCCTCAGCCAGGGTATCAAACTTGTAGAATTTTGCAAACGTGTTTGATCCCGACCAGGTAGCAGCTTGGCAAAGTTGTAAAGCCGAGACCCCTCGGGCAGCCGCCCAAGAAGAGCCCACCTTCCTCGTGGAATGGGCCTTTACTGATTTAGGATGCGGCAGTCCAGCCGCAGAATGTGCAAGTTGAATCGTGGAGCAGATCCAGCGAGCAATAGTCTCCTTAGAAGCAGGAGCACCCAGCTTGTTGGGTGCATGCAGGATAAACAGCGAGTCAGTTTTTCTGACTCTAGCCGTCCTGGAAACATAGATTTTCAGGGCCCGGACTACGTCCAGCAACTTGGAGGCCTCCAAGTCCCGAGTAGCCGCAGGCACCACAATAGGTTGGTTCAAATGAAACGCTGATACCACCTTAGGGAGGAATTGGGGACGCGTCCTCAATTCTGCTCTGTCCATATGGAAGATCAGATAGGGGCTTTTACAGGACAAAGCCGCCAATTCTGACACCCGCCTAGCCGAAGCCAAGGCCAAAAGCATGACCACTTTCCACGTGAGATATTTTAATTCCACGGTCTGAAGTGGCTCAAACCAATGTGATTTTAGGAAATCCAACACAACGTTGAGATCCCAAGGTGCCACTGGGGGCACAAAAGGGGGCTGAATATGCAGCACTCCCTTAACAAACGTCTGAACTTCAGGCAGTGAAGCCAGTTCTTTTTGAAAGAAAATAGACAGGGCCGAAATCTGGACTTTAATGGAACCCAATTTTAGGCCCATAGTCACTCCTGACTGTAGGAAGTGCAGAAATCGACCCAGCTGAAATTCTTCTGTGGGGGCCCTCATAGCCTCACACCAAGCAACATATTTTCGCCATATGCGGTGATAATGCTTTGCTGTCACATCTTTCCTAGCTTTTATCAGCGTAGGAATGACTTCAACCGGAATGCCCTTTTCCATCAGGATCCGGCGTTCAACCGCCATGCCGTCAAACGCAGCCGCGGTAAGTCTTGGAACAGACAGGGCCCCTGCTGTAGCAGGTCCTGTCTGAGAGGCAGAGGCCAAGGGTCCTCTGAGATCATTTCTTGCAGTTCCGGGTACCAAGTCCTTCTTAGCCAATCCAGAACGATGAGTATAGTTCTTACTCCTCTCTTTCTTATTATCCTCAGCACCTTTGGTATGAGAGGAAGAGGAGGGAACACATAAACCGACTGGTACACCCACGGTGTCACTAGAGCGTCCACAGCTATCGCCTGAGGGTCCCTTGACCTGGCGCAATATCTTTTTAGCTTTTTGTTTAGGCGGGACGCCATCATGTCCACCTGTGGCCTTTCCCAACGGTTTACAATCAGTTGGAAGACTTCTGGATGAAGTCCCCACCCTCCCGGGTTGAGGTCATGCCTGCTGAGGAAGTCTGCTTCCCAGTTGTCCACTCCCGGAATGAACACTGCTGACAGTGCTATCACGTGATTTTCCGCCCATCGGAGAATCCTTGTGGCTTCTGCCATCGCCATCCTGCTTCTTGTGCCGCCCTGTCGGTTTACATGGGCGACCGCCGTGATGTTGTCTGACTGAATCAGCACCGGCTGGTTTTGAAGCAGGGGTCTTGCCTGACTTAGGGCATTGTAAATGGCCCTTAGTTCCAGAATATTTATGTGTAGGGAAGCCTCCTGACTCGACCATTGTCCTTGGAAGTTTCTTCCCTGAGTGACTGCCCCCCAACCTCGGAGGCTTGCATCCGTGGTCACCAGGACCCAGTCCTGTATGCCGAATCTGCGGCCCTCTAGAAGATGAGCACTCTGCAGCCACCACAGCAGAGACACCCTGGCCCTCGGGGACAGGGTGATCAGCCGATGCATCTGAAGATGCGAACCGGACCACTTGTCTAACAGATCCCACTGAAAGATCCTTGCATGGAACCTGCCGAATGGAATTGCCTCGTAAGAAGCTACCATCTTTCCCAGGACACGCGTGCAGTGATGCACCGACACCTGTTTTGGTTTCAGGAGGTCTCTGACCAGAGATGACAACTCCTTGGCCTTCTCCTCCGGGAGAAACACCTTCTTCTGTTCTGTGTCCAGAATCATACCCAGGAACAGCAGACGCGTCGTAGGAACCAGCTGCGACTTTGGAATATTCAGAATCCAGCCGTGCTGTTGAAGCACTTCCTGAGATAGTGCTACTCCGACCAACAACTGCTCCCTGGACCTCGCCTTTATAAGGAGATCGTCCAAGTATGGGATAATTATAACTCCCTTCTTTCGAAGGAGTATCATCATTTCGGCCATTACCTTGGTAAATACCCTCGGTGCCGTGGACAGACCAAACGGCAACGTCTGGAATTGGTAATGGCAGTCTTGTACCACAAAGCGGAGGTACACCTGGTGAGGTGGGTAAATGGGGACATATAGGTACGCATCCTTGATGTCCAGTGATACCATGTAATCCCCTTCTTCCAGGCTTGCAATAACCGCCCTGAGCGATTCCATTTTGAACTTGAACCTTCTTATATAAGTGTTCAAGGATTTTAAATTTAGAATGGGCCTCACCGAACCATCTGGTTTCGGTACCACAAACATTGTGGAATAGTAACCCCGTCCCTGTTGAAGGAGGGGAACTTTTATTATCACCTGCTGGAGGAACAGCTTGTGAATTGCCGCCAGCACTACCTCCCCGTCCGGGGGAGTAGCTGGCAAGGCTGATTTGAGGTAACGGCGAGGGGGAGACGTCTCGAATTCCAGCTTGTATCCCTGAGATACCACTTGTAGAACCCAGGGATCCACCTGTGAGCGAACCCACCGGTCGCTGAAGTTCCGGAGACGGGCCCCCACCGCACCTGGCTCCACCAGGGGAGGATTTCTGTTCTTGGGAACTGGCTGTATGGTGCAGCTTTTTCCCTCTACCCCTGCCTCTGGGCAGAAAGGACGCGCCTTTAACCCGCTTGCATTTCTGGGGCCGAAAGGACTGTACCTGATAATACGGTGCTTTCTTTGGCTGTGAGGGAACCTGGGGTAAAAATGTCGACTTCCCAGCTGTCGCTGTGGAAACGAGGTCCGAGAGACCATCCCCAAACAATTCCTCACCCTTGTAAGGCAAAACCTCCATGTGCCTTTTAGAATCCGCATCACCTGTCCACTGCCGAGTCCATAATACTCTCCTGGCAGAAATGTACATTGCATTTATTCTAGATGCCAGCCGGCAAATATCCCTCTGTGCATCTCTCATGTATAAGACTACGTCTTTAATATGCTCTATGGTTAGCAATATAGTGTCCCTGTCAAGGGAATCAATATTATCAGACAGGGAATCAGACCACGCTGCTGCAGCACTGCACATCCATGCTGAAGCAATAGCAGGTCTCAGTATAGTACCTGAGTGTGTATATACAGACTTCAGGATAGCCTCCTGCTTTCTATCCGCAGGCTCCTTTAAGGCGGCCGTATCCTGAGACGGTAGTGCCACCTTTTTTGACAAGCGTGTGAGCGCTTTATCCACCCTCGAGGATGTCTCCCAACGTACCCTGTCCTCTGGCGGGAAAGGGTACGCCATTAGCAACTTTTTAGAAATCACAAATTTTTTATCAGGAGATGCCCACGCTTCTTCACACACTTCATTTAACTCATCTGAAGGGGGAAAAACCACTGGTTGCTTTTTCTCCCCAAACATAATACCCTTTTTAGTGGTACCTGGGTTAATGTCAGAAATGTGCAACACATTTTTCATTGCCGTAATCATGCAACGGATAGCCTTAGTGGAATGTACATTAGTCTCGTCGTCGTCGACACTGGAGTCAGACTCCGTGTCGACATCTGTGTCTGCCATCTGAGGTAGCGGGCGTTTTTGAGCCCCTGATGGCCTTTGAGACGCCTGGGCAGGCACTGGCTGAGAAGCCGGCTGTCCCACAGCTGTTATGTCATCAAACCTTTTATGTAAGGAGTTGACACTGTCGGTTAATACCTTCCACATATCCATCCACTCTGGTGTCGACCCCGCAGGGGGTGACATCACATTTATCGGCACCTGCTCCGCCTCCACATAAGCCTCCTCATCAAACATGTCGACACAGCCGTACCGACACACTGCACACACACAGGGAATGCTCTGACTGAGGACAGGACCCCACAAAGTCCTTTGGGGAGACAGAGAGAGAGTATGCCAGCACACACCACAGCGCTATATAACACAGGGATTTTACACTACACAAAGTGATTTTCCCTATAGCAGCTATAATACACAGTATTGCGCCTAAATTTAGTGCCCCCCCTCTCTTTTTTACCCTATTGAGCCTGGAAACTGCAGGGGATTGCCCGGGGAGCGTCCTTCCAGCGGAGCTGTGAAGAGGAAATGGCGCCAGTGTGCTGAGGGAGATAGCTCCGCCCCTTTTTCGGCGGGCCTCTCCCGCTCTTTATATTAATATTATGGCAGGGGATTTTTACACATATATAGTTTATTAGACTATATTATGTGTTTTTTGCCATTTTTAAGGTAATCTAATTGCAGCCCAGGGCGCGCCTCCCCCCCCCCCCCCCCAGCGCCCTGCACCCATCAGTGACCGGAGTATGTGGTGTGCATGGGGAGCAATGGCGCACAGCTGCAGTGCTGTGCGCTACCTTAATGAAGACCGGAGTCTTCAGCCGCCGATTTTCTCCTCGGAATCTTCCGTCTTCTGGCTCTGCAAGGGGGACGGCGGCGCAGCTCCGGGACCGGACGACCGAGGCTGGGCCTGTGTTCGATCCCTCTGGAGCTAATGGTGTCCAGTAGCCTAGAAGCCCAAGCTAGCTGCAATCAGGTAGGTTCGCTTCTCTCCCCTAAGTCCCTCGTAGCAGTGAGTCTGTTGCCAGCAGATCTCACTGAAAATAAAAAACCTAATAAATACTTTCTTTACTAGGAGCTCAGGAGAGCCCCTAGTGTGCAACCAGCTCGAGACGGGCACAGATTCTAACTGGGGTCTGGAGGAGGGGCATAGAGGGAGGAGCCAGTGCACACCAGTAGTCCTAATTCTTTCTTAGAGTGCCCAGTCTCCTGCGGAGCCCGTCTATTCCCCATGGTCCTTACGGAGTTCCCAGCATCCACTAGGACGTCAGAGAAACATATAATGATAGGGAGACAAAATACTAATAAATAGAGAAGAGACTACACAGGGTACTACTCCTGCCTGGCCTCCCTTGCTCACTTGCCTCAGTCCCGAGCGTTTGGGGAATAAGATGAACTTGACTGTCGGCCGCTCAGAGAGCTCCGTCCGGTCTTTACCATTTGGCTGCTTTCTGATAAAAAGCACAGGCTGCGCTCTCTCCTTGGCTGCTTGCCGCCCATCTCTCCTTCTGTCCGCGACCTCTGCCCCGGCCCCCGGCATAAATGGCCCCAGCGGCAGGCACCTCCGCGCGGTCTGTCCTCTCTCCCCTACCTCTCTGTCACCGCTGCTCAGTGCTGCTGGCCGCGCGGCTTGCGCTATCTCCTTTGCGGGCGGGTGGGCAGCGGCACATGTGGGTGATCAGTCGGCGGCTTGCGGCGGGATTTGTCACGTGTGTGGCAGACCGTGACAGTGCCCTTGTTTCCTTAACTTTCCTATCTGCAGCTGTGGGCCTATTTTGGAGAGTGGGTCTGGAGCTGCAGCTCCAGTAGCCCCATTGTTAATCTGGCCCTGAGGAGGAGGCCCATATGGAGACTGCACACGGACCCCCTCCACTCTTAATATTCCCCTGCTTGTAAAAATGCATGGAAGGTAAAACAATGGTGTGTATTCAGGACCAGTGAGGAATGTTACTGCATTCCAGTCTCTGGCTTCAAAGGTCTTCACCCTGTACATCACTGCTATCCTTTCCCCCACACAGCTTCCCTCTCTCAAAAGGTCCTATTATCTAATACTGTCAGGTGACAAATTGTAAGCGGCCATTTCTCTTATAATTGGCCAGTGTAGCAGCAATTGCAGATACAGTCGGCTGATTATTCACTATATGTTTGTTTCCAGCCTGATGTCAATTCATTTTCATTTATCTACAATGAGACAATTTTAGTGTAATTTTGTGCAGGGGGTCTCATGACAGGAGGTGGTGGGAACAGAGGGGCAGATTTATTAAGCTCGGTGAAGTGATAAAGTGGAAGGTGATAAAGGACCAGCCAATCAGATCCTAACTGTCATTTTTCAAACCCAGCCTGTGACATGGCAGTTAGGATCTGATTGGCTGGTGCTTTATCACCTTCCACTTTATCACTTCACCAAGCTTAATAAATCTACCCCAGAGGATCTGAAGGTGAAGCTTCTGCAGGAGACTCCACGGCATTCAAAATGGTGCCACTGACCCTCACACTTTGCCACGCACCATAGGATGGATCAGGGCCCAACAGATCTTTTGGCAGCCTTTTTTATGTTTTATATAACCTAGGTAAATTAGGTTTCTTTATTTGGCATGGATGCGTCTCAAAAAGTGCTCAGTGCATACAAATATATGTGCAGATATGTCCTCATATACCTATTGTTTTAGTGGCATATGCGCACAGTGCAGTGTGTTACTTAGATGCTCCTCCATGGGCAGCGAAACAGGACTTGGAACACCGATGCCAGGCATAAAGCATGGTGCGGGTCACTCATACTGGACCTCCGCAAAGTCTGTGGCGCACCAATCGGGGCTATTTGGCCTGATTTAAGGATAGGTGTAGACACATCTGTAGTACACAGAGCAAATGTACTCTGGGAGTGATTCAGACCTGATCGCTGGGCTGCTAACTTTGCTGTCCTGCGTTCGGATAGTCGCCGCCCCCTGGGGGAGTGTAAATTCGCCGTACAAGTGTGTGAACGCATGTGTACGCTGAGCTGCAAAAATCCAGTGTGTGCAGTCTCTGTGCAGCCCAGGACTTACTCATGTCAGAACAGGCTGATCGGGTCCAGAGCTGACATCAGACACCCGCCCTGAAAACGCTTGGGAACGCCTGCGTTTTTCCGGACACTCCCAATAAACGGTCAGTTACCACCCACTAGCGGCCTCCTCCCGTCAATCACCTTGCGAACGCCCGTGCGAATGACATTTTCGGACCATCCTGTCACTGACCACTGATGCCCGTTGTTCTTGGCCGACACGCATGTGCATTGCGGTGCATACGCATGTGCAGCAAATGCATGATCGCCCGCTGTGCGAAAACGCCCAGCAGCGATCAGGTCTGAATCAGGCCCTTAGATCATATGAAGGTTTTGATGAAAAACACAGAAGGGAGACAGTAACACATAATATAAAGTGATCAGAAGTAGGGAAATCCATTTAATAATAATGACTTACTCCTTCAGGTCAGCTGGTGGCAAATTTAAAGCAGTAAATACCTTTAATACATGGCTCATTCTTTCAAATTGTTCTCTCTCTCTCTCTCTCTCTCTCTCTCTCTCTCTCTCTCTCTCTCTCTCACACACACACACATTTTTACATTTAGGGAATTATTTGTTTTCTGCTAGGTATGTGTTTTGGTATTATGTTATTTGTGTTGTCAGAATGATTATATTCTAGATGGTATCGATCTCCGCTGTCAGAAACATTCCATTACACACAGCAGTTCAGTATTCATATGTTTTTGCTGTGAGAATACGTAAGTGTAATACATGTAACTGTCACAATACCTGGATATGGTTATAGTCAGGCTAATTCCATTGCATGCACTTGTCATGGTATTTGTGTAGCTCCGCTGTCAGAGTTATTACATTAAATGCTACAGTTATAGTATGTGTGATTCTTTATTGTTGTCAGTCATTCTATAATGGTTACAGTACAGTATCTGGATGTGATTATTGTCAGAATCATATTACTGCATGCACTTGTCACAGTATTTGTGCAACTTTGCTGTCAGAATCAATACATTAAATGCTACAGTTACAGTATTTATAATTCTTTAGTGTCACAATCCTTCCATTATATGCTACATTTATAGTATTCATATTTGTTTGCTGTCAGGGTCAATCTATTCAGTGTAATGGTTACAGTATCTATATGTGGTTACTGACAGAATCATTCCATTGCATGTAACTGTAAAGGTGCCCAGACACTAGTGCGATTTAGGCCCTTTTCATCCGATTCTGATGCATCGGCCCGAGAAATCGGATGAAAAGCGGCAAATCGTATGTGAATTCGATCCGATATGCAGTTACGTGCTCGTCGGATCGGAGCCTGTAGATCGCAAAGGCTGCACTATAGATTTCTCAGCCTTGGCTGGGATTGCATATGGGCCCTCATTCCGAGTTGTTCGCTCGCTAGCTGCTTTTAGCAGCATTGCACACGCTAGGCCGCCGCCCTCTGGGAGTGTATCTTAGCTTAGCAGAATAGCGAACGAAAGATTAGCAAAACTGCTACTTTATCATTCTTTGCAGTTTCTGAGTAGCTCCAGACCTACTCACAGATTGCGATCAGCTCAGTCCGTTTAGTTCCTGGTTTGACGTCACAAACACGCCCTGCGTTCGGCCAGCCACTCCCCCGTTTCTTCAGACACTCCCGCGTTTTTCCCTGACACGCCTGCGTTTTTTAGCACACTCCCGGAAAACCCTCAGTTACCTCCCGGAAACGCCCCTTTCCTGTCAATCACTCACCGATCAGCAGAGCGACTGAAAAGCGCCGCAGAATCCACTGCAAATCTGCTAAGTTTTTCGTTAAATAACTAAACGCATGCGCCCTGCATGCCTTGCGCATGCGCAATTAGCAACAAATCGCAGCATAGCGGAAATCGGCAACGAGCGGTCAACTCGGAATGACCCCCATGGTACATTGTATGTAAAAGGACTGCACACAATGTATCGTATGTGATCCTGCCGCTCGGGAGACTTCTGGCAAGTTCAAGGGAGACGCATGAGACTTCTCCCCTCAGAGAGGTCGCAGTAACGCATGGGGACCTTTACACTATTTATGTGTCTCTGCTGTCAGAATTATGACATTAATGCCACAGTTACGGTATTTGTAAAGCTTTATTGTAACAATCACTACATTACATGCAACAGTAACAATATATGCCTCTCATAAGAAGTATTGCAGTACAATCACCAGTGACAGTGTGTATAGGTCTTAGTTCTTAGAATCATTCTATTACATGTCACTATTACAATATTATGGGGGAGATTCAAATGTTTGAAAAGTCAGTTGGGAGTCTGTTTTTTCCTATCTAATAGACAGGAAAAAACAGACACCCAACCGACTTTTCAAACATTTGAATCTCCCCCTATATGTCTCCTGAGAATCATTACACAACATATATCAGTTACCAGGGCCGCCATCAGGGGGTACTGGGGACAAAGCTGTCCCGGGCCCGGCCCCTTCTGACAGAGAGGGGAGGGCCCGGGCAGCTCATGTCGCTGTCCGCCCGCCACTTTCTGTCCATCCCTGTCCGTCCACCACACTCTATTGAAAATGTCCCTCCCAAAATGGCCACCGCCTCAGATGAGACAGTTATTAAAGATACTAGAGGCCATTTTGGGAAGGACATTTTCAATAGAGTGCAGCAGGTAGGCGCAAACAGCACCCCCCGCCTGGATGGTAGACCCACAGTGACAGCGGCAGTGACGGATGGGGGGGGGAATCCCCTGACAATGAGCAGAACCCCTCACAATGAGCAGGTACTGGCATAATTACTGTGGGCATAATATATTGACAAGGGCACTATAGACGCCCAGCAGCTAAGTATTAAAATTATATATCTATTAGCCAAACAAATTATGCAATGTCTCTATAATAACGTACTTAGGAAGATATTGAGGCTGATACTGTAAGAGATGGACACACCCCCATGGCACTGGCCACACCTCCTCCTGCTTCTCGCAGTAGGCCCTTGATCATTTTTTAGCCCCAGTCCCATATGGCCCTTACTCTGACCCTGCCCACTGGTTCAAGTCCCACTATCCAAGCATGCACATATTGCCTGAACTCCTCACCAGAGGCCTGATTCAGATGGGCAAGGAGCGATCGCTGCTGCTTACATGGAGGCAGCAGCAATAGCATTAATATGGTTATGCAGCAGTCTCCTGCTTGCATTAGTGGTCCATGCTGCATCCTAGTACGCAGCATCGGATTATCTGGAACATCATCGGCTGGCTGACCCATGGGCTTAAGCAAGCTGGCCTCCGCAGATACAACAAAAAGGCTAGGAAATCTCTGTCCTCCAAAGGAGATTCTGGCCTCGTCCCTCAGCGTTTTTAGGAAGTGGAGGCCGTCGCCACCCCCTACACGCCCCCAAATGACATACGACTGTCAGTCACTGACAAATGATGCCGCACTGCGTCCTACTTTGCCCTTACTGAAAATGTGCTGTAGAGGTCTGGCGCATTTGCAAAGTACTGAACATCGGAGCTTTAAAGCATGATCTGCACTAACAATGGGACCTGAATCAGGCCTCAGTAGCCACCTGTGAGGTAAAGAAAACCTCTGCATAGGAAAGTTCAGCCAGGCTCCTTCTAGTATTTCAGTTACATGGGGGTAATTCAGATCTGATCGCAGCAGCAAATTTGTTAGCTAATGGACAAAACTATGGCCCTCATTCCGAGTTGTTCGCACGCATGCTGCTTTTAGCAGCATTGCACACGCTAAGCCGCCGCCTACTGGGAGTGAATCTTAGCTTAGCAAAATTGCGAACGAAAGATTCTCTAAATTGCGAATAGAAATTTCTAAGCAGTTTCTGAGTAGCTCGACACTTACTCTGCCACTGCGATCAGTTCAGTCAGTTTCGTTCCTGGTTTGATGTCACAAACACACCCAGCGTTCGCCCAGGCACTCCCCCGTTTCTCCAGCCACTCCCGCGTTTTTCCCAGAAACGGCAACGTTTTTTCACACACTCCCATAAAACGGCCAGTTTCCGCCCAGAAACACCCACTTCCTGTCAATCACATTACGATTACAAGAACGAAGAAAAAAACCTCGTAATGCCGTGAGTAAAATACCAAACTTCTTAGCAAATTTACTTGGCGTGGTCGCAGTGCGAACATTGCGCATGCGCAATTAGCGGAAAATCGCTGCGATGCGAAGAAAATTACCGAGCGAACAACTCGGAATGAAGGCCTATAGGCCTAATTCATACTTGATCGCTGCTGTGCGTTTTCGCACAGCAGCCGATCAGGTTTGAACTGCGCATGCGCCGGCACCGCAGTGCGCTGGCGCATGCCAGGCAGCTGACGGCCATCTAAGCCCTGCGATCCCCTAAAACGGCATCCAAAAGGCGCCGGCCCGACCCCTCCCACCCAGCGACCGCCTCTGCCTGTCAATCAGAGGCGGTCACTGGGTGGGAGGGGTCGGGCCGGCAGCGTTTGGGTGCCGTTTTAGGGGCACAGTCCGGGTAACGCAGGCGTGCCCGGACCGCGATGAGTAGCTCCCTGTCAGCGTGCAGGAGCTGCGCTGGTAGGGAGCCACTCGTCAAGTACAAAAGCCAATGCGGCGGGGCAGAGCCAGACATGCGGGGCGGACTAGCCCTGTGCTGGGCATCCCCCCGCATGTCTGAGTAACTGATCATAGCCATGCAAAATATTGCACGGCTACGATCAGCTCTGAATTAGGCCCTATGTGCACTGCAGGGGGTGCAGACATCTGCACGTTATATCTGCCCTGCCTGCAGTGCACATGGGGGGTCATTCCGACCTGATCGCACGCTAGCTATTTTTTGCAGCGCTACGATCAGATACTTGCCGCTTATGGGGGAGTATATTTTCGCTTTGCAAGTGTGCGATCGCATGTGCAGCCGAGCAGTACAAAAAAGTTTTGTGCAGTTTCTGAGTAGGTCTGACCTTACTCAGCCGCTGCGATCACTTCAGCCTGTCCAGTCCCGGAATTGACGTCAGACACCCGCCCAGCAAACGCTTGGACACGCCTGCGTTTTTCCAAACACTACCAGAAAACGGTCAGTTGCCACCCATAAACGCCCTCTTCCTGTCACTCTTCTTGCGATTGGCTGTGCGAATGGATTCTTCGTTAACTCCATCTCCCAGCACCGTCCGCTTTGTACCCGTATGATGTGCCTGCGCATTGCGGTGCATACGCATGCCCAGTTTTGCGAGTTTTGACCTGATCGCAGCGCTGCAATAAATAGCTAGCGTGCGATCAGGTTGGAATGACCTCCATGGTTTTGGGGGTCATTACGACCCATTCACATGCAGCGGTTTATCGCTGCGGTGCGAATGGGTGCGTAATGCGCATGCGTGGCGGCCACAGTGCGCGTGTGCGACGTTGCCCGTCGACAGGGGTCGCCAGGTTATGTCGCGGTTTAAGAAGAAAGCGGTCGCAAGACGGACCGCAAAGAAGATTGACAGGAAGAGGGCGGGGCAGGGCGGATCCGGGCCGTTTGGAGCCGTTTTCGGTGAGTGGTGAGTAAAACACAGGTGTGCCCAGGAGAACGGAGGGCGGATGTGTGACGTCAAAGCCGGGCCCATCATCACTGGATCCATCGCACAGGTTAAGTAGGTATAGGCCTAGTCTTGTTTTGTGTGAATTTTTTTTAGCTTAGCAGGGCTGCACAAGCGATCGCAGCCCTGCTAAGCTAAAATACACTCCCCCATAGGCGTGGCTAGTTGATCGCAGCAGCAGCAAAAAGTTGCTGGCTGCGATCAACTCAGAATGACCACCTTTGTCCATTAGCTAACAAATTTGTTGCTGCGATCAGATCTGAATTAGGCACCATGGGGGTCATTCCGAGTTGATTGCTCGCTAGCAGTTTTAAGCAGCCGTGTAAACTGTAAATACCAAATTGCTTTCTAACAAATATTTAAAATGCCCGCTCTTATATATATTGTAGACGCCTGCACATCTTATTACCATGTGCCATGAATGTGCGCTATACATCGCAAAACACTGCATCCCATAAGAGAAAACAATACACCCACACATTATCTGTGTTCCAAAGCTCATTGATGTATATATTTGTTATTAAAAGGATATGTATTCAATATATCACAATGTACAGTATACATATAGTTACATGGTTACAATTTATACAGTAAGCAGTTAATACATAAAGTTACAGGCCAGCGATACAATTACCATATCTTTCTCATATAAAAGTCTTCCCTCCATATCACTCTCTCTCTGTAAATAAATACAGGAACTGGTCTGGCAGCAACTCCATCATCGTCTGGGACAAAACAGCAACTCACTCCTGTGTGTCTCTGTAATGTGTTATCTAGTTTGGGGGAGGGAACTTTCTCATTCATGATGAGTCACTGTTCTGTTCGTATGCTAAACAGGTTCAGCCTTGAAGACATCCAAAGGGCTGGCCTGAGTTTCCTGTCCACCACCTGTTTGAAATGTCTATTGTCCTAATAACGGTGACTTTAGCTTTCATACATTTAATCATAAATACTTGTTGCAATGTCCTACAACTTAATAACAAGTATTTAGTGTATCTACACATTAATCTGGTTGCTTTAATACCAAATATGACAGGTCTATCTTGCTTCGTTCCAATAATACACATACATGACATTACTCCATTATATAATTTTAAATCATTATGATGTCTGGCGCTTGATATTATTATAATTATGTGCTGTATGAAATAAGTGTCGAATCCATCTCTGTGGCATGTCCGTGTAAATGCGTGTGTTACCATATATTGCTGTGCTCGCTGCGCGTATTTGCAAGTATAGCGACTTATATGTGTGGAGTCTGTATGTTCTTTCTATGTAATATTTTTTACTTCGACAGTCCACCCTTTGGCAGTAAACAATAACTGCCATCAATTATTAACATAAGAAAAAAAATATTTCAGACAATAATCGGTGACCTAGACACAAGTATGTATTCATTTCGCAAATCAGACACTTGACTATATCTGGGGAGGACAGGGAGGAGGACGAGACATCCTCTATATGCACTCGGCGGTCAAGGGACCACTGGTTGGGTGTGGGACAACGTTCAACCTATAGAGTATTCTGGGACAGTGCTTTGGCCTATAATGTCTGATTTGCGACGAACATTTCACACATACATGTACCTACGTCTTTGTACACTGATGTTTGGATTCGATTGAGGTTCTGCTGGGTGGATGAAGAAGACACAAACAAATCGTGAAAGTAACATATAAAATTTTCATGATCTACATATTCCTATCATTTTCTGAACATTGTTTCCATTTCTGGAATGTATGCTAGGTCTGTTTAATAATTGAACAAGGGTTATAAGTAGTGTCCTTCCTAAATAACATTTGGAGTTCGGGGAGAGCCACTCATAAACCTTTCTTCCACATATATTAATGAGCTCTTTATCTGCAATGTGTGAATAGCCATTGTCTGATTGTTCCTGATTACCTCCGAACTCCATAACTACTAGCCCTTTGATTTTTCTCTGGCTTTAACAAACTGATTGGCTAATCCTGGGATCCTATAAGGAAATCACTCCTTCCTCCAGAACCAGTTCCAGTCCCACACTCGACTCCTCATAAAAAAAAACCCTCGCAAAAATAGAATGTCCTGAAAAAAAAATGTTTGTCAGCGGGAAAGATAGAAAAGAGAAATAGAACAAAACAACTTTTGTTCATAACAAATCGATTACAATGACTGGTCTTTCTGCAATCCTTTAGTACGCTCAGGTAGTGTTCAACAGTGCCGCCTCTCAGTCTTCACGGAACAGAGTCTCTGGTGATACTTTTGCGATCTCACTCCATTTACAAGTTCCTTCCGGACTACCGACTTTCATGCAATGGGAATCGTGGACCTAAGTCTCTCGGCTACTTTCACTGGGATAATGCTGTCAACAAAACTTGGTACGGTCCTTCCCACCTGTCTATTAGGCAACCTGAGCGTAAGAACAATCACACAGTCTCTTGGTTCACAATCAAGACAGTATTTGGCATACCAGCAATCAACAGTTTAAAGTTCTTTTGTCAAGTTCTCAAATGCTGGCTCATCTCGATAAAGTACTGTACTTTCACCTCATTGGTGTATTTCTGATTATTGTGCGGATCATTCATGACATGAGGTTGTCTTCCAAAAACAACAAAAAAGACACAAATACCAAAACAAAAACAAATTTCGAAGAGGGTGATTCGTTAAGTGAAGATCTGGGAGTGGTTCCGATGCTACATAATACTGGTGGCAGTATCTATGATCACAATAGTACAATTTCAAGCTTTGCTACTACTTCTAGGGGTACCATTATCTACACACAAATTTCTGTGCAATTTTTTTCTTTACGGTAAACACAGCAGCATCCGTGGCGGCAGGAAATGCCTCTACCCAGTTTGCGATAACATCAGTGCACACCAATACATAACAATAATTCCTAAAGGGTGTTAATTGTACGAAGTCATTGTGTGTTTGCAGTGTAGAGTACCATGAGCATAACTCAAAAAAAAAAGAAAAAACCGTCTCTAGAGGAGAGAAAGAAGAAGAAAATGAAAAAGAAATTGTCAGGTTTGCCATTCACCAACAGGTATATCAGTGTCTATACAACATTTCCCTTCACCAGTATTCTCATCCTTCCTCCACCCTTTGTGCATGACAAGGCACACTGCAGTAATACTGGTGATATCGTGCTGGTGAGATATACTGGGTTCGGGCAGAACTCTGAAGGACCTAGGCATGTGGAGTTTGAACTGTAATTGGGTCCATGTATTGTACCACCCTGTGTGAACGCAAAAGATGAAGAGGAAACTGTAGAGAAACAGAATAGAGGTTGGTGACAGATGAGTTTGTAGAGGTGGAGAAGATTTTATAAAAATTTGACAACTGGATTGGGCACTACGGGGAAGTGATTCTCTACTTGGTCTACTCCCCTTAAAAAATAAATTCTGTGTTTATCGTATCGCTATTGGGACTATCCCAGCCATCAATCCAGTGTCCTGTCCATCCTAAGTTCATAGGGAACCCGGTATCTGTGAGATAATTTCCTCTACCTGTGATGGACATGCATCTAGAACAGTGAAATGTAACATTAGTCTTCATGGGTGTCTAACATACTTTGTACTTCCTGAGCGGGAGCACATTATATGTATATCATATCTAACAAAGCTCCTGTTAAGTTAATCAGGGGCCATTTCTGCTAGGAAAAAAAAGAAGCAAAAGTTTAGAGGCCCCATCTTAACCCCAGCAAGTTTTGTCAAAGGGTAATGTTGCATTTATTTTGTTCTTCCCATTAGCCGAATCTGTGTTTTCTATATGCCGTATGATTCCTTACTATATGTCCCTTGGTCCCGTCTATGTGTTTAATAATGTGGCTTGTGTTTTCTGTCTAGGGGGTCTATATTGACTATGTGTCCTACTACTCCTACAATCTCTGGCAAAATGCCCTTCCTTCCTATAAGTGTAACATATTATTGACCATTAGGATTCTTGGGTTTGGACTGATGGGTCTTTCCTGTATGTGCCTGTATACTTACCATCCTCAACCTCTCCACCTGTTGTTCTCTGCGCCTAGCACTATTCTTGTGATGTTCAATAGCACACTCTCTAAGATTAGCTACTGTGACCCTTTTCCAATTTTGCAAAGAAGTCTGCACCCTGCCCTCAATGCCTTATTGAGCCCGTCCATTAGCACAGAGACAACCACCTCCCATTTGCCGAATTAGTGTTTACCAGTGATCTTATCCAGATGGAGAATTTTCTATTACTGCAAAAGAAAAAAAAAAAGTTTAACAAGCTTCTAGGTCATGCGAAGTATTCATTCAATCCTTCTCATCCCGTAGTAAGGGTCTGTACATGGTCCAACAAACATTTTCGAGCTCATCTTGACTAGGGGCATTAATAGGAATGAATACTTCTTATATGGTAACTGAAAGAAATACCCGGGGGTTACCTTGTCTCTATCTGCTTTCCTACTGGCAAATACTAATGTGCGGACAGGTTTTTTTCCCCATTTCTGACGTTAATTTCTTGATTTTTGTTTTATTTTTGGGTTTTACTATATATGTACACGAATGATACCATACTTACCACTTCCACTGGTCTCAGCCACTTCCCCCGCAGGCTACTGCTCTTCTTTTACTGGTTGGATACTCCTCTGAGTGCATGAGAAATGGCTGAAAACAATCAGGTCACCTTCTCCTCCTAAATAAAACTTCAACATTCATTAGTACATATATAGGTTACAGTCATATTTTTCATATTTTTATTATCTCCTATATAATAGCCTTGTGACTCGGTGCCTGGCTTTCTAATGCTGGGCGGAGTCACAGGCACAGATCTGGGTGGCAGGATGCTGGCCAGGAACAGTCCCCTCCCTCGGTCCGCCCATCCCCGCCCAGTCCTCTCCCCATCTCCGCTCAGTCCCCTCTTTCCCTCCTCCCCGTACACACCCTGCACCCTGGTGAGTTGAGACACTGCAGCCGGTGAGTCTTGCCAGACAGTGCGGCTGAGAATGCTGTGGACGACCTCGGCCTGCCGCACCCGCCCCCCTCCCACCCGCGGCATCCACAGCCTCCACAATATACGCCCCCCACCCGCGGCACATGCCCTGCGCCACCCCGCAACCTCCCACCCGCGGCACCCACACCTGCAGCGCCCCTCGCCCACCCGCGGCACTCCCTCCCCCACCCGTGGCAGAAACCCCTCCCCCACCCATTGCACCCACATCTGCAGCACCCCCCGCCCCTCCCCCACCCGCGGCACTCCCGCCCCTCCCCCACCCACGGCAGACGCCACTCCCCCACCTGCGGCACTCTCGCCCCCTCCCCCACCCATTGCACCCACACCTGAAGCAGCCCCCGCCCCTCCCCCACCCGCGGCACTCCCGCCCCTCCCACACCCGCGGCAGACGCCCCTCCCACACCCGCGGCACTCCCGCCCCCTCCCCCACCCGTATAACCCACACCTGAAGCACCCCCCGCCCCTCCCCCACCCACGGCACTCCCGCCCCTCCAGCACCCATTGCACCCACACCTGAAGAGGGTGGTCTTCTGTATGCCGGCGGTCGGGCTCCCGGCGCTCAGTATACCGGCGCCGGGAGCCCGACAGCCGGCATACCGACACTTATTTTCCCTCGTGGGGGTCCACGACCCCCATAGAGGGAGAATAAAATAGTGTGGCACGCGTAGCGCGCCACCGTGCCCGTAGCGTGGCGAGCGCAGCGAGCCCACAAGGGGCTCATTTGCGCTCGCTACACTGTCGGTAAGCCGGCGGTCGGCCTCCCGGCGCCGGTATGCTGGTCGCCGGGAGCCCGACCGCCGGCCAACCGTAGTGAACCCCCTGAAGCACCCCCCGCCCCTCCCCCACCCGTAGCACTCCCGCCCCTCCAGCACCCGCGGTACATGCCCCTCCCCCACCCACGGCACTCCCGCCCCCTCCCCCACCCGTAGCACCCACACCTGCAGCACCCTCTCCCCCACCCGCGGCACCACCCGCCCCTCCCCCACCCGTGGCACCCACACCACCCACCACATGTGTCCTCCACCCACGGTACACGCCCCTCCCCCACCCGCAGCACTCCCGCACCCTCCCCCACCTGTAGCACCCTCAAACCCTGGCACCCCCCTCCCCCACCCGCGGCACCCCCGCCCCTCTCCTGCCCCCATACCCACCTCTCCACCCGCTACACCCTCCACCCCACCCCCACCCGCGGCTCCCCCACCTGCGGCACCACAGTATCCACCACATCCGCCCCTAACGTCGGCACTCCCACCCCCTCCCCCACCCGTACCCGCAGCACCCCCGCCCCTCCCCCACCCGCGGCACTCACGCCCCCACCCGCAGCACCCCCCGCCCCTTCCCCACCCGCCACACCCACCACATCTATCCCCCACCCCGGCACACGCTCGTCCCCCACCCCAGGCACTCCCACCCCCTCCCCCACCTGTATAACCCGCAAAACCCCTGCCCCTCCCCCACCCGCAGCACCCCCGCACCTCCCCCACCCCCATCTCTCCCCCCCACTACACCCCTCCACCCCACCCGCCCCTACCCCACCCCCATACCCACCTCTCCCCCCCTCCCCCCCCCCGCACCTCCCCCGCCCACGACACCCACCACATCTGCCCCCCACTCGCACCACACGCCCACCCCCGCCCGCTGCACTCCCTCCCCCACCCGTAGCACCCCCTACCCCACCTGCACCACCCCCGCACCTTCCCCACCCTGCTACACCCCCGCACCCTACACCCCACCCGCCCCTCTCCAACCCGCGGCACCCACAGCATCCACCACATCAGCACCCACCCGCGGCACACGCCCCTCCCCCGTGCGCTGCACTCCTGCCCACCCCTAGCACCCCCTGAACCTCCCTCACCCCCATACCCACCTCTCCCCCCCGCTACACCCCCGCACCCTCCACCCCACCCGCAGCACCCACCACATCCCTCCCCCACCCACGGCACACGCCTCTTCCCCACCTGCAGCACTCCCGCCCCCTCCCCCACCCATAGCACCCACAACCCGCAGCACCCCCGCCCCCCCCATACCCCACCTCTACACCCCCGCACCCTCCACCCCACCCGCCCCGCGCCACCCCGCACCCTCCCACCGGCGGCACCCACACCTGCAGCACCCCCCGCCCCTCCCCCAGCCGCAGCACTCCCGCCTCACTCCCGCACCCTCCCCCACCTGTTGCACCCCCGCACCTCCCCCACACGCGCCACCCACAGTATCCACCACATCCGCGGCATCCACCACATCCGCCTCGCGTCCCCTTCCCCAACCGTAGCACCCACACCCGCAGCACCCCCCGTACCCTCCCCCATCCACGGCACTCCCACCCGCAGCACCCCCCGCCCCTTCCCCACCCGCGTCACCCAACACATCCGGCCCCCACCCCCGGCACATGCCCCCCCGGCACTCCCGACCCCTCCCCTACCCGTATCACCCACAACCCTCAAAACCCCCGCCCCTCCCCCACCCGCGGCACACTCGTACCTCCCCTACCCCCATACCCACTTCTCCCCCCGCTACACCCCCGCACCCTCCACCCCACCCTCCCCCAACCCACCTCCATACCCACCTCTCCCCCCCCCCCCCCCCTCACCCTCCACCCCACCTGCGGCACCCACAGCGTCTACCACATCCACCCCCCACCCGCGGAACACGTCCCTCCGCCACCCGTAGCACCCACACCTGCAGCACCCGCCACCCCTCCCCCACCCACGGCACCCCCATACCCACCTCTCCACCCCCGCTACACCCCCACACCCTCCACCCCACCCGCGGCACCAACAGCATCCACCACATCTGCCCCCAACCCGCGGCACACCTCCCCCCCCCATTCACAACATCCCCCTCCCACCCGCTGCACTCCCGCCCCCTCCCCCACCCGTAGCACCCACACCCGCAGCACCCTCCGCCCCTTCCCCTGCCCACAGTGCATCCGGACCCCCACCACGCCCCCGCAGCCGCCACTCCCCCAACCCCAGCCCCTCGGCCCCCTCCCCCACCCACATCAGCTAAAGACACCTTCCCCCATTCGTGGACCTACCACACCTCCCCCACCCGCAGCACCTCTGGACCATCTCCCACAGCACCTCCGGACCCCATTCACGGGTCCCCTGCACCCACCCCTCCTCCACCCGCAGCACTTCTAGAACCCAACCTCACCCCCCCTGCAACCCCACCTCCCCAAACACACTCCCACTACATCGCCCCTCCCCCACGCACACCACCTCCAGACCCCCTCCTTCATCCACAGCCCCCTGCACCCACCCCTCCCCCACCAACAGCATCTACACTCCCCTTCCACACCCACACCTCCCCCACCCGCACCCCCTCCATACCTACCCCTCCCCCACCCACAGCACCTCTGCACCCTTTCCGCCATCCGTGCCACTGCACCCACCCCTCCACCACCCGCAACACCTCTGGACCCCTTCCCGCACCCACACCTCCACCACACGTAGCACCTCGGACACCATCCGCAGCCGCTGCAAGTGATTCCCTGAATCAGGGTGATCAGCGGCACGGATAGGCACCTCCACCTCACTGAACCCACCCCCTTTCCAAACACCCCACATACACACTGAACTTCTGTGAGTATAGATGCCACCAGTGGACATTGGATTAATTAAAAAAAGTAATACTGTGGCCATTATGTGTCTAAGCGACACTGCTACCTGTGCCCATTGTGTATAAGTGGCGCTGCTACCTGTGGGCACTGTGTGTATACGCGGCTCTGCTACCAGTGGCCATTGTGTGTATAAATGACACTGCTACCTGTCTCCATTGTGTGTATAAGTGGTGCTGATACCTGTGGCCATTGTGTGTATAAGTGACACTGCTACCAGTGGCCATTGTGTGTATAAGCGGTGCTGCTAAAAGTGGCCATTGTGTGTATAAGTGGTGCTGCTACCTGTGGCCATTGTATGTATAAGCCGCTCAGCTAGCTGTGGCCACTGTGTGTATAAGCGCCTCTGTTACCTATGGTAATTGTGTGTAGAAGTGGCACTGCTACCGGGGGCCATTGTGTGTATAAGCAACACTGCTACCTGTGGTCATTGTGTATATAAACTGCTTTGCTACCTGTGGGCACGTTGTGTATAAACGTCTCTGTTACCTGTGGGCACTGTGTGTATAAGCGGCTCTGCTACCTGTGGGCACTGTGTGTATAAGCGTCTCTGCTACCTGTGGGCGCTGTGTGTATAAGCGGCTCTGCTACCTGTGGGCACTGTGTGTATAAGCGGCTCTGCTGCCTGTGGGCGCTGTGTGTATAAGCGGCTCTGCTACCATTGGGTATTGTGTGTATAAGCTGCCCTGCTACCTCTGGCCACTGTGTGGATACGTGGCTCTGATACCTGTGGCCACTGTGTGTATAAGCTGCGCTGCTACCTGTGGGCGCTGTGTGTATAAGCTGCGCTGCTACCTGTGGGTGCTGTGTGTATAAGCGGCTCTGCTACCTGTGGGTATTGTGTGTATAAGCTGGCCTGCTACCTCTGGCCACTGTGTGGATACGTGGCTCCGTTACCTGTGGCCATTGTGTGTATAAGCGGCTCAGCTACCTGTGTCCATTGTGTGTATATGCGGCTCTGATACCTGTGGCCACTGTGTGTATTAGCTGCGCTACATACACTAGCAGTATATACTACACTATGTTATTCATTGTGCCCTGCGGCCACTCTTCACGCCCTCACAAAGGGCTACGTCCCCTTGACAATTGCATGCCCTTCCCCCTTGCAATATTTATCCAATAGCAGAAACTTTTGTGAAGGTAATACTCCATATAATAACAATTATAGCACAGCTGAAGCCAGTGCAGGGGTTAACAGGTCGTAGCCTCTTGCAACGCTATTTTCTGTCTAACACCTTCCCTCTCTTTTATCCTCTCCCTACCACCCTGCCTCTCCCTATCTTTTACCCATCGCACCGCGTTTTTCTGTACATTCCCTTTCTCCCCCCCTACACCGGTCTACCTTTTCTCAACCGGAACCCATTTCTGTATGCCCTCTATACTGCCCTGCATTTCTGGTTCTGTTATCTACCGGCCTGCGTATGTTCAAAGGCGTGCAGGGGTTAACGGGGCGTAGCACCTAACGACGGTGTGAAGAGCGCCCGTAGGGCGCAATGAATCACCTAGTTTTCTATAGTTTGTATGCTGGCCGTAACTGCTTCCACATCTACATATGCCGGTGTACTTGCATTCTCTTTTTTCTTTCCTACTTGTTTATTGTTGCTACAAGTTCAAACAGTTCTTATATTTCCATTCTTGTCTTATATGACTTTGGTTAGACATACCACCTGCAATACCTTAGGATCAAACTCACCAACCCCTCTTGCTGCCACAGGTTTAAACAATTTGTATGTCTGACCCTTTGTTTTCTGGATTTAATCAGACTTATTTTAATACCTACATTCTGCAGTACCTCTGGCTCAAAGCTGCCCGCCCTAGGGAATGATACCCTACCATTGTCAGTCATACGTACCCATTCGTCACAGTAAACTTCAGCATGTGGACCATATTTTCCACACATAATAAACCTTGCTGACCCTCTCGGCCGCAATTCTGACCTTCTCGGACCCAAGTCTGACATTCTCGGTCCCGACTCTTCTGCCTGAACCCTGGCTACCATACGTCCCTTAGTTGAGCAACTGGCTCCCATAATTTGTGGGTCTTACCTTCTCGGCTAATCCCACAAATACCAAAATACTCAATATAAGGCAACGGTGAAAGTTCTCCGAGCGCTTCCACCCACTCTCGCTCACGTTGGCCGGTACTACCATACACTGTCGATAGCGAAGGCGATGTACCCAACTTAGGGCCCCTAATTGATCTATATTTACTGGAAGTTTTTAGGAATAACTTACCCTTTCCAGTAAATATCTGTCGTTGGAGATTTTCCTGAGAGAGACCAGCGAAAACTCCCTATGCACTTTTTATACACAAATCACGCTTGCGTATGCTCTACACGGCGCTAATGATACCGCAATTTTACGCAAAAGCTCGTAAATGGGGTATCAAGTTGCGCTATATATCGCACCCACAAACGCGTGGTCCAATCGCACAGCGTATAGGTACTTGTTACCTATCCGCCCTACGACCACTGGAATCGAATCCCAAGCTGCGAAACCTCAACCGGAGCGTATCAAAAAACTATATGGGTCACAAAGTTCACAATTCCCTACCAAGCTCCTGTGTAAGTCTCCTCACGACTTACGTATTCCAATCTATACTAATGTGAGTCAGCCGCCTCACGACGCCAAGCCTCCACTCACTTGGTGTACCACACTACGGGATCCCGAATTCCCGGGGTTCAATACGTTCATTCTTACTTTCACTCACTCAAATATGCATTGTTTTTCTGTACAGAAAAATTTTCACGTGTTCTGATTGGCAGCTTTACCCCCAGAGGCAATACAGTTTAAACTAAAGTTTTATACTAATCTGCTTTAGAAACCGGATAGTTATGTGCTATTGTAGCATAGCTACTGTCCCACCTGTTAACTGAACAAACTATCGTGTGGTTTTATTATGCGCACACAACCCTACGTAAGCTTGCGTAATTACGCAACCGTGCGTACCTCTATGCCACGTGTGCCGCCTTGCGCCACGTGCACGTTTTGTTTTTTTACGCTGTCCTCACGTTCCGTATCACGTGTACCAATGTGCGTACGCAATAAAACAAATCACAACTCTATAAATGTGAGCACTGCTAACTATGGGGGTCATTCCGAGTTGTTCGCTCGGTAAATTTCTTCGCATCGCAGCGATTTTCCGCTTAGTGCGCATGCGCAATGTTCGCACTGCGACTGCGCCAAGTAAATTTGCTATGCAGTTAGGAATTTTACTCATGGTTTTTTCCTCGTTCTGGTGATCGTAATGTGATTGACAGGAAGTGGGTGTTTCTGGGCGGAAACTGGCCGTTTTATGGGAGTGTGTGAAAAAACGCTACCGTTTCTGGGAAAAACGCGGGAGTGGCTGGAGAAACGGAGGAGTGTCTGGGCGAACGCTGGGTGTGTTTGTGACGTCAAACCAGGAACGACAAGCACTGAACTGATCGCAGATGCCGAGTAAGTTTGAAGCTACTCAGAAACTGCTAAGAGGTGTGTAATCGCAATTTTGAGAATCTTTCGTTCGCAATTTTAAGATGCTAAGATTCACTCCCAGTAGGCGGCGGCTTAGCGTGTGTAAAGCTGCTAAAAACAGCTTGCGAGCGAACAACTCGGAATGAGGGCCTATACTCGCTCACAAGCACAACTGCTTGTTCTGTGTAACCTTTAACGACAGGGCCAGACCTGCGTGTTGTGCTTTATATTTATTTCCTAAAACACTGTTATTTCAAATTTACCTATTTAGCAACAAATGTATCCGATTTCACACAGATCTATAATGACTGCAATAATCTATAATTTAAATGATACGATTCAGATTGGATAGCTATCTTGCAGAACATACACTGATATAAATATACACATAATTATAATAATATTATAAATATGTATCATTCACTGGCCTTCTTTGAGACACCTTAAAGATATGTGCTTTTCACTGTTAAAAAAATGCAGTTACACAGGTTAATTTGCATTTCAATGACTATCCTCCCTAGTAAGCAGATTCTACAAGTCTTGGAAGAAAAAGAAAAAAAAACTCTTTCCTTTTTCTATCTGTGTGCAACCCCCCACTTTATGTAAAGTAATTACGCACAGACAAGAAGGAAAAAAAAATCAAAAAAGAAACACTTATCTCACCATTTACTCTCACTAGGCCCAATTGAAACTATTTGTAATTGACTATGGCATGGGTTAAATAAATGCATTGGTAACTCATAAATGGTGCTTGATGTGACAAAGGAAACTGATTGCTCTGAGCAGACTGAAAATCAGCTATTTAGAAAGTGACCTTTCTAAAATGGCCACTGCTCCTCCCCCTTCCACATCCATGAGGTTTACACAAGATGGTGGACAGGCCATGTGGTTAGTCCAAAATGGAGGACAGACCATGCGGCTTCCTTTGTCACAAAGAAATCACAACTTATACAAGCACCAGAAGTTAAAGTGCTTTAGGCCTGAGTTTAAATAAAAAAAAAAAAAACTATATCAAGGCTATGCAGCAACTTTTAAATGTACTTTTAAATCTACTTAACAGATAAACAATCCAATCTGAATCAAACACAATATGACTTATTTGAACTTTGTTTTGCAACAATAAAAATACATTTAAGCATTTTAAATATTATGAGAAACACATTGTCCCTTGAATTTTCATATCATCACACGGATATGATTTCTCAGCGTCACGATGCGTCCATCATAAGCTGATCGACCACAGCGTCGCGTTTGTAATGTACAGTGCATCATTAAGACCATGATATCGCGGACGAGCCCTCATCTGTAAATACCAAATTGCTTTCTAACAAATATTTAAAATGCCCGCTGTAATATATATTGTAGACGCCTGCACATCTTATTACCATGTGCCATGAATGTGCGCTATACATCGCAAAACACTGCATCCCATAAGAGAAAACAATACACCCACACATTATCTGAGTTCCAAAGCTCATTGATGTATATATTAGAGATGAGCGGGTTCGGTTTCTCTGAAACCGAACCCGCACGAACTTCATGTTTTTTTCACGGGTCCGAGCAGACTCGGATCCTCCCGCCTTGCTCGGTTAACCCGAGCGCGCCCGAACGTCATCATGACGCTGTCGGATTCTCGCGAGACTCGGATTCTATATAAGGAGCCGCGCGTCGCCGCCATTTTCACACGTGCATTGAGATTGATAGGGAGAGGACGTGGCTGGCGTCCTCTCCATTAGAAATTAGATTAGAAGAGAGAGAGAGATTGTGCAGAGTCAGACAGAGTTTACCACAGTGACCAGTGCAGTTGTTGTTAGTTAACTTTTATTTATTTTAATATATATCCGTTCTCTGCTATATCCGTTCTCTGCCTGAAAAAAAACGATACACAGCAGCAGCCAGTCACACAGTGTGACTCAGTCTGTGTGCACTCAGCTCAGCCCAGTGTGCTGCACATCAATGTATAAAAGGCAAAGCTTATAATAATTGTGGGGGAGACTGGGGAGCACTGCAGGTTGTTATAGCAGGAGCCCCCAGGAGTACATAATATTATATTAATTTAAAATTAAACAGTGCACACTTTTGCTGCAGGAGTGCCACTGCCAGTGTGACTAGTGGTGACCACAGTGCCTGACCACCAGTATAGTAGTATATTCATTGTTGTATGTATTGTATACTATCTCTTTATCAACCAGTCTATATTAGCAGCAGACACAGTACAGTGCGGTAGTTCACGGCTGTGGCTACCTCTGTGTCGGCAGTCGGAACTCGGCAGGCAGTCCGTCCATCCATAATTGTATTACAATATATACCACCTAACCGTGGTATTTTTTTTTCTTTCTTTATACCGTCATAGTGTCATACTAGTTGTTACGAGTATACTACTATCTCTTTATCAACCAGTGTACAGTGCGGTAGTTCACGGCTGTGGCTACCTCTGTGTCGGCAGTCGGCAGGCAGTCCGTCCATCCATAATTGTATTATTATTATAATATATACCACCTAACCGTGGTTTTTTTTCCATTCTTTATACCGTCGTCATAGTGTCATACTAGTTGTTACGAGTATACTACTATCTCTTTATCAACCAGTGTACAGTGCGGTAGTTCACGGCTGTGGCTACCTCTGTGTCGGCAGTCGGCAGGCAGTCCGTCCATCCATAATTGTATTATTATTATAATATATACCACCTAACCGTGGTTTTTTTTCCATTCTTTATACCGTCGTCATAGTGTCATACTAGTTGTTACGAGTATACTACTATCTCTTTATCAACCAGTGTACAGTGCGGTAGTTCACGGCTGTGGCTACCTCTGTGTCGGCAGTCGGCAGGCAGTCCGTCCATCCATAATTGTATTATTATTATAATATATACCACCTAACCGTGGTTTTTTTTCCATTCTTTATACCGTCGTCATAGTGTCATACTAGTTGTTACGAGTATACTACTATCTCTTTATCAACCAGTGTACAGTGCGGTAGTTCACGGCTGTGGCTACCTCTGTGTCGGCAGTCGGCAGGCAGTCCGTCCATCCATAATTGTATTATTATTATAATATATACCACCTAACCGTGGTTTTTTTTCCATTCTTTATACCGTCGTCATAGTGTCATACTAGTTGTTACGAGTATACTACTATCTCTTTATCAACCAGTGTACAGTGCGGTAGTTCACGGCTGTGGCTACCTCTGTGTCGGCAGTCGGCAGGCAGTCCGTCCATCCATAATTGTATTATTATTATTATAATATATACCACCTAACCGTGGTTTTTTTTCCATTCTTTATACCGTCGTCATAGTGTCATACTAGTTGTTACGAGTATACTACTATCTCTTTATCAACCAGTGTACAGTGCGGTAGTTCACGGCTGTGGCTACCTCTGTGTCGGCAGTCGGCAGGCAGTCCGTCCATCCATAATTGTATTATTATTATAATATATACCACCTAACCGTGGTTTTTTTTTCATTCTTTATACCGTCGTCATAGTGTCATACTAGTTGTTACGAGTATACTACTATCTCTTTATCAACCAGTGTACAGTGCGGTAGTTCACGGCTGTGGCTACCTCTGTGTCGGCAGTCGGCAGGCAGTCCGTCCATCCATAATTGTATTATTATTATAATATATACCACCTAACCGTGGTTTTTTTTCCATTCTTTATACCGTCGTCATAGTGTCATACTAGTTGTTACGAGTATACTACTATCTCTTTATCAACCAGTGTACAGTGCGGTAGTTCACGGCTGTGGCTACCTCTGTGTCGGCAGTCGGCAGGCAGTCCGTCCATCCATAATTGTATTATTATTATAATATATACCACCTAACCGTGGTTTTTTTTCCATTCTTTATACCGTCGTCATAGTGTCATACTAGTTGTTACGAGTATACTACTATCTCTTTATCAACCAGTGTACAGTGCGGTAGTTCACGGCTGTGGCTACCTCTGTGTCGGCAGTCGGCAGGCAGTCCGTCCATCCATAATTGTATTATTATTATAATATATACCACCTAACCGTGGTTTTTTTTCCATTCTTTATACCGTCGTCATAGTGTCATACTAGTTGTTACGAGTATACTACTATCTCTTTATCAACCAGTGTACAGTGCGGTAGTTCACGGCTGTGGCTACCTCTGTGTCGGCAGTCGGCAGGCAGTCCGTCCATCCATAATTGTATTATTATTATAATATATACCACCTAACCGTGGTTTTTTTATACCACCTAACCGTGGCAGTCCGTCCATAATTGTATACTAGTAAACTATCCAATCCATCCATCTCCATTGTTTACCTGAGGTGCCTTTTAGTTCTGCCTATAAAATATGGAGAACAAAAAAGTTGAGGTTCCAAAATTAGGGAAAGATCAAGATCCACTTCCACCTCGTGCTGAAGCTGCTGCCACTAGTCATGGCCGAGACGATGAAATGCCAGCAACGTCGTCTGCCAAGGCCGATGCCCAATGTCATAGTACAGAGCATGTCAAATCCAAAACACCAAATATCAGAAAAAAAAGGACTCCAAAACCTAAAATAAAATTGTCGGAGGAGAAGCGTAAACTTGCCAATATGCCATTTACCACACGGAGTGGCAAGGAACGGCTGAGGCCCTGGCCTATGTTCATGGCTAGTGGTTCAGCTTCACATGAGGATGGAAGCACTCAGCCTCTCGCTAGAAAACTGAAAAGACTCAAGCTGGCAAAAGCACCGCAAAGAACTGTGCGTTCTTTGAAATCCCAAATCCACAAGGAGAGTCCAATTGTGTCGTTTGCGATGCCTGACCTTCCCAACACTGGACGTGAAGAGCATGCGCCTTCCACTATTTGCACGCCCCCTGCAAGTGCTGGAAGGAGCACCCGCAGTCCAGTTCCTGATAGTCAGATTGAAGATGTCAGTGTTGAAGTACACCAGGATGAGGAGGATATGGGTGTTGCTGGCGCTGGGGAGGAAATTGACCAGGAGGATTCTGATGGTGAGGTGGTTTGTTTAAGTCAGGCACCCGGGGAGACACCTGTTGTCCGTGGGAGGAATATGGCCGTTGACATGCCAGGTGAAAATACCAAAAAAATCAGCTCTTCGGTGTGGAGGTATTTCACCAGAAATGCGGACAACAGGTGTCAAGCCGTGTGTTCCCTTTGTCAAGCTGTAATAAGTAGGGGTAAGGACGTTAACCACCTCGGAACATCCTCCCTTATACGTCACCTGCAGCGCATTCATAATAAGTCAGTGACAAGTTCAAAAACTTTGGGTGACAGCGGAAGCAGTCCACTGACCAGTAAATCCCTTCCTCTTGTAACCAAGCTCACGCAAACCACCCCACCAACTCCCTCAGTGTCAATTTCCTCCTTCCCCAGGAATGCCAATAGTCCTGCAGGCCATGTCACTGGCAAGTCTGACGAGTCCTTTCCTGCCTGGGATTCCTCCGATGCATCCTTGCGTGTAACGCCTACTGCTGCTGGCGCTGCTGTTGTTGCCGCTGGGAGTCGATGGTCATCCCAGAGGGGAAGTCGTAAGCCCACTTGTACTACTTCCAGTAAGCAATTGACTGTTCAACAGTCCTTTGCGAGGAAGATGAAATATCACAGCAGTCATCCTACTGCAAAGCGGATAACTGAGTCCTTGACAACTATGTTGGTGTTAGACGTGCGTCCGGTATCCGCCGTTAGTTCACAGGGAACTAGACAATTTATTGAGGCAGTGTGCCCCCGTTACCAAATACCATCTAGGTTCCACTTCTCTAGGCAGGCGATACCGAGAATGTACACGGACGTCAGAAAAAGACTCACCAGTGTCCTAAAAAATGCAGTTGTACCCAATGTCCACTTAACCACGGACATGTGGACAAGTGGAGCAGGGCAGGGTCAGGACTATATGACTGTGACAGCCCACTGGGTAGATGTATGGACTCCCGCCGCAAGAACAGCAGCGGCGGCACCAGTAGCAGCATCTCGCAAACGCCAACTCTTTCCTAGGCAGGCTACGCTTTGTATCACCGCTTTCCAGAATACGCACACAGCTGAAAACCTCTTACGGCAACTGAGGAAGATCATCGCGGAATGGCTTACCCCAATTGGACTCTCCTGTGGATTTGTGGCATCGGACAACGCCAGCAATATTGTGTGTGCATTAAATATGGGCAAATTCCAGCACGTCCCATGTTTTGCACATACCTTGAATTTGGTGGTGCAGAATTTTTTAAAAAACGACAGGGGCGTGCAAGAGATGCTGTCGGTGGCCAGAAAAATTGCGGGACACTTTCGGCGTACAGGCACCACGTACAGAAGACTGGAGCACCACCAAAAACTACTGAACCTGCCCTGCCATCATCTGAAGCAAGAAGTGGTAACGAGGTGGAATTCAACCCTCTATATGCTTCAGAGGTTGGAGGAGCAGCAAAAGGCCATTCAAGCCTATACAATTGAGCACGATATAGGAGATGGAATGCACCTGTCTCAAGTGCAGTGGAGAATGATTTCAACGTTGTGCAAGGTTCTGATGCCCTTTGAACTTGCCACACGTGAAGTCAGTTCAGACACTGCCAGCCTGAGTCAGGTCATTCCCCTCATCAGGCTTTTGCAGAAGAAGCTGGAGGCATTGAAGAAGGAGCTAACACGGAGCGATTCCGCTAGGCATGTGGGACTTGTGGATGCAGCCCTTAATTCGCTTAACAAGGATTCACGGGTGGTCAATCTGTTGAAATCAGAGCACTACATTTTGGCCACCGTGCTCGATCCTAGATTTAAAGCCTACCTTGGATCTCTCTTTCCGGCAGACACAGGTCTGCTGGGGTTGAAAGACCTGCTGGTGACAAAATTGTCAAGTCAAGCGGAACGCGACCTGTCAACATCTCCTCCTTCACATTCTCCCGCAACTGGGGGTGCGAGGAAAAGGCTCAGAATTCCGAGCCCACCCGCTGGCGGTGATGCAGGGCAGTCTGGAGCGACTACTGATGCTGACATCTGGTCCGGACTGAAGGACCTGACAACGATTACGGACATGTCGTCTACTGTCACTGCATATGATTCTCTCAACATTGATAGAATGGTGGAGGATTATATGAGTGACCGCATCCAAGTAGGCACGTCACACAGTCCGTACTTATACTGGCAGGAAAAAGAGGCAATTTGGAGGCCCTTGCACAAACTGGCTTTATTCTACCTAAGTTGCCCTCCCACAAGTGTGTACTCCGAAAGAGTGTTTAGTGCCGCCGCTCACCTTGTCAGCAATCGGCGTACGAGGTTACATCCAGAAAATGTGGAGAAGATGATGTTCATTAAAATGAATTATAATCAATTCCTCCGCGGAGACATTGACCAGCAGCAATTGCCTCCACAAAGTACACAGGGAGCTGAGATGGTGGATTCCAGTGGGGACGAATTGATAATCTGTGAGGAGGGGGATGTACACGGTGATATATCGGAGGGTGAAGATGAGGTGGACATCTTGCCTCTGTAGAGCCAGTTTGTGCAAGGAGAGATTAATTGCTTCTTTTTTGGGGGGGGTCCAAACCAACCCGTCATATCAGTCACAGTCGTGTGGCAGACCCTGTCACTGAAATGATGGGTTGGTTAAAGTGTGCATGTCCTGTTTTGTTTATACAACATAAGGGTGGGTGGGAGGGCCCAAGGATAATTCCATCTTGCACCTCTTTTTTCTTTTCTTTTTCTTTGCATCATGTGCTGATTGGGGAGGGTTTTTTGGAAGGGACATCCTGCGTGACACTGCAGTGCCACTCCTAGATGGGCCCGGTGTTTGTGTCGGCCACTAGGGTCGCTAATCTTACTCACACAGCTACCTCATTGCGCCTCTTTTTTTCTTTGCGTCATGTGCTGTTTGGGGAGGGTTTTTTGGAAGGGACATCCTGCGTGACACTGCAGTGCCACTCCTAGATGTGCCCGGTGTTTGTGTCGGCCACTAGGGTCGCTAATCTTACTCACACAGTCAGCTACCTCATTGCGCCTCTTTTTTTCTTTGCGTCATGTGCTGTTTGGGGAGGGTTTTTTGGAAGGGCCATCCTGCGTGACACTGCAGTGCCACTCCTAGATGGGCCCGGTGTTTGTGTCGGCCACTAGGGTCGCTAATCTTACTCACACAGCTACCTCATTGCGCCTCTTTTTTTCTTTGCGTCATGTGCTGTTTGGGGAGGGTTTTTTGGAAGGGCCATCCTGCGTGACACTGCAGTGCCACTCCTAGATGGGCCCGGTGTTTGTGTCGGCCACTAGGGTCGCTAATCTTACTCACACAGCTACCTCATTGCGCCTCTTTTTTTCTTTGCGTCATGTGCTGTTTGGGGAGGGTTTTTTGGAAGGGACATCCTGCGTGACACTGCAGTGCCACTCCTAGATGGGCCCGGTGTTTGTGTCGGCCACTAGGGTCGCTTATCTTACTCACACAGCGACCTCGGTGCAAATTTTAGGACTAAAAATAATATTGTGAGGTGTGATGTGTTCAGAATAGGCTGAAAATGAGTGTAAATTATGTTTTTTGAGGTTAATAATACTTTGGGATCAAAATTACCCCCAAATTCTATGATTTAAGCTGTTTTTTAGGGTTTTTTGAAAAAAACACCCGAATCCAAAACACACCCGAATCCGACAAAAATAATTCGGCGAGGTTTTGCCAAAACGCGTTCGAACCCAAAACACGGCCGCGGAACCGAACCCAAAACCAAAACACAAAACCCGAAAAATTTCAGGCGCTCATCTCTAGTATATATTTGTTATTAAAAGGATATGTGTTCAATACATATATCACAATGTACAGTATACATATAGTTACATGGTTACAATTTATACAGTAAGCAGTTAATACATACAGTTACAGGCCAGTGATACAATTACCATATCTTTCTCATATAAAAGTCTTCCCTCCATATCACTCTCTCTCTCTCTGTAAATAAATACAGGAACTGGTCTGGCAGCAACTCCATCATCGTCTGGGACAAAACAGCAACTCACTCCTGTGTGTCTCTGTAATGTGTTATCTAGTTTGGGGGAGGGAACTTTCTCATTCATGATGAGTCACTGTTCTGTTCGTATGCTAAACAGGTTCAGCCTTGAAGACATCCAAAGGGCTGGCCTGAGTTTCCTGTCCACCACCTGTTTGGAATGTCTATTGTCCTAATAACGGTGACTTTAGCTTTCATACATTTAATCATAAATACTTGTTGCAATGTCCTACAACTTAATAACAAGTATTTAGTGAATCTACACATTAATCTGGTTGCTTTAATACCAAATACGACAGGTCTATCTTGCTTCGTTCCAATAATACACATACATGACATTACTCCATTATATAATTTTAAATCATTATGATGTCTGGCGCTTGATATTATTATAATTATGTGCTGTATGAAATAAGTGTTGAATCCATCTCTGTGGCATGCCCGTGTAAATGCGTGTGTTACCATATATTGCTGTGCTCGCTGCGCGTATTTGCAAGTATAGCGACTTATATGTGTGGAGTCTGTATGTTCTTTCTATGTAATATTTTTGACTTCGACAAAACGCTAAGCCGCCGCCCTCTGGGAGTGTATATTAGCTTAGCAGAAGTACGAATGATTGCATCGCAGACCGGCTACAAAGAAATATTGTGCAGTTTCAGAGTAGCTTCAGACCTACTCAGCGCTTGCGATCACTTCAGACCATTCAGTTCCAGATTTGTCGTCACAAACACGCCCTGCGTTTGGCCAGCCACGCCTGCATTTTTCCTGCCACGCCTGCGTTTTTTCGAACACTCCCTGAAAACGGTCAGTTGACACCCAGAAACGCCCACTGCATGTCAATCACTCTGCGGTGGCCATTGCGACTGAAAAGCTTCGCAAGACCTTGTGTGAAAATACACGCATGCGCAGAAGTGCCGTTTTTTAACTTAATCGCAGTGCAGCTAACATTTTCAGCTAGCGATCAACTCGGAATGACCCCCTATATGTGCACTCACTGAGATACAGCTGTACGTACTTCTCAGAAAACTTTGCAATACTTGCAACAAGGAAGTGACTGTGTGATATCAGAATGTTATAATATATTGTCACTAAAACTGAACTGTGAGAAATGTATAAATTGTTTATTACACAAATAAAATTGGCGATGTAGTGACATGAGAGGAAGCTGGGGAAAACTGGATCAGTATGAAATACCTACAATCAAAATGCCGACGGTCAAAATCCCGACACGGTAAAAATACCAACATTTAAAATACAGACAAGATCAAAATACCGACATTTAAAATGTCGACAGGTCAAAAAGTCGACAGAAGTATTTAATTGTTTTTTAGTGTGTATTTCGACATAGGTTGACATGGACACTGTATAAGTGTACCGCGTCCCCTCGCATGGCTCGCTGCGCTCGGCATACTATTATATATTATATTCGCCCTCCAGGTCCACTGGGATGGTAAAGTATGAACAAGTCGGTCTCAATAAAAAAACTCATGAAAAACTCATGTTGACTTTTTGACCTGTCGACATTTTAAATGTCGGTATTTTGACCATGCCGGGTTTTTTGACCTTGTCGGGATTTTGACCGTCTTTCAATGGTTGTCGGGATTTTGATAGTAGGTAAATCCCGCATCCCGGGGCAAACACGATCTTCAAAAGAAAATGCATAATTAGATGAATTTGCTTAATCTCTGCTATAGTGGTAGCCAGTCTCCTATTCAGTGCAGTTCCATGTTTTGACTTCCCTTTCCCATAATCCCACTATATGCTCCCAGAGCTCTGTTGTAAATTTGTTATAATACGCTGAGAACAAATTATCTTGAGATTGTGACCTTATAGTAAAGGTTATGTGTGACATCACTGAGTAATGTATTATGTCATCAGGATGCATCCAGAGTAGCAGTAATATAAGAGGAGACAAAGGGCCAAAATGTTGGCTGACACAACTAAGTTTTTCCATTGTGAGCCTCACGAGTTAGAAGTAAATCGAGTATATGCGCCAAATGAGTGTGCAAGGGTAAAAATGCATATTTTCACCAATATACAGAGGTGTATGAATCTGGAGATGTCATTGCACCTATGTGTACACAAGGTTGATACTTTTTATGATAAGTGTACACCGTAAGTATTAATAAGCCATATCATTAATTAAAATGTTGTATATTTAATTTAAACCACTTTGGGTGCATGCAAGTACAGGGCGATAAAGGGTTGTACCCAGTGTCGGTCTGGGGCATAAAGGGCCCACCAGGGTAATGCAGTGGTAGGAGCCCATGTTTAGGGGTGTGGTCAGTCTCCAGAGGGGGCCACAGAGGCATGGCAAACCGTTAGAGAGTGCATGGTATGGGCCCCTTGATAAGTATATATAGTAAATACTGTTAGTGCATGCATTATAATGTATGAGATTAATAACAGCAATGCAGTGTAGAGAATACACCATAGGCCTGTGCAGTATAATGTAACATATGCATAATGTACTGTATAATTCAAGGGGTGTAGTATGTCAGCATACCGACGCTGGGATCCTGGCGGGGAGGGACTATATGGGTGTCGTGGACACCCACGAGTGGAAATAGTCCCTGTTGGTCGGCATGCCGACCATCAGGATAGTGAGGGGGCGGAATGTCGGTGGAGGTCATGTGACCGTCGGTCTCCCGACCGCCGGTCACATGAATACCACCCAATTCAAGTGCACAGTCTGCAGCCTGATGCCTAGAGGAGCAGGTGGGGCCCCAGCAGTGGGGCCTACCGGTGGTTTCCCCTGTACCCCTGTGAGCCAGTCCAAACCTGGTTGTACCCATTTCAGTTATGTCTACACTTACATCTGAGAGGCGGATCTGGGCAGATGTAAGGGCCAGATGTGTCCGATTTCTGCCCAGCTCTGCCTATACTAGCCCTGTTTCCTTCATGCCTTTGGGGACCTTTAGCACAGTTTTAGCTAGAATTCAGTTGGCTTTTAATGACATCACATTTCTTTGTCACATAAAGTGACCCTTTACAATGTCAAATGGGACTTTTTCTACATGGCTGGGTATTACACACAGAAACTATCCCGTGTAAAGCCCCATACTCGCAAAAGAGTTATGATTCTGACTATGCTGAAATAATGATGCAAAACCACCCACACTCTCACTTATACCCCTTTTCCACTAGCTCAAAAAACACGGGTAAATGCACGGGGGCGCGCATTTACCCGTGTTTTTGGCAAGTGGAAAAGGGTCAACCCGGATCAAGTGACCCGTGAATCCTACCCGGCTATTTACCTGGGTAGGACACGGGAATGATCCGGGTAGGGTTCTAGTGTAAACGGGAGCCGTGTCGATGCGACACGGCTCCCGTTTACACTGTATGGAAGGGCGGCGCTGGGAGATCATGTGATCTCCCTGCGCCGCCCCTGCCGCGTCACTAGAAGCGTCACCAACCCGGCATATGCCGGGTTGTGACTGCTGATGGGAAAGGGGACGAGCACGGGTCGCAGCAGGGGGCAGCTCCCGTGTCAGGCTCCCGGCTGCGACCCGTGATCGTAAGTGGAAAAGGGGTAATACATATTGAAACCATCTTGTTGGATGTTAATACCTGAACCACTAAAGGTGGCTACACACTATGGGCCTAATTCAGACCTGGTCGCACGCAGGCTATTTTTTGCACTGCTGCGACCAGGTAATCGCCGCCTACAGGGGAGGGGGTAATCGCTGTGCAGAGGAGCGAGCGCTTATGCAGAGATTTCCAGTCTCTGCACAGCTCAGGACTTACTCATCCGCTGCGACGATCTGGGATGTTGATGACATCAGGAACCCTCCCAGAAAATGTCTGGACACGCCTGCGTTTCTCCGGACACTCCTAGAAAACGGTGAGTTGCCGCCCTTGAACGCCTTCTGCCTGTCAATCTTCTTGTGATCGTCGGTGCGATAGCTTTCTTCGTTCAGTTCAGTTCAGCTGTCACCGACCAGCGATGTGCCTGCACATTGCGACCCGTGCGCATGCCCAATACAGACCCGATCGCAAAAAACTGCAGCGTGCGAACGGGTCTAAATGAGGCCCTATGGCCCAGATTTATCAAACCTTGGAGAGCGATAAATTGCACGGTGATAAAGTAGCAACCAACCAGCTCCTGTCATGTTACAGGCTGTGTTTGAAAAATGACAGTTAGGAGCTGATTGGTTGGTACTTTATCACCATGCAATTTATCACTTTTCGAGGCTTGATAAATCTGTGCCTTAGGATCTTGCGATCCACAATGGATGGCAATGACCATTGTATAGCGCGTACCACCTGTATCATCACTGTAGTTTGTGACCCCTGGTGTGGCGTTCCATAGGTGCAAGAATCAGAAATGGGGTGCAGTCTTGTGTGGAGGGGCGTGGCCTTGTGGAAAGTCCTCTGCTGACATCACTGTGGGGGGTGGCCACACAGAAGTTCCCCCATTTACATCACTCTGGGGACAACACCCAGAGACTCTGCCTGCACTGCCGGCTCCTTCTCAGTGACAGGAGGTGGGCACTGCAGAATAATGTCACACTACAGCTCCCAGTTCATGGTATTTTGGTGTCATCCCCTGGAAGCGTGACACCTGGGTGCAGAGCCAGCCCTAACCAGGTTGTGACAGGTAGCGAAAGGTGAGAGGGCAGGCTGTGACAGGTAAGGAGGGATCAGAGAGAGTAAGCTGTAGCAGGGGGTCAGAGGGGAGGCTATGACAGGTAGGGAGGGGTCAGAGAGCAGGCTGTGACAGTTAGGGACGGGTCAGAGGACAGGCTGTGACAGGTAGGGAGTCAGTGGACAGGCTGCGGCAGGTAGGGAGTAGTCAGGGCAGGTTGTGACAGGTAGGTAGGGTTCAGAGGGCAGGCTGTGACAGGTAGGGAGGGGTCAGAGGGCAGGCTGCAAAATGTAGGGGGTCAGTGGACAGGCAGGGGGTCAGAGGTTAGTCTTTGACAGGGATGGGTCAGAGAACGGGCTTTGACAGGTAGGGGGTCAGCGGACAGGCTGCAACAGGTAGGGAGGGGTCAGAGGGCAGGCTGTGACAGGTAGGGGGTCAGAGGACAGACTGTGACAGGTAGATTGTAAGCCTGCGAGCAGAGCCCTCCTACCTCTATGACTGTTTGTTTTTACCCAGTTTTGTCATCTAATTGTGTCCAGTTGTAAAGTGCAATGGAATTTGCTGCGCTATATAAGAAACTGTTAATAATAATAATAATAGGTAGGGGTCAGAGAGGACAGGCTGTGACAGGGGGTCTGCAGACAGGCTGTGACAGGTAGGGGGGCAGCAGACAGGCTGCAACAGGGTGGAGGCACTAGGGGGTCCTTAAGAGAGGGATTTGGGCTATAAGAAGGGAGAAGGAACACGGGGACCACCATTTGGACACTGCCCCATGACCCTGCGGCCAGTACTAACCAGCGTCGCTCTTAAATGCCAGCACTGCACCCGTGGTCCCCCACAGTTCTGGCGCCAGCAGTGCGGGCACTAATTTGGTGAAGAAGGAAGCTGGCTGGGACCAGAACTGCCGCCGTCTCCATTGACGCACCCAGCAACCCAGACACCGGTAATCCTCCACACCAATGCCTGCAGAGGCGGGTAGCAAACCTTTGGGAACAGCCCGTCCCAATGTTATTCTAGCAGTTGACTCTAGGCTTGGGATGCCCCCAGGAATCCCAGATGTACTAGGCATTTGCTTACAATGCCTATGCCTAGGGCCTGCTTTGCCCGGGTGCAATCCGCACCCCACACTCTCCCCTTGTGATGCCTCTGTGCTGCACATCAGATGGGACGATGTCACAGATGATGCGGTGTTGTTACATTAAGCATGTAACAATATACTGTTACATTGTACTGCGGATTGTGTAGTGTGTGCGGTGATGCGGTATACTGTTACATTGTACTGCGGATTGTGTACTGTGTGCGGTGATGCGGTATACTGTTACATTGTACTGCGGATTGTGTAGTGTGTGCGGTGATGCGGTATACTGTTACATTGTACTGCGGATTGTGTAGTGTGTGCGGTGATGCGGTATACTGTTACATTGCATTGCCGCACCATTGGTCGGCACATCGTTCCAAGTGTGTATCTAGCGTTACATGTGATTATATTGTCTCTGTTGTTCATAAGGAGCAACTGTCATTGTGACATGTCAGGTTTATTACAAATATTGTTGTCAAAAATAGAAGCTGCAAAAAAGTCAATCAAAAACAATCCATATACAGATAAGGTGGGTGTGGTTCATTAGGTCGACATGAGTTAGGTCGACATGCATTGGGTCGACCATGTTTGGTCGACATGCATTAGGTCGACATGATCACTAGGTCGACATGGAAGAAGGTCGACGTGAGTTTTTAAAGTTTTTTTGGTGTCGTTTTCTCCGTCAAGTGACCAGGATCCCCAATTAGTGCACCGTGACCCCTCACATGGCTCGCTTCACTCAGTAACAACAATTGTTCCCAATTGTAGTCCACATGGATCGTTAAGTATGAAAAAGGTCAAAAAATGAAAAAAATTGTGAAAAGCTCATGTCGACCTTATTTATGTCGACCTAATTACCACGTCGACCTAGTGATCATGTCGACCTAATGTATGTCGACCAAACGTGGTCGACCCAATGTATGTTGACCTAACTCATGTCGACCTAAAGACCGCCATCCGATAAGGCTCTGAGGGGAAAATAAGGGGCCCAAGGACCTGGAGTAATATCTGTCGTTACCGCCTGACATCTGCCCTGTATTGTCCTATTTATGGTGAAAGAAAGGCCCCACCCAAATTAATGCTAAAAATTCTCTTAAGGTAATGAGTTGCGCAAAGGTAACAGAGGGGGTAATTCCGACATGACCGTAGAATTGCTGAATTTAGCACATCTACAATCAGATTCTCTGACATGCGGGGGGACGCCCAGCACAGGGTTAGTACACCCCTCATTTCAGGCCCTGCCCCCCCTCACACACAGGTGTGAAAGCATCGCACGGCAGCGATGCTTTCGCGCCCACCAAGTAGCTACCCGCCGCATTCTGGGACGCGGCGGCCACAGCCGCCACGGCCCACCCCCGCAACGGTCCGCACACACCTGCGTTGTCCGGACTGCGCACCCCCCAGCGGCATTCTAACGCCGTTGGCACACCCCCCTGTCAATCAGGCAGAGGCGATCGCACCAGTGAGATGGTTGCGCATGCGCACTGCGTAAAGGGCATCAGAGTGTGAACGCTGTTGTAGCAGCGATCAGCTCTGAATTAGGCCCAGAGTTTGCTGCTAAAGATTATAACCTTACACTTGATGGCAGGGACGGATCTAGACTTTTATTTAGGGGGGGCGGTTTACTGTTTAATCGTGACTCCTCCCTCTACAGTCCCAACTCCTCCCATCTGCAATTCTAACTCCTCCTCTCTCAATTCTGACTGAACTTTTTGAGTGAGACTGAGAAAGAGTTTTGTGATTGTTCTATGTACATGTGACTGTGCTATGGGGTAATTGTATTATTAGACCTAGTACCCACACACCAGCAAGTGAGGGGCAAATGCTCTGTTTCCCTTGCTCTCCTGGCTCCTCTGTGCTGCTGTGGTATAAGCTGCAGCACATCTTTCTGCCTCAGGCTCTCCCCGGAGAGCTCTCTTCAGCTCAAAAGTGGGCGTGGCTATGACTGTGTTAGGGGGGGCCCTTTGCCCCCCCCCCCCTAGATCCGGCCCTGCTTGATGGTAAGTCCAAGTCAGTGACTTGAGTGGAATGAGTGCTAATAACAGACTGACAACGAGGTCAGAGGGCTTTGCTTGCATACAAAAACACACTGACACAGTGCAGTATCCCCAGTGTATAGAGAAATCTGCCACTAAGGTAATTAGATAGAACTGTGTATTAGACATATTATACAAGGACTAAAACAGTGGATCATGATTACAGCCCCAAACAATGACGTAACCGAGAACCGTTACATTTTACATCAAGATGGAGACATCTGCAGAACTTTGTTTTTGTTTAGTTTTTGGCTTCTTTGCTAAGTGCTGATAAGGTCTTGTTTAATTTCCTCTTAGAGACTGTGCCAATGTCAAAGAGGAAGCATTAAAGGCAATTGCACACTCTGTGTCCACATATACTTGCACTTGACACACACACACTGTGCAGATGCCTATGCAGAAGATTGCAGAGCAGTGTCTTGTCAGATGGTATCCGGTCTCTAGGTCGACAAGACTTAGGTCAACAGGTCTAGGCCGACCACTATTGGATCGACAGTAACTAGGTTGACAGGGTTTCTAGGTTGACAGGATCTCTAGGTCGACATGTTCTAGGTCAACAGGAAAAAAGGTCTACATTTTTATCTTTTTTGAACTTTTTCATACTTTCGGATCCACGTGAACTACAATTGGGCACCTTGCCCGAAGCATAACGAGCGAAGGGACACGTTGTACTAATTGGGGTTCCCAGTCACTGTACGGCAAAAAACGTCACCAAAACAGATTTAAAAAACTCATGCCGACCTTTTGACCTGTCGACCTAGACCATGTTGACCTAGAGACCCTGTCGATCTAAGTGTGGTCGACCTTCAATACCACACCCCTGATAGATGGAATGAGTAGCACAGTGACTCCAATTGGTGGATAGTAAACTGAATATAGGGGGTCATTCCGAGTTGATCGCTCGCTGCCGATTTTCGCAGCGCATTGATCAGGTGAAAAAATGGCATGTCTGCGTATGCGTATGCCCCGCAATGAGCACGCGCAACGTACGGGTACAAAGCTCTTTGTGGTTATGCTCAGGTTCTAGCGAAGTTTTCCCTTGCACTGGCAGCCGCAAGAAGATTGACAGGAAGGGGGCGTTACTGGGTGTCAACTGACCATTTTCAGGGAGTGTTTGCAAAAACGCAGGCGTGTCTGAAAAAATGCAGACGTGGCTGGGCGTTCGCTGGCCGGGTGTATAACATCAAATCACGAATAGGCTGAAGTGATCGCAAGCGCTGAGTAGATTCAGAGCTACTCAGAAACTGCACAAACTGTTTTTGCAGAGCTCGGCTGCACATGCATTCGCACTTCTGCTAAGCTAAAATACACTCCCCAGTGGGCGGCAACTATGCGTTTGCACGGTTGCTAAAACTAGCTAGCGAGCGATCAACTCGGAATGACCCCCATAATATGAGCAAAGCTGATGTAGCCATTATAAAGCTTCAGGGTCAGATAGTGCTGGTTGTGTTCTACTGCTGTCCATGATCTACCTATAGGACTAATTGTCAATGTAGATGACTGGATGATACTGATAGGAGTAATGTAGCCAAGGGCGTAGCTACCATAGGTGCATGCAGTGCAGCTGCTATGGGGCCCAGAGCTGAGAGGGGCCCACCTTCCCTGTAAAAGTTACATATGTTATATACATTTTTCGCCATTGGGTGGTACGTAGAAGTCCTTGCAAACTTTTTCCTTGGGGCCTGCAATATATCTAGGTATGCCCCTGGACCTGCTCATTGTAGTGTGGTATAAAATTAACTGGAGGGCATTTTAATGTTATTTAATATGAACCAGGGCACCGTAATGAGGCACAATATGTTCGGGGAGCGCTATATATCATAATGTGAATAGAGGGTTCAGTGCGGCATAATGTATACTGGCAGCTCTGAAATGTGACATAGGGTGAACTTAAGCACTACTGCAATTTTATAAAAGAAACTAGGGCAATACTATGGGGCATAACATTAAATAAGGCTCTACTATGGTTCAGAAAATGGGATGGGGCCCCTTCAAAATGTTGCTATGGGGCCCACAAAGATCTGGCTACGTCCCTGAATGTAGCCCATACACTTGTGAGATTTGAGAGAAATCGAAGGATTGCATGCACATTTAAGGTACCATGAGACGCGATGCGCAGGCACGCCGCTTGAATGTCGCGTCTCATGATAGTATGTGCTGCACATAATATTTCTCGCATCGCTGTGCGATCGCATGTGGGGTTTTTTATATATCGCTCCAACCCTGTGGTGACGTGCCCATCACGTGATTACCATGCGATCTATCGCATGATCGCGTGGTAATCACTTTGGCAGTTCAGGTGCGATATCATCGCATCTGAACTGCCGGTGCGATGTCGCGTCACGGAGCATCGTACAAGTGTATGGGCAACATTAGGTGCATAATCCAAAATACATATAAACAAAATACATATGATAAAGAGTTTACATGGGTGTATACATAATGGGCGAGCAGACCCTTCACTCATCGACTTTCCTGTCTGCCAAGAATTTGTATTTCTACATTGTCTATTAGTCCAGAACATTAACGGATCACTTTTTGTTTTTCCTGTGAGGATCAACAAATGCGTTGTAAAAATTAGCACATACCTTAATGACAAATGAGATATATTTTCCTTTAATTAGAGAACAGGGGAGACAGATAAATGAGGCCAATAGATCAATTATGGTTGAGCGCCTGTGATGTCTGTGTTATTTCAGCAACTACTAGGAATTCCTAACTACACAATAAAAATCGTCTGTCTTCGGCACTTATTCCAGAACCCTGCGTTCTAAGCTCTCCTACAAGTGTCATCTTCTGAGCTGCTCTCCATTTTCTAATCTGTATTCCCCAACACAGCCCTGTGCAGAGGAAAGCAGGCAATTATGAGCTCAGTTATAATGTGCTGTATGCAGTGCCAGATTAAGGTCTATATGGGCCTGGAGCTGAAATTTATGAGGGGCCTATTTTATGCCACCGCAGGGGATGTGAAAACTCTATGGGGGTGTGACTAGTAATGTTGGGGGTGTGGTTGATGTTGTGAGGGTGTGGTCTGCACAGGGGGTGTGACTGGCACCTACCTTGAAAAACCTCAATCTCCCTCACTTCTTCAGTTACTGTATATCAATAGTGTAATGTGAGAATCTACAAACGAACAAAGGAAAACATCTCTTGTTAATGTGACTGTAATATGGTAAATGGTGCTTAGTGATGACATAAATATGAAACCTCTCAACGAAAGAGGCTACATGTCGCTTAGGGGTGTCATGAATGTGAAATCTATCTAAATAAAAAAAAATGTTTTACCTTTGTAATAAGTAGTTATACTGAGAAGATATATCAGGAATGGTGGAAAGAGGGGGTGGGGTTGGAGGGAGGGTGTCACACGGACAGGGCAGAACAGGGGGAAGACTGAGGTGACCCAGCATATAGTAGTATGTGTAGTAGTATGTGTAGATACACACACACACACACACACACACACACACACACACACACACAGATAGATTCAAACCCAAATTGCTCATCTCCAATACATAGCTACAGTATAATGTATCAGGGGTTGCTGACTGGGGAATGGCATAAGACACCACAGAGATGCACCATCTTACGGACATGTTGTAGGAATGTCACTGCAGTTGTAGTGAAATCCCCTACTAGCCATTACTGAAACTTGGATTACGCCCTCTGACACTACCTCTCCTGCTGCTCTCTCTGCTGGAGGCCTCGCATTCACACACACACCCGACCTGGGGGTCGCCATGGGGGGTGGTGTTGGGGTCCTTTTACCTTCTAGTTACTCCTACCAACTCATACCACCAGAACCATCCCTTACATTCTCTACATTTGAGGTCCATACTATATGTCTCTTCCAACCAGTCCATCTTAGAGTAGCTGTCATTTACCGCCCCCCTGGCGCTGCTTCCAAATTCATCGACAACTTTGCTTCCTGGCTTCCTCACTTCCTCTCTTCTGACATTCCCTCCATTATCCTAGGCGATTTTAACATCCCTATTGACATCCCCACACAATCCCCTGCCTCTAAACTCCTTAACCTCACCTCTTCACTTGGTCTCTCCCAGTGGACCTCCTCACCCTCCCATGTGAATGGGAGCTCACTGGATCTGGTCTTCACTCACCGCTGTGATATTTCAGATTTTTCCAATTCCCCATTTCCCCTCTCTGACCACCACCTGCTTTCCTTTAACCTATCTCTCTCGACTTCCCCATCTCTACCTCCTAAGGCTACCATCACTAAGCGTAACATTGAAGCTATTGACACCACATTCCTTTCCTCCCTGTTTGACTCACATCTCTCTCCTATTCTCTCTCTCTCATGCCCTGAACAAGCCACTTCCATATACAATGCATCCCTCACTTCTGCTCTTGACTCTGTTGCTCCACCAACCACTATTCACCCTTGCAAATTAACACCTCAACCCTGGCACACCAAATGCACCAGATATCTGCAAAAATGCTCACGTACTGCTGAGCGTCACTGGAGGACAGGGGTGTATCTAGCAGTCCGAGCACCCCTGGCAAAGTATAGGACTGGCTCCCCCCATATTTCAAATATGGAAGGCATGTGTGCCAACAAGGGGGCGTGGTCACAGAAAAGTACTCCAAATTCAAATGACACCACACATTAGTGTCCCTTACTCACATTACACTGCACAGTAATGTAAATTTATCAAGTTATGCTACACAGCTGTACCCCTTATAGGTATTACGCCACACACTAGAGCCCCTTATTAACATTATGCTACACAGTAATGCCCCTTATTAACATTATGCTACACAGTAGTGCCCCTTACACACTGTGTGTACCCTCCAGCTCCCGCTGGGATGTTGTCACCTCCCTGTTCTCACTTCCCATGCCACTATATATATATATATATATATATATATATATATATATATATATAATATCTGTATACGTATTATCTCTCTATATATATATATATAATATATATATGCACATATAAATATACATGTATGCACATATACATGTACATGTACACACATATACCTATACATGTATGCACATATACATGTACATGTACATATACACACATACATATGGCCTCAATCCAGCACTCTGGCAATCTGTACTAGTGGAATCGTAGTTCCCCTGGTGCCCTCCTTACGTATATGTACATGTGTGTGTATATATATATATATATATATATATATATATATCACAAGGTGCAGCACTCCAGGCGATTTAAGAATACGTAGTTACAGCAGCATATGCTTTGGTAATGTTTCAGTGCCGTTTATGTATACAGTATATGCCACGTGTGTCTGTATACATATATATAATATATGCCTATATTTCCATATATAATAATGGCATCAGCCAGAGTGCCGTACATTGCAAATCTCTCTCTCTATATATATATATATATATATATATATATATATATATATATATATATATATATATATATATATATATATATATATATATATATATATATATATATAGAGAGAGAGAGAGAGAGAGAGATTTATATATATATATATATACATATACACGTAGACTATTGCAGGCAGCACTTGAATAAAAATGCAGAATCTAAGCAGGTTTATGTCAACATTTCAAAGTATTTATTCACTTCGTGTCGGCTTCCTGGTGTGCGGTTCCGGCATGCAGACGTGTCTGCATACTGGACCCGCATGCCAGGAAGCCGACACATGGGGTTCTATAAAGGTATGTTTTGTATGTTAAATAATTGTCCTGAAGACGAAGTTAATAAATACTTAGAAACGTTGACATAGATCTGCATTTTTATCTGAGTGCCGCCTGCGATGATCTACGTATATGTGTAACCCTACCAGGTTACTAAGGAGGGCACCGGTAAAGTTATTCTGCCGGCACTTGGGAGTGTTGGCAGTATATATATATATATATATATATATATATATACAAAAGAAATGTCCGGCACTCCAAAAACTTAAGAGTCAGCTCGTCTGGGTGCCCTTCCTAAGGTAATGCAGAGTGAGGAGGGATGGATGGCACTCCAGCAATCAAATAAATACTCAGGAAACCAAGTCAATAGCCAACGTTTCGGAGCAGTGCTCCGTTATCAAGACTTTAAAACATACTAAACATACATAGCATATATATACCTAACTGTATACTCACCACGTGTGCACGGGGGGAATCGCCGCCGCCATCCACTCCGGAATCCACGTGACGTCATAGGCAGCCGCCGGCGCCCAGGATCCGTCACAGAGGCTGCAGGCGGGGGGAGTGACCATCACCATGGCAACAGAACATAACAAACTGCGGAAAGAAACAGCAATGATGAAGCCGCATGTACAGCCCTGTATTCTAAACTAAAACACTACAGTCTGATAAAGTAACATACTGTGCAACTGCAAGAAATGTAGATATATACACAAACTACTATATAAGTTATATGCAGTGTTGCTGTAGTGATGAGATCGATAGAAGGCTGTAACGTGAATGCATTAGCAAGGAGCACATAAAAAGCAGCTGGTCGCTAACCTGAAAAATGATGAATGAGTTATCTAAAGCAGTGATCAAAATAATTAATCACTACAAAAAAGATGCACAGTGTAGCCCAGATGGACCACACATAATAAATGTGGTATCAATGATCTTAATGAAACAATTAGATACAGACAGAGCAAGAATAAATTATAAAAAGCAATTCAGTGTTAATGATTCATTCAGTCCGAATGGTTGGACTGTTTGTAGCAGATGTATCCACCTCGCTTCTCGCTGGAGTAGAATGCGACCCCTGTTACCACCTCGAGGACAAGGGGGTACCCAATCAATGATGCGGTACCTGATGGAGGATAAATTATGGTGTAGATCCCTAAAATGTCGGGCAACTGGCTGGTCACATTCTTTGCCTTCAAGGGCTGCACGTATACTGGACCTATGCTGGGTCATGCGTTCCTTCATTTGCCTTGTTGTCTTGCCCACATATAGTAAACTACATGGGCATTTGATGTAGTAGACCACGAATCTCGTGGTACATGTTACTGGGTGTTGTATTTTGAACACTTTACCAGATCTCGGATGTGAGAAACTGTTACCAGTCTCCAGGAAACTGCAAGTGATGCAGCCCAAACATCGGTAATTGCCACCCTTCCTACTAAGGAAATGAGTGGCTGTGGCAGTGGTATGCTGGCTGATGTCATTGCGGACCACCACATCTTTAATATTTCTCCCACGAGAAAAAGACGGTAGGATAGTGGTGTTATGTAATGCTGGTAAACTGCGATCTTGTGACACGATGGGCCAAATGCTTTTGGCAGATTTCATCAGCGCGCCGCTAGAGGTGGTATATTGTTGAGTCCATACTATGCGGTCTTTTTGAGCTGTTGAAATGCTCTTATGCAATGCCAGTTCTCTGGAGATCGAAAGGGCCTTATGCTTGGCTGCTTTCAATGCTCGAGGATGGTAACCGCATGCAAAGAATTTAATGAGCATCTTGTCAATTTGATCAATAGTGTCCATGGGGTCACTGCATATACGGACAATTCTCAAAAATTGTGAGAAAGGAAGGCCCATAATTAGGGATGGTGGATGGTGACTGGCTGCATGTAATACCGTGTTACGGTCGGTGGGTTTGAAATACATGGAGGTATGTAAGGTGCCATCATCTTTTTGTGTTACTGTGACATCTAGATAATGGATGCACTCGTAACTATGATTGGAGGTGAATTTAATGGAACAGTCTTGTTCGTTGATGTCCTTTATCATGGCAAGGAATGCTTCCTGTGTCCCATTCCAAAAGAGACAAATATCGTCTATATACCTGGTATACCCAGTGATGTGCTGACATCTGGTGTCCTCCACAAAGAAAAAGTCCTTTTCAACTCCGAACATGTATATATTCGCAAAGCTCGGAGCTATGCAAGAGCCCATGGCGCAGCCCGAGCGTTGGATGAAGAACTTCCCATCAAAGATAAAGTAGTTCCGCGTTAGGGTGAGCCGTAGGAGTTGAATGAAAAATTCTACATCAGGCCCAGTATACAACGGGTGGTCCTTGATGTACCTTTTGACCATCTCTATACCGTGTTCTTGTGGGATTGATGTGTATAAGCTCACGACATCTATGGTACACATCAGCTGTTTCGCTGGTAAGGGTGAACGTTGTTGTAGCCACAAGATAAATGTAGTAGTATCCTTGAGAAAAGATGCTTCTTGATTAATCAGAGGCTGTAAAAAGTGGTCTAAATACTTGGAGATGTTGTAAAAGAGAGACTCTCTCGCCGCGATGATTGGGCGGCCGGGGGGTTTATCAGGATTTTTGTGGAGTTTGGGTATGGTGTAGAGTACTGGTATTTTGGGCCAGTCTACTGTTAAAGCATCTTTAGTTTTGGAATCAATAAAGTGCATGTCCATGCCCTGGAGCAGAATTTCATCAACCTCTTTTTTGAAAATTTGAGTGGGATCAGAGGCAAGCTGTTCATAAATTCTGGTATCGGACAATTGCTGGTAAATTTCATTGGTGTAGTCATCCAGATTTTGCACAACAATGCCCCCGCCCTTATCCGCAGGGCGGATGACAATGTCACGATATGACCCAAGATTTCTAAGGGCATCTCTTTCAGAGTGGGTTAAGTTATGGACAGCCTTATTTTTATGTAGGCACTGTTGTTCCATGACATTCTCCATGTGTCCCGTAAAGCTTTTAATATTACAATTGAAGGACTGTGGTATAAACATCGATGGCTTGTGTATTGGTGTGCTGGTGGTGGAGGCAGCCGTCCTGCCAAAGTGCTCTCTAAGCTTGAGTCCTCTGTCAAATTTGAAAAGGTCCACTTTGTTTTGAAAGCCATCTGGTTTAAGTGTGGGAACAAAGGATAGACCTTTATGTAGTACCCTCATTTCTTCCGTGGTGAAGGTGCGGGATGACAAATTGAAGATTATCTCTTCTGGTTGTAGTTGGGCTTTGTTTTCGCGCGCCCACTGCCCCCCACGCCTGGTGGGGGCTCCTTTGTTAGATCTAGGGTGGTGCGTGTGGCCACCCCTAAAGGGGGCTTCTGACTGCTAGAATGTGCCCCTCGCTCCGCTCCTTCTGTTTCGCTGGAAGATGCTGCACCACTAGATTGGTCTGTATCGAGTGGAAATCGGCGATGTCTGCGGTACCTAGATCTCTGTTCTCGGTTAGGTCCTCTATTGTACGCCCAACTATATACCTTAAACTCTGCGTAGTCACGTACCACCGTGGCGAGTTTGGATTTTTTGAAATTCACCAAATCCACACGGTACTTATCTACTTGAGCAGTTAATTTGCTTAGCCAATCCTGTGTGGTGTCAGCTTTGATTGTGTTTAAATGAGTCTCCTCAAATGTTTTGATTTTCTCAATGGCTATATCCAATTCCCTCCTGGATTCCTCAATGACTAGCAACATCAAGTCATACGAGCATTTGTTGAGGACTGATGCCCAACGCCGGCAAAAATCTGCATTATATCTGCCTATAGTAGGTATGTTTCTTATGCGAAATCCTCGTGGGATACGCTTATCCCGATAATCGTCCGACAATGAGACTCCGTGAAGATAGAAATCTATCTCACGTTTTTTGAGACGTAATAGCTGTGCCACCAGTTCAATTGATTCGGTGCCTGCAGATTCCAATAATTTGCCTTTAAATAAAATATTCTCCGCCTCTGTGTCAGTAAGAGACAGCTGCTCTCCTGATGGCAATTGTTGATTGCTGAATCCAGCTGTTTCTTCCGTAGTTGACATAACAGCATGTGTGATAAATGTAAAAACAATCACTGTGACACTCACTAGTCAATAAACAGTCTGATAAATATACAACCAGTATGGGTGCCTTGACTGCAGAGTGGACAGACCTAGGAGAGGTTATGCCACTGAGAACATATACAAAAGAAATGTCCGGCACTCCAAAAACTTAAGAGTCAGCTCGTCTGGGTGCCCTTCCTAAGGTAATGCAGAGTGAGGAGGGATGGATGGCACTCCAGCAATCAAATAAATACTCAGGAAACCAAGTCAATAGCCAACGTTTCGGAGCAGTGCACCTTTATCAAGACTTTAAAACATACTAAACATACATAGCATATATATACCTAACTGTATACTCACCACGTGTGCACGGGGGGAATCGCCGCCGCCATCCGCTCCGGAATCCACGTGACGTCATAGGCAGCCGCCGGCGCCCAGGATCCGTCACAGAGGCTGCAGGCGGGGGGAGTGACCATCACCATGGCAACAGAACATAACAAACTGCGGAAAGAAACAGCAATGATGAAGCCGCATGTACAGCCCTGTATTCTAAACTAAAACACTACAGTCTGATAAAGTAACATACTGTGCAACTGCAAGAAATGTAGATATATACACAAACTACTATATAAGTTATATGCAGTGTTGCTGTAGTGATGAGATCGATAGAAGGCTGTAACGTGAATGCATTAGCAAGGAGCACATAAAAAGCAGCTGGTCGCTAACCTGAAAAATGATGAATGAGTTATCTAAAGCAGTGATCAAAATAATTAATCACTACAAAAAAGATGCACAGTGTAGCCCAGATGGACCACACATAATAAATGTGGTATCAATGATCTTAATGAAACAATTAGATACGGACAGAGCAAGAATAAATTATAAAAAGCAATTCAGTGTTAATGATTCATTCAGTCCGAATGGTTGGACTGTTTGTAGCAGATGTATCCACCTCGCTTCTCGCTGGAGTAGAATGCGACCCCTGTTACCACCTCGAGGACAAGGGGGTACCCAATCAATGATGCGGTACCTGATGGAGGATAAATTATGGTGTAGATCCCTAAAATGTCGGGCAACTGGCTGGTCACATTCTTTGCCTTCAAGGGCTGCACGTATACTGGACCTATGCTGGGTCATGCGTTGCGTAGCTCCGAGCTTTGCGAATATATACATGTTCGGAGTTGAAAAGGACTTTTTCTTTGTGGAGGACACCAGATGTCAGCACATCACTGGGTATACCAGGTATATAGACGATATTTGTCTCTTTTGGAATGGGACACAGGAAGCATTCCTTGCCATGATAAAGGACATCAACGAACAAGACTGTTCCATTAAATTCACCTCCAATCATAGTTACGAGTGCATCCATTATCTAGATGTCACAGTAACACAAAAAGATGATGGCACCTTACATACCTCCATGTATTTCAAACCCACCGACCGTAACACGGTATTACATGCAGCCAGTCACCATCCACCATCCCTAATTATGGGCCTTCCTTTCTCACAATTTTTGAGAATTGTCCGTATATGCAGTGACCCCATGGACACTATTGATCAAATTGACAAGATGCTCATTAAATTCTTAGCACGCGGTTACCATCCTCGAGCATTGAAAGCAGCCAAGCATAAGGCCCTTTCGATCTCCAGAGAACTGGCATTGCATAAGAGCATTTTCAACAGCTCAAAAAGACCGCATAGTATGGACTCAACAATATACCACCTCTAGCGGCGCGCTGATGAAATCTGCCAAAAGCATTTGGCCCATCGTGTCACAAGATCGCAGTTTACCAGCATTACATAACACCACTATCCTACCGTCTTTTTCTCGTGGGAGAAATATTAAAGATGTGGTGGTCCACAATGACATCAGCCAGCATACCACTGCCACAGCCACTCATTTCCTTAGTAGGAAGGGTGGCAATTACCGATGTTTGGGCTGCATCACTTGCAGTTTCCTGGAGACTGGTAACAGTTTCTCACATCCGAGATCTGGTAAAGTGTTCAAAATACAACACCCAGTAACATGTACCACGAGATTCGTGGTCTACTACATCAAATGCCCATGTAGTTTACTATATGTGGGCAAGACAACAAGGCAAATGAAGGAACGCATGACCCAGCATAGGTCCAGTATACGTGCAGCCCTTGAAGGCAAAGAATGTGACCAGCCAGTTGCCCGACATTTTAGGGATCTACACCATAATTTATCCTCCATCAGGTACCGCATCATTGATTGGGTACCCCCTTGTCCTCGAGGTGGTAACAGGGGTCGCATTCTACTCCAGCGAGAAGCGAGGTGGATATGTTACTTTATCAGACTGTAGTGTTTTAGTTTAGAATACAGGGCTGTACATGCGGCTTCATCATTGCTGTTTCTTTCCGCAGTTTGTTATGTTCTGTTGCCATGGTGATGGTCACTCCCCCCGCCTGCAGCCTCTGTGACGGATCCTGGGCGCCGGCGGCTGCCTATGACGTCACGTGGATTCCGGAGTGGATGGCGGCGGCGATTCCCCCCGTGCACACGTGGTGAGTATACAGTTAGGTATATATATGTTATGTATGTTTAGTATGTTTTAAAGTCTTGATAAAGGAGCACTGCTCCGAAACGTTGGCTATTGACTTGGTTTCCTGAGTATTTATTTGATTGCTGGAGTGCCATCCATCCCTCCTCACTATATATATATATATATATATATATATATATATATATATATATATATATATACGTATCCCAAGATCCGGCACTCCACGAGATCAAGTTTGTAGCTTTACCAGGTGCCCTCCAGAGAACATGTCAAATGGCGTGTCTCATATAAACTCCCAAAGGCGGCACTCCGGACAGGTGAAATAATTTCAAATAAACCGCAAAGAAATGCGGTTTATTTGAAATTATTTCACCTGTCCGGAGTGCCGCCGTTGGGAGTTTATATATATATATATATATATATATATATATATATATATATATAAAAAGAGAAAATTAAGACCCCTTAATTGCGCAATTGTCTGATAGCTCAAACCACTGAGAGATACCCCCTGTCAGAAGGAGTACTGCACATAGAATGGACAAAAACAAAGGTTCTCTTGGGGAGCTTTACCACCACAGATATCTTATATTATTAAAAAATCATTTATTAAAAAACATGTTACTTACATACTTTTATAACATGAATCACAAGATCACACATGTCACTTGAGCAATACATTCATTTCTGATTATCTGTTATATGATGTTTTCAATCATTAGGTGAAATACTTATTCCTCAGCATGAGAAAGTATGTATGATCTGTTCACTGTTTTAAAACAGTGAACAGATGCAAGCTGTAGTTTAGTTACAGTTTGTATAGCGTATGTGGTGCGCAGTGCCGGACACCGCTGCCAGTAACTGTAGCTGCCGCTGGCGGGTGTCACTGCGGGGGGACACAGGTACAAATTGACTGTTCAAAGCTGCCAGGTGCCCTCCCACGAGAAGGATGCTGTGCTTATTGCCGGGCGTCACTCTGCCCTCTGGCCACGGGTGGCACCGGCGGGTGGCGCCCCTCCTCTGGTGGGCGCCCCTGGCGAGTGCCATCCTGGCCAATGGGTAGATACGCCCCTGCTGGAGGACAGCACGCTCTAAGGCAGACTTCCTCCATTTCAAACTTATGCTCTCATCCTTCAGTGCTGCCCTTTCTCTTGCTAAACAGTCATACTTCAAGAACCTCATCTCCTCCCAGTCTTCCAACCCCCGGCGCCTCTTTGCCACTCTCAACTCACTCCTCTGCCCACCTCCACCTCGTCTCCCTTCCTCACTCTCTGCTCTTGACTTTGCCACTTACTTTACATCCAAAATTGACTCCATACGTAAGGACATCACATCACACCAGACCATCAGTAACCAGCTTTCTCCCATCTCTTACCACCCCTCCCCATCCCTCCCACCAACTCTGACATCTTTCTCCCATGCATCTGGAGAGGAAGTCATGGCCCTCATTCATTCCTGTCCCCTCACCACCTCCCCATTTGACCCTATCCCCTCCCGCCTCCTCCGCTACCTCTCTCCTTCTGCTTGTTCCCATCTTTCCCACCTTCTCAATCTCTCCCTCTCATCAGGCACTGTCCCCTCTGCCTTCAAGCATGCACTCATCTCTGCTATTCTTAAAAAACCTACCCTTGATCCAAACCCCCTCTCCAACTACCGACCCATCTCTCTCCTCCCTTTTGCCTCCAAACTCCTTGAGCGTATTGTCTACAACCGCCTTATTTCCTTTCTTTCCTCACACTCACTACTTGACCCATTCCAGTCTGGCTTCCGTCCTCTCCACTCCACTGAAACTGCCCTTACAAAAGTATGCAATGACCTTCATGCTGCTAAATCTAAGGGACACTACTCTATACTTATTCTACTTCATCTCTCTGCTGCTTTTGACACTGTAGACCATCCTCTCCTACTGCAAATCCTTCACTCCATTGGTCTGCGTGACACTGCCCTCTCTTGGCTGTCTTCCTACCTCTCTGACCATTCATTCTCTGTCTCCTCTCATGACTCCACCTCCGCCTCACTTCCACTAACTGTAGGTGTACCCCAAGGTTCTGTCCTTGGTCCTCTTCTCTTCTGTCTCTATACATCCTCACTAGGTAAGCTCATTAGTTCTTTTGGCTTCCAATATCATCTCTATGCTGATGACACCCAAATCTATCTTTCCTCTCCAGACCTCTCCCCTGCTCTCCTCACTCGTATCTCCAACTGTCTCTCTGCTACCTCTTCCTGGATGTCCCAGCGCTTTCTTAAACTTAACATGTCTAAGACCGAGCTGATCATCTTCCCTCCCTCCCGCATAACCTCACCTCCTACAATCTCATTATCTATTGATGGCACTACTATCTCCTCTAGCCCCCAAGTTCGCTGTCTTGGAGTAATCCTTGACTCCTCCCTCTCCTTCAAACAACACATTCAGCACCTCTCACAAACCTGCCGTTTTCATCTAAAAAATATTTCCAGGATCAGACCCTTTCTGACCCAGGATGCTACTAAGATTCTTATCCACTCACTGGTCATCTCCAGACTGGACTACTGTAATCTCCTCCTGACTGGCATTCCTGACAAACACCTCTCTCCACTCCAATCTATCCTCAATGCTGCTGCCCGGCTCATTTTCCTCACCAAACGCACTACGGCTACCTCTCCTCTTCTACTAGACCTTCACTGGCTCCCCTTCCCTCTCAGAATCCATTTCAAGCTTCTCACACTCGCTTACAAAGCCCTCACCCACTCCTCTCCCACCTACATCTCTGACCTTATCTCCCTTTACACTCCCACCCGTCCTCTTCGCTCTGTTAATGCACAACGACTCTCCTGCCTACGGATTACTTCCTCCCACTTCTACCTCGAAGATTTTTCACGTGCTGCACCACTTCTCTGGAATTCCCTACCTCTCCCCCTCAGACTCTCCACCTCTCTACAAAACTTCAAACGGGCTCTCAAGACCCACTTCTTCACCAAACCCAGCCAAATCTCATCCTAAGCCTCTGTTCCACATTCTCTATGTACCCCATCTGTGTCACCCCTGCCTGTCTACCCCTCCCCTTTAGATTGTAAGCTCTCACGAGCAGGGCCCTCTTCCCTCATGTGCTTATCCTTTGTCTTACTGTAATATTCTTCAACTGTACCACATCCAGCAGTCTTCTGCCACCTGATACTTATTCCAGTGTCATCTGCTGATGTAACTATGTTTATTTACCCTGTACTTATCCTATACTGTCTTCAACTGTAAGTTGCTGTTTTCCTGTTTGGATATTTATGTACTCTGTAATTGGGCGCTGCGGAACCCTTGTGGCGCCATATAAACAAAGAATAATAATAAAATAATAATTACTTGCAAACATTGGAGGCAGTAGTCTGTCAGAGATCTGCACCTAGCATGGGGCAGGTGCAGTTCTTGAAGTTTGTGTTTTAAGATGCACTAAGAGGGTTTGCAATGTCTAAAGAAGCTGTAAGTGGACATGTCACTGCTTGCATATGCACACGCACGGCTGTACACCAACGAAGGGCTTGTACCAATAATAGCATACAGAAGCAAAAGATGCACTCACAGATGTGCCTGAGTTTGACTCAGAATCAGGCCCAATATTTTGGTTATTATATATGTTTTAATGGGGTTGGTATCAAGATCCCGACAGTTGGGATGCCAGCTGTCAAAATACAGACAGCGGCATCCTGATGTTGAAAATACCGACATGAACTAATTAACTAAGCTAACCCTGATCCCTAACCCCCCTAACCCTAACCCACCTTTCCCGTAGCCTAACCCTAACCGCCCCCCACCGCAGCCTAACCCTAATGCTCCCCGGGCGTGCCTAACCCTTACCCTCCCTCCCTACAGCTTAACCCTGACCTCATTCCGCGCCCCCCGCAACCTAAACCTAACATCCCTCCCCCCGCGGCTTATCTCTGGTTGACTGTGTGATCATCGTTAGAGATTCCGGCGCCGGTATAGTGATCAATGTCAGGATCCCGGCGCCGGCTTTCTGTGTACTGTCGGGATTCTGGCATCGGTATTTCGACTGCCAGGATCCCGACCACAGGGATCCTGACTGAATCCTGTTTTAATGGTGCTAAACTATCTGTATATTATATTCTGGTGCTATACACATAAAATATTTTTTGGGGGACAGCGGGGCAGGCTTTGGTTTTTATTGAGGGGAGTTGGCAATACACAAAAAAGGACCCAACAAACAGTATATATAACACTACAAGCAGCACACTCAGTTTGCTCCCCCCCCCCCAAACAAACAATATTTACTATACACAAAACTTTTCTATACAGGCAAGCAGTGATTGGCTGTACACAGAGTGCATCTCCAGAGACCATTTTGTTTTATATAAGCGAGTTCTTGATCCTAATTTCTGGGTATAATACACGCTTATATGAATTATTATTTACATCAATATGCACTCCTCCCGCAGTCTCACCAGTAAGGGTGCTACATAATGTCACCGCATCCAAAGGTGATCACATGCAGGCAATTTTCCACTAACAGGGCACTCACCGATACACAAACGATATAACCACTTTTGAATTTTACATCACCTTGAGAAATCTCCAGTTATGGGAAACAGTTGACTTCATATTCATACCACTGAGCTGGTAATCATTCTTAAGACACATCGGCACCCGACAGGAAAATACAAACAAAAACATTGGCACCTACAGGTAAAATAAACACACACTGGACCCCAAAAGGGCGGAAAAAAACCTCAATGGCCTCAGTAGGAAAAACACATTGCCCCCACACTCCCTTGTGGCCTGTGCTGTATCACACTGCAGGGCCGGATTAACAATGGGGCGGGTGGAGCTGCAGCTCCAGGCCCCCCATCACAATAGGCCCACAGCACCTGTTATGCTGCTGCAGCCAGGATTTTTTTTCCTGCTACAGCAGCTTACAAGTGACAGTACCTCCTGCGCGCAGTTAGATGTATTGATAGGTAGTAGATGCCGGCGGAACGGCTCAAAGCTCAAACACATGGGCAGGTGATGCAGGAACTCAGCAGGGGGCGGGACTATGGGGTCCAGGGGGCGGGGCTACACGGGACACTCAGGCTGCCTGCTGCTCATGGCTGCTGCTGCTGTGAGAGGGAGAGTTGAAGCAGGAGAGAGAATGCAGGGACGGCCCAGCCCAGTGAGACTACACTATCCTGTAGTGTGTAAGGTACAGGGAATTGTGTGACTGTGTGTGTGACTTGTGTATGTATATATCTGTGTGTGTGACTTCCATGTGAACTTCTATATGTGTGTGTGTCTTGCATGTGAGCAGCTGCAGGGGTCAGGAGTTAGTATAGTGCAAGGGTAAGAAAGTGTGTGACTGTGAGAGAGCGCAAGGGAGGGGGTGTGATAAAGCGCAGGAGGACGGAGTGTGTGACTGTGATAGAGCGTAGGGGAGGGGGTGTGATAAAGCGCAGTGGGAGGGAGTGTGTGACTGATAGAGCGCAAGGGATGGGGTGTGATAAAGCGCAGTGGGAGGGAGTGTGGGACTGTGATAGAGCGTGGGGGAGGGGGGGTGTTACTGTGATAGACCATGGGGGAGGGAGTGTAATAAAGTGCAGGGGGAGGAATTGTGTGACTGTGATAGAGCACGGGGGAGGGGGTGTGATAAAGCGCAGGGGGGAGGGAGTGTGTGACTGTGATAGAGCACGGGGGAGGGTGTGTGTGACTGTGATAAAGCACAAGGTGAGGGGTGTGATAAAGAGCAGGCAAAGGAAGTGTGTGATAGAGCATGTGGGGAGAGAGTGTGCTAAAGCGTAGGGCGTGGGGGAGGGGAGTGTGTTAATGTAATAGATTGTATTGTGGGGGTGGGAGTGTGAATGTAATAGAGTGAGGGGGGAGGGAGTGTGTGAGTGTGATATAGCGCGGGGGGAGGGAGTGTGGTAAAGTGCAGGCCATGGGAGGAGAGTGTGTCAGTGTGATGTAGCGCAGGCCGCGGGGGGGAGGGAGTGTGTCAGTGTGACAGTGCCAGATTAAGGTCCATAGGGGCCTGGAGCTGAAATTTATGAGGGGCCTATTTTATGCCACCGCAGGGGATGTTAAAACTCTATGGGGGTGTGACTAGTAATGTTGGGGGTGTGGTTGATGTTGTGAGGGTGTGGTCTGCACAGGGGGTGTGACTAGCGCCTACCTTGAAAAACCTCAATCTCCCTCACTTCTTCAGTTACTGTATATCAATAGTGTAATGTGAGAATCTACAAACGAACAAAGGAAAACATCTCTTGTTAATGTGACTGTAATATGGTAAATGGTGCTTAGTGATGACATAAATATGAAACCTCTCAACGAAAGAGGCTACATGTCGCTTAGGGGTGTCATTAATGTGAAATCTATCTAAATAAAAAAAAATGTTTTACCTTTGTAATAAGTAGTTATACTGAGAAGATATATCAGGAATGGTGGAAAGAGGGGGTGGGGTTGGAGGGAGGGTGTCACACGGACAGGGCAGAACAGGGGGAAGACTGAGGTGACCCAGCATATAGTAGTATGTGTACACACACACACACACACACACATTGCTCATCTCCAATACATAACTACAGTATAATGTATCAGGGGTTGCTGACTGGGAAATGGCATAAGACACACGGAGACGCATCATCTTACGGACATGTTATAGGAATGTCACTGCAGTTGTAGTGAAATCAGATGATTAATTGCAAACATTGGAGGCAGTAGTCTGTCAGAGATCTGCACCTAGCATGGGGCAGGTGAAGTTTTTGAAGTTTGTGTTTTAAGATGCACCAAAAGGGTTTGCAATGTCTAAAGAAGCTGAAAGTGGACATGTCACTGCTTGCATATACACACGCATGGCTGTACACCAACGAAGGGCTTGTACCAATAATAGCATACAGCAGCAACAGATGCACTCACAGATGTGCCTGAGTTTGACTCAGAATCAGGCCCAATATTTTGGTATTTATATATGTATTAATTAGTGATGAGCGGGTTCGGTTCCTCGAGATCCGAACCCCCCGAACTTCACCCATTTTACACGGTTCCGAGGCTGCCTCGGATCTTCCCACCTTGCTCGGTTAACCCGAGTGCGCCCGAACGTCATCATCCCGCTGTCGGATTCTCGCGAGATTCGTATTCTATATAAGGAGCCGCGCATCGCCGCCATTTTCACTCGTGCTTTGGAGATGATAGCGAGAGGACGTGGCTGTGTTCTCTTAGTTTCTATGTTCAGTGTGCTGCAAATATCTGTGCTCAGTGTGCTGCAAATATCCGTGCTCAGTGTGCTGAAAATATCTACGTTCTCTGCCTGAAAAACGCTCCATATCTGTGCTGCATTGTAGTATATAGTAGGAGGACAGTGCAGAATGTTGCTGTGACCACCAGTATATATAGCAGTACAGTACAGTAGTCCATTGCTCTACCTCTGTGTCGTCAAGTATACTATCCATCCATACCTGTGCTGCATTTTAGTTGTGCGCAGTATATAGTAGGAGGACAGTGCAGAATTTTTCTGTGACCACCAGTATATATATAGCTGTACGCAGTGGCGTAACTACTGCCCCCGCAGTCCTCGCGGTGGCTTGGGGGCAAAGGGTAGCGGGGGCGCCACTGATTTACAGCAGACTGACATGCGGACGAGCGTCCGCATGTCAGTCTGCTTTCTCCTTCCCTCCGCCGCTTGTTGGAGGGACACGGAGGGCACAGCCTCTCCTGTGTCCCTCCTGCTGCATCATCTTCGGCGGCCGCGGGTCTGATAGGGAGAAGTGCCGTCCGTGAGCTCTAATTGGCTCACGAACCGGCACTTCCCCCTATTAGACCCGCGGCCGCCGGAGATGATGCAGCAGGAGGGACACAGGAGAGGCTGTGCCCTCCGTGTCCCTCCAAAAAGCGGCGGCGGCGGGGGGGGGGGGGGTGATATCTGGCACTGGGGGGAATATCTGGCACTGGGGGGAATAACTGGCAGGGGAGGGATATCTGGCACTGGGGCATATATGGCACTGGGGGGGGATATCTGGCACTGGGGCATTATCTGGCACTGGGGGGGAATATCTGGCGGGGGGTGGGGGGGTGGATGTCTGGCACTGGGGGGAATAACTGGGAAGGGGGGGATATCTGGCACTGGGGCATTATCTGGCACTGGGGGGGAATAACTGGCAGGGGGGGGATATCTGGAACTGGGGCATTATCTGGCACTGGGGGCATATATGGCACTGAGGGGGAATATCTGGCAGGGGGGGATATCTGGCACTGGGGCATTATCTGGCACTGGGGGCATATATGACACTGGGGGGGAATAACTGGCAGGGGGGGGATACCTGGCACTGGGGCATTATCTGGCACTGGGGGCATATATGACACTGGGGGGGGAATAACTGGCAGGGGGGGGGGGGGGGATATCTGGCACTGGGGCATTATCTGGCACTGGGGGGGAATATCTGGCAGGGGGGGATATCTGGCACTGGGGCATTATCTGGCACTGGGGGCATATATGGCACTGGGGGGGAATATCTGGCACTAGGGGCATATATGGCACTGGAGGGGGGGAATATCTGGCACCGGGGGCATATATGGCACTGGGGGCATATATGGCACTGGGGGGGGGCATATCTGGCACTGGGGGGGAATATATGGCACTGGGGGCATATTTGGCACTGGGGGGAATATATGGCACTGGGGGCATATGTGGCACTGGGGGGGAATATCTGGCACTGGGGGCATATGTGGCACTGGGGGGGTATATGTGTACCTGGCACATGGGGGCGGGGGCTATATTTGGCACTGGGGCATGTGAGTACCTGGCACCGTGGGGGAATATCTGGCACTGGGGACATATGTGGCACTGGGAGCACAGCCCTAGCAACGAGCATGACACACAGTGCATGAAACACCTGGCAATGAGCATGACACACAGTGCATGAAACACCTGGCAACGAGCATGAAACCCCTGGCAACGAGCATGACACCCTGAGCATGAAAACCCCTGGCACCGTGCATGGAACCAAGAGCATGAAACCCCTGGCAACGAGCATGACACCCAGTGCATGAAACCCCTGACAACGAGCAGGTAATTGAAAAGTAATTAGAAGCCTTACTGTAGGACTTAATGTGTAATGGGCATTACGGTGTGTGGCATAATGTATCACGGACATTGCGGTGTGTGTCATAATGTGTCACAGGCATTACGGTGTATGGTATACTATATCGCGGGCATTGTGATATGTGGTATAATGTCTCAGGGTCATTGCAGTGTGTGGCATAATGTATCACGGACATTGCGGTGTGTGTCATAATGTGTCAGGCATTACGGTGTGTGGTATACTATATCACGGGCATTGTGGTATGTGGTATAATGTCTCAGGGTCATTGCAGTGTGGCATAATACATAACGGCATTGCGGTGTGTGGCATAGGGTGTAACGGGCAGGGCATTGCGGTATGTGTCACAGGCATTACGGTGTATGGTATACTATATCACGGGCATTGTGGTATAATGTATCACGGACATTGCGGTGTGTGTCATAATGTGTCACAGACATTGTATGTGCTATAATGTATCAGGGGCATTGCAGTGTGTAGCATAATGTATAACGGGCATTGCGATTCCTGTCATAATGTGTCACAGGCATTACGGTGTGTGGCATAATGTGTCACGGGCATTACGGTGTGTGGCATAATGTGTCGGGGGCATTACAGTGTGTGCATATTGTGGCGTGCATTATTGTGTGTGGAATAATGTCTAAGGGCATTGCAGTATGTGGCATAATGTATACTGGGCATTACTATAATGAGGAAAAATGACAAATAATGTAAGGGGCATGAATCAGGATTATTTTTCTTCCCTGTGGTGGCCAACGTATGGGCGTGCAGGTTGCAGAACTGGGGTATAAGGTAGTCTTTTCCTGCATTGCCACGCCCCTTTATGCGAAACCACACCCATCCCAACAAAACCACACCCCTTATTTTGCCGCGCGCGCATATTTATCCCTTTCTTGCTCCCAATTATGTAGCATGAAGGAGGGGGGGGGGGGGGCGCCGAAGAATTTTTTGGCTTGGGGGAGAAAAATTTCTAGTTACGCCACTGGCTGTACGGTACAGTAGTCCACTGCTCTACCTCTGTGTCGTCAAGTATACTATCCATCCATACATGTGCTGCATTTTAGTTGTGCGCAGTATATAGTAGGTGGACAGTGCAGAATTTTGCTGCGACCACCAGTATATATATAGCAGTACGGTACAGTAGTCCACTGCTATACCTCTGTGTTGTCAAGTATACTATCCATCCATACCTGTGCTGCATTTTAGTTGTGTGCAGTATATAGTAGGAGGACAGTGCAGAATTTTGCTGTGACCACCAGTATATATATAGCAGTACGGTACAGTAGTCCACTGCTGTACCTCTGTGTCGTCAAGTATACTATCCATCCATACCTGTGCTGCATTTTAGTTGTGCGCAGTATATAGTAGGAGAACAGTGCAGAATTTTGCTGTGACCACCAGTATATATATAGCAGTACGGTACAGTAGTCCACTGCTCTACCTCTGTGTCATCAAGTATACTATCCATCCATACCTGTGCTGCATTTTAGTTGTGCGCAGTATATAGTAGGAGGACAGTGCAGAATTTTGCCGTGACCACCAGTATATATATAGCAGTACGGTACAGTAGGCCATTGCTATTGATATATTACCGGCATATAATTCCACACATTAAAAAATGGAGAACAAAAATGTGGAGGGTAAAATAGGGAAAGATCAAGATCCAATTCCACCTCGTGCTGAAGCTGCTGCCACTAGTCATGGCCGAGACGATGAAATGCCATCAACGTCGTCTGCCAAGGCCGATGCCCAATGTCATAGTAGAGAGCATGTAAAATCCAAAAAACAAAAGTTCAGTAAAATGACCCAAATATCAAAATTAAAAGCGTCTGATGAGAAGCGTAAACTTGCCAATATGCCATTTACGACACGGAGTGGCAAGGAACGGCTGAGGCCCTGGCCTATGTTCATGGCTAGTGGTTCAGATTCACATGAGGATGGAAGCACTCATCCTCTCGCTAGAAAAATAAAAAGACTTGAGCTGGCAAAAGCACAGCAAAGAACTGTGCGTTCTTCTAAATCACAAATCCCCAAGGAGAGTCCAATTGTGTCGGTTGCGATGCCTGACCTTCCCAACACTGGACGGGAAGAGGTGGCGCCTTCCACCATTTGCATGCCCCCTGCAAGTGCTGGAAGGAGCACCCGCAGTCCAGTTCCTGATAGTCAAATTGAAGATGTCACTGTTGAAGTACACCAGGATGAGGATATGGGTGTTGCTGGCGCTGTGGAGGAAATTGACAAGGAGGATTCTGATGGTGAGGTGGTTTGTTTAAGTCAGGCACCCGGGGAGACACCTGTTGTCCGTGGGATGAATATGGCCATTGACATGCCTGGTCAAATTACAAAAAAATCACCTCTTCGGTGTGGAATTATTTTAACAGAAATGCGGACAACAGGTGTCAAGCCGTGTGTTGCCTTTGTCAAGCTGTAATAAGTAGGGGTAAGGACGTTAACCACCTAGGAACATCCTCCCTTATACGTCACCTGGAGCGCATTCATCATAAGTCAGTGACAAGTTCAAAAACTTTGGATGACAGCGGAAGCAGTCCACTGCCAACTAAATCCCTTCCTCTTGTAACCAAGCTCCTGCAAACCACACCACCAACTCCCTCAGTGTCAATTTCCTCCTTAGACAGGAAAGCCAATAGTCCTGCAGGCCATGTCACTGGCAAGTCTGACGAGTCCTCTCCTGCCTGGGATTCCTCCGATGCATCCTTGAGTGTAATACCTACTGCTGCTGGCGCTGCTGTTGTTGCTGCTGGGAGTCGATCGTCATCCCAGAGGGGAAGTCGGAAGACCAATGTACTACTTCCAGTAAGCAATTGACTGTCCAACAGTCCTTTGTGAGGAAGATGAAATATCACAGCAGTCATCCTGCTGCAAAGCAGATAACTCAGGCCTTGGCAGCTGTGGTGGTGTTAAACGTGTGTCCGGTATCCACCGTTAATTCACAGGGAATTAGAGTATTTATTGAGTTAGTGTGTCCCCGGTACCAAATACCATCTAGGTTCCACTTCTCTAGGCAGGCGATACCGAGAATGTACACAGACCTCAGAAAAAGAGTCACCAGTGTCCTAAAAAATGCAGTTGTACCCAATGTCCACTTAACCACGGACATGTGGACAAGTGGAGCAGGGCAGACTCAGGACTATATGATTGTGACAGCTCACTGAGTAGATGTATTGCCTCCCGCAGCAAGAACAGCAGCGGCGGCACCAGTAGCAGCATCTCGCAAACGCCAACTCGTTCCTAGGCAGGCTACGCTTTGTATCACCGCTTTCCATAGGAGGCACACAGCTGACAACCTCTTACGGAAACTGAGGAACATCATCGCAGAATGGCTTACCCCAATTGGACTCTCCTGGGGATTTGTGACATCGGACAACGCCACCAATATTGTGCGTGCATTACATGTGGGCAAATTCCAGCACGTCCCATGTTTTGCACATACATTGAATTTGGAGGTGCAGAATTATTTAAAAAACGAAAGGGGCGTGCAAGAGATGCTGTCGGTGGAATTCAACCCTCTATATGCTTCAGAGGACGGAGGAGCAGCAAAAGGCCATTCAAGCCTATACGCCTACCTACGATATAGGCAAAGGAGGAGGAATGCACCTGACTCAAGCGCAGTGGAGAATGATTTCAACATTGTGCAAGGTTCTGCAACCCTTTGAACTCGCCACACGTGAAGTCAGTTCAGACACTGCCAGCCTGAGTCAGGTCATTCCCCTCATCAGGCTTTTGCAGAAGAAGCTGGAGAGATTGAAGGAGCTAAAACAGAGCGATTCCGCTAGGCATGTGGGACTTGTGGATGGAGGCCTTAATTCGCTTAACCAGGATTCACGGGTGGTCAATCTGTTGAAATCAGAGCACTACATTTTGGCCACCGTGCTCGATCCTAGATTTAAAACCTACGTTGTATCTCTGTTTCCGGCAGACACAAGTCTGCAGAGGTTCAAAGACCTGTTGGTGAGAAAATTGTCAAGTCAAGCGGAACGTGACCCGTCAACAGCTCCTCCTTCACATTCTCCCGCAACTGGGGCTGCGAGGAAAAGGCTAAGAATTCCGAGCCCACCCGCTGGCGGTGATGCAGGGCAGTCTGGAGCGAGTGCTGACATCTGGTCCGGACTGAAGGACCTGCCAACGATTACTGACATGTCGTCTACTGTCACTGCATATGATTCTGTCACCATTGAAAGAATGGTGGAGGATTATATGAGTGACCGCATCCAAGTAGGCACGTCAGACAGACCGTACGTATACTGGCAGGAAAAAGAGGCAATTTGGAGGCCCTTGCAGAAACTGGCTTTATTTTACCTAAGTTGCCCCCCCTCCAGTGTGTACTCCGAAAGAGTATTTAGTGCAGCCGCTCACCTTGTCAGCAATCGGCATACGAGGTTACTTCCAGAAAATGTGGAGAAGATGATGTTCATCAAAATGAATTATAATCAATTCCTCCGTGGAGACATTCACCAGCAATTGCCTCCAGAAAGTACACAGGGACCTGAGATGGTGGATTCCAGTGGGGACGAATTAATAATCTGCGAGGAGGGGGATGTACACAGTGAAAGGGGTGAGGAATCGGACAATGAGGAAGAGGTGGACATCTTGCCTCTGTAGAGCCAGTTTGTGCAAGGAGAGATTGATTGCTTCTTTTTTGGTGGGGGCCCAAACCAACCAGTCATTTCAGTCACAGTCGTGTGGCAGACCCTGTCGCTGAAATGATGGGTTTGTTAAAGTGTGCATGTCCTGTTTATACAACATAAGGGTGGGAGGGAGGGCCCAAGGACAATTCCATCTTGCACCTCTTTTTTCTTTAATTTATCTTTGCATCATGTGCTGTTTGGGGACTATTTTTTGAAGTGCCATCCTGTCTGACACTGCAGTGCCACTCCTAGATGGGCCAGGTGTTTGTGTCGGCCACTTGGGTCGCTTAGATTAGCCATCCAGCGACCTTGGTGCACCTCTTTTTTTCTTTGCATCATGTGATGTTTGGGGACTATTTTTTAAATCTGCCATCCTGTCTGACACTACAGTGCCACTCCTAGATGGGCCAGGTGTTTGTGTCGCCCACTTGGGTCGCTTAGCTTAGTCATCCAGCGCATAGGCCCTACATTGTATCCAATGGTGGGAACTTTGCGGTCAGCGGTGAGGTTACTCGTGGTCAACCGCTGACCGCAAAGTTCCCACCATTGGATACAATGTAGCGCCTATGCGCTACATTGTATCTCTGCCGTGCGCAGCCTGACTGACAGCTCAGGAGCGCACAGGCAATCAGGAGAGTGCTACGACGTGGCGCTCCCTGGTTGGCTGAAGGGACCCTCTGTGACAGGAGTCATGGGGGGTCTCGGCAGTCGGGAAAAGGGGTCCCATGTGTAAACATGGGACCCCTTTCAGTGCGTGGTTCGGGTTTTTCGGTTTGTTTTTTTGCCAAGTACGTGGATTACAAGCTCAGAAGAGGACCGATCTACACTGGATTTTTGGGAGTATAATTTTATTCACAGGTACCCCATGGATTCTACTTGGAGAAGTGGACCGACCCTCGTGTGAACATAGGTAAGTATGTGTGAATGTAGGTGTGCATGTATGTAATAAAGTTTTACTTTCAAGGTGTGTGAGTTCTGTTTTTATTTGGGTATTTTTTTGTAGTAGTACTACTACAGGTACCAGCGGGCCCGTTCCCCCCCCCCCGCATGCTGGTACTTGTGGTTCTCCAAGTACCAGCTTGCGGGGGAGGCTTGCTGGGACTTGTAGTACTGCTACAAAAAACAATATTCTTTTTTTTACACGTGGCTATCAGCCCCCCATCCGCAGCCCTTGGATGGGGGGGACAGCCTCGGGCTTCACCCCTGGCCCTTGGGTGGCTGGAGGGGGGGACCCCTTGATTTAAAGGGTCCCCACTCCTCCAGGGTACCCCGGCCAGGGGTGACTATTTAGTGATTTAATGCCAGGGCCGCAGGGACCTATATAAAAGTGTCCCCCGGCTGTGGCATTATTTCTCTGACTAGTGGAGCCCGGTGCTGGTGTTAAAAATACGGGGGACCCCTACGCTTTTTGTCCCCCGTACGTTTGGCACCAGGACCAGGCGCAGAGCCCAGTGCTGGTTGTTAAAATATGGGGGAACCCCTGTCAATTTCCCCCCCATATTTTTGCAACCAGGACCGGCTCAAAGAGCCCCAGGCTGGTTTGGCTTAGGAGGGGGGACCCCACGCAATTTTATTTTCAAGTTTTTACAGTAAACAGACCCTTTCCCATAGATAACCATGCACAGATCGCACTGATCCGTGCATGATTATCCAAACTCGCCTGGAAAAGCTTTTTTTAACGAATCGCAAAAAAATACACCCGCACTTGAGCACTTAGAGACTAACACCCAAATACGAATGAATAGTGAATACCCGTGTTGTAGGAAATAACAGCCGCGTTTGACCGATGGTCTATTCATTCGTATTTCTGAACTTTGTCATTCAAACCATTACGAATAGTCCAAACACTGCCGAGATTTGTGCTTAGTGAATTTCCGTGTTGGGACTTAGAACAAAAAAACACAAATCGGACAAACTCGATTTTTTAGTAAATTTTGGCCCTAGATTGCGATCGCTCCAGACTGTTTGGTTCCTGATTTTACGTCACAAACACGCCCTGCGTTCGGCCAGCCACTCCCGCGTTTCTCCAGCCACTCCTGCGTTTTTACCTGGCACGCCTGCGTTTTTTAGCACACTCCCTGAAAATTGCTGAGTTGCCGCCCAGAAACACCCACTTCCTGTCAATCAACAACGAACACTCGAGCGACTGAAAAGCATCGCTCGAGCTTGTGTAAAACTACAAAGTTTTGTGTGAAAGTACTTAGCGCATTCGCGCTGCGTACCATGCGCATGCGCAGAATTGCCGTTTTTCAACCTGATCGCTGCACTGCGAAAATCGTCAGCGAGCGATCAACTCGGAATGAGGGCCATGGTCCCTTAATAGTACCAATTCACATTACACGGCACAGTAGTGTCCGTTATTCACATTACACCACACAGTAGTACCCCTTACACACATTATACCACAGTAGAGCCCCTGATACACATTATGCCAGGTAGAGTCCACATTATGCATGTGTGTGTGTGCAGCGCACAACTTTACCTGACACAGTACACACTGCAAGAGCAGGAACCCACAGGAACCAAGAAGGACCACACAGTGCACCCACCAAGCCTAAGTGCTGCCCGCCCGTGACAAGTAGCATCCCGCAGCACCTAACTACTGCGGGCATACATTGCGGCACAGAACTGCGGGACCTGCTGGTGGTTCATCTTCGTTGTGTTCCAGGCATTACTGGCACACACCTAGTTACAGCCCTGCTACCAATATAAAAGGACAGTATTACTTTAAATTGAGCTGCACTACACTATAAGAAGTACAAAGGTAATTTCTCTTACATCCTAGAGGATACTGGGGTTCCATTTAGTACCATGGGTATAGACGGGTCCACTAGGCGCCATGGGCACTTTAAGAATTTAATAGTGTGGGCTGGTTCCTCCCTCTATGCCCCTCCTACCAGACTCAGTTTAAAAAATGTGCCCGGAGGAGCCGGTCACGCTTATGGAAGCTCCTGAAGAGTTTTCTGCATTTATTTTATATGTTTGTTATTTTCAGGCAGGGCTGGTTGGCACCAGCCTGTCTACTTTGTGGGACTTAGGGGGGAAAATGGCCCAAACTCTTGAAGGGTTAATGGTCCCGTTCCCCGCTGACAGGACACTGAGCTCCTGAGGGAACTATTCGCAAGCCCCACCACGGCGAGCGTACATTTCCGCAGCACGCCACCACCCCTAACAGAGCCAGAAGAATGAAGAGTGGTGTGTCACGCTCGGCGTAAGTTGGGGTTCCGACAACCGAGTTTTGGCTGGAGGGACAGCAACCTGTGAGGAGAGTAAACGAGGTGGCTGAATGTAATTCCTCCTCATGGGGTGGAAGCCAAACTAAGTGTTAACGTTGGCCGGAGGGCGTAAAGAAAATGAGGACTTCGTAGGAAGATAACTGTAGTTTTAATGAATAATCAGGCTGTACACGAATATTGTAGAAATAGAAGAAACTGGAAGAATTAAAGTCTATAGTTAAATGACTTGAAGAGTGAAGCTGAAGAACTCCTGTAAAGAAGAACTGAAGACTGTGTTTTATGATTAAAAGACGAGGCTGAAGTACTTAGACTTTGAAGAAATGAAGACTGGTTTGTGATTGAAAGACGAGACTGAAGAACTTGGACTATGAAGAAATGAAGACATGGTTTGTGATTGAAAGAAGAGGCTGAAGAACTTGGACTTTGAAGAAATGAAGGGGTAGATGTATTAACCTAGAGAAGGCATAAGGAAGTGATAAACCAGTGATAAAGCAGTGTTACGTGAAAGGTGATAATGCACCAGCCAATCAGCTCCTAACTGTTAATTTACATATGGGAGCCGATTGGCTGGTGTGTTTATCACCTTGCACATATCACTGGTTTATCACTTCCTTATGCCTTCTCCAGGTTAATACATCTGCTCCGAAGACGTCTGCGGGAACCGCCATTAGCACCTGGAGCTCCTCTACGACCTGGGACCCCGTGAGCGCTTCCACGAGTGGCAACGGACTTAGACAGCAGGACTGCAGCAGCGTCTAGGTAACCGATGGATGAGAGCAACCAGGACCAGGGAACCAGAAGTAACCTGGGAGCACAGAGCTGGAGAACCTTTCACAAGGAGGTAACTTGAAGCACTGGCACTCTCCCTCTGAGCCAACCCCCTTTTGTAAGGGGAGAACACGCAGGATTGGCTGGACACAGATTGGGAACTTCATTGGTAATACTCTGGTCTCCAACATAGCTGCCCCCAGCACAGGAGACATACTTAGCTGTTAGCACACAGCTTTAGCCAGCTTCTGTCTCTAACACACTATACTGTGTCACCACTAGCGGACCTTACCGCAGCGATCCCCGCTGCAGCGCCTGGCTCTCCAGGCCCCCGGCCCTTGGCAGCCGCACATCCATCCAGGAGGACCTGCTGCCAGCAGCTCCCTGCCACCGCAGCCGCGCCAACCAGCGGGACGGTAACCCACAGGAGCACCCGCCGGAGGTAAGGCTCCGGAGCCTGACATGGTGAGTACTAAGCCGGTGTCCCATCTAGCGGGTCGCCGGCCATTATGGCGGCATGAGGGTACGGAGATGCACGGCTTCTAACCGGGGCGTAATGCATCTCCAGACAGTACACAGCTGCGTCTCAGTACACTGTACACAGTACCCACACTGGCAAAAACAGTCTTAAAACAGTTTTCTCTCCATTTTAAGCACCAGATTACCTCAGCCAGTATAAAAATAGTGCCATTAAAGGGGCGCGGCCTTCCCTATGAGCGGATCCAGAAGTTTACCAGCGCCATTTTCCCTCTGCAGTGGACACAGACGCTGACTGACAGGGACGCGCAGCTCCTTCGGAGAGACTCCTTATTACTAGAGATGAGCGGGTTCGGTTTCTTTGAATCCGAACCCGCACGAACTTCACTTTTTTTTTCACGGGTCCGAGCGACTCGGATCTTCCCGCCTTGCTCGGTTAACCCGAGCGCGCCCGAACGTCATCATGACGCTGTCGGATTCTCGCGAGGCTCGGATTCTATCGCGAGACTCGGATTCTATATAAGGAGCCGCGCGTCGCCGCCATTTTCACACGTGCATTGAGATTGATAGGGAGAGGACGTGGCTGGCGTCCTCTCCATTTAGATTAGATTTAGAAGAGAGAGAGAGAGAGAGAGATTGCTGTGATACTGTAGATTAGAAGAGAGTGCAGACAGAGTTTAGTGACTGACGACCACAGTGACCAGTGACCACCAGAGACAGTGCAGTTGTTTGTTTTATTTAATATATCCGTTCTCTGCCTGAAAAAAACGATACACAGTCACACAGTGACTCAGTCTGTGTGCACTGCTCAGCCCAGTGTGCTGCACATCAATGTATTGTATATAAAGCTTATAATTGTGGGGGAGACTGGGGAGCACTGCAGGTTGTTATAGCAGGAGCCAGGAGTACATGATAAATAATATTATATTAAAATTAAACAGTGCACACTTTTGCTGCAGGAGTGCCACTGCCAGTGTGACTAGTGGTGACCAGTGCCTGACCACCAGTATATTAGTAGTATTGTATACTATCTCTTTATCAACCAGTCTATATTAGCAGCAGACACAGTACAGTGCGGTAGTTCACGGCTGTGGCTACCTCTGTGTCGGCACTCGGCAGGCAGTCCGTCCATCCATAATTGTATTATAATATATACCACCTAACCGTGGTTTTTTTTTCATTCTTTATACCGTCGTCATACTAGTTGTTACGAGTATACTACTATCTCTTTATCAACCAGTGTACAGTGCGGTAGTTCACGGCTGTGGCTACCTCTGTGTCGGCACTCGGCAGGCAGTCCGTCCAACCATAATTGTATTATAATATATACCACCTAACCGTGGTTTTTTTTTCATTCTTTATACCGTCGTCATACTAGTTGTTACGAGTATACTACTATCTCTTTATCAACCAGTGTACAGTGCGGTAGTTCACGGCTGTGGCTACCTCTGTGTCGGCACTCGGCAGGCAGTCCGTCCATCCATAATTGTATTATAATATATACCACCTAACCGTGGTTTTTTTTTCATTCTTTATACCGTCGTCATACTAGTTGTTACGAGTATACTACTATCTCTTTATCAACCAGTGTACAGTGCGGTAGTTCACGGCTGTGGCTACCTCTGTGTCGGCACTCGGCAGGCAGTCCGTCCAACCATAATTGTATTATAATATATACCACCTAACCGTGGTTTTTTTTTCATTCTTTATACCGTCGTCATACTAGTTGTTACGAGTATACTACTATCTCTTTATCAACCAGTGTACAGTGCGGTAGTTCACGGCTGTGGCTACCTCTGTGTCGGCACTCGGCAGGCAGTCCGTCCATCCATAATTGTATTATAATATATACCACCTAACCGTGGTTTTTTTTTCATTCTTTATACCGTCGTCATACTAGTTGTTACGAGTATACTACTATCTCTTTATCAACCAGTGTACAGTGCGGTAGTTCACGGCTGTGGCTACCTCTGTGTCGGCACTCGGCAGGCAGTCCAACCATAATTGTATTATAATATATACCACCTAACCGTGGTTTTTTTTTCATTCTTTATACCGTCGTCATACTAGTTGTTACGAGTATACTACTATCTCTTTATCAACCAGTGTACAGTGCGGTAGTTCACGGCTGTGGCTACCTCTGTGTCGGCACTCGGCAGGCAGTCCGTCCAACCATAATTGTATTATATACCACCTAACCGTGGTTTTTTTTTCATTCTTTATACCGTCGTCATACTAGTTGTTACGAGTATACTACTATCTCTTTATCAACCAGTGTACAGTGCGGTAGTTCACGGCTGTGGCTACCTCTGTGTCGGCACTCGGCAGGCAGTCCGTCCAACCATAATTGTATTATAATATATACCACCTAACCGTGGTTTTTTTTTCATTCTTTATACCGTCGTCATACTAGTTGTTACGAGTATACTACTATCTCTTTATCAACCAGTGTACAGTGCGGTAGTTCACGGCTGTGGCTACCTCTGTGTCGGCACTTGGCAGGCAGTCCGTCCATCCATAATTGTATTATAATATATACCACCTAACCGTGGTTTTTTTTTCATTCTTTATACCGTCGTCATACTAGTTGTTACGAGTATACTACTATCTCTTTATCAACCAGTGTACAGTGCGGTAGTTCACGGCTGTGGCTACCTCTGTGTCGGCACTCGGCAGTCAGTCCGTCCAACCATAATTGTATTATAATATATACCACCTAACCGTGGTTTTTTTTTCATTCTTTATACCGTCGTCATACTAGTTGTTACGAGTATACTACTATCTCTTTATCAACCAGTGTACAGTGCGGTAGTTCACGGCTGTGGCTACCTCTGTGTCGGCACTCGGCAGGCAGTCCGTCCAACCATAATTGTATTATAATATATACCACCTAACCGTGGTTTTTTTTTCATTCTTTATACCGTCGTCATACTAGTTGTTACGAGTATACTACTATCTCTTTATCAACCAGTGTACAGTGCGGTAGTTCACGGCTGTGGCTACCTCTGTGTCGGCACTCGGCAGGCAGTCCGTCCATCCATAATTGTATTATAATATATACCACCTAACCGTGGTTTTTTTTTTTCATTCTTTATACCGTCGTCATACTAGTTGTTACGAGTATACTACTATCTCTTTATCAACCAGTGTACAGTGCGGTAGTTCACGGCTGTGGCTACCTCTGTGTCGGCACTCGGCAGGCAGTCCGTCCAACCATAATTGTATTATAATATATACCACCTAACCGTGGTTTTTTTTTCATTCTTTATACCGTCGTCATACTAGTTGTTACGAGTATACTACTATCTCTTTATCAACCAGTGTACAGTGCGGTAGTTCACGGCTGTGGCTACCTCTGTGTCGGCACTCGGCAGGCAGTCCGTCCAACCATAATTGTATTATATACCACCTAACCGTGGTTTTTTTTTTCATTCTTTATACCGTCGTCATACTAGTTGTTACGAGTATACTACTATCTCTTTATCAACCAGTGTACAGTGCGGTAGTTCACGGCTGTGGCTACCTCTGTGTCGGCACTCGGCAGGCAGTCCGTCCATCCATAATTGTATTATAATATATACCACCTAACCGTGGTTTTTTTTTCATTCTTTATACCGTCGTCATACTAGTTGTTACGAGTATACTACTATCTCTTTATCAACCAGTGTACAGTGCGGTAGTTCACGGCTGTGGCTACCTCTGTGTCGGCACTCGGCAGGCAGTCCGTCCAACCATAATTGTATTATAATATATACCACCTAACCGTGGTTTTTTTTTCATTCTTTATACCGTCGTCATACTAGTTGTTACGAGTATACTACGATCTCTTTATCAACCAGTGTACAGTGCGGTAGTTCACGGCTGTGGCTACCTCTGTGTCGGCACTCGGCAGGCAGTCCGTCCAACCATAATTGTATTATAATATATACCACCTAACCGTGGTTTTTTTTTCATTCTTTATACCGTCGTCATACTAGTTGTTACGAGTATACTACTATCTCTTTATCAACCAGTGTACAGTGCGGTAGTTCACGGCTGTGGCTACCTCTGTGTCGGCACTCGGCAGGCAGTCCGTCCATCCATAATTGTATTATATACCACCTAACCGTGGTTTTTTTATACCACCTAACCGTGGCAGTCCGTCCATAATTGTATACTAGTATCCAATCCATCCATCTCCATTGTTTACCTGAGGTGCCTTTTAGTTCTGCCTATAAAATATGGAGAACAAAAAAGTTGAGGTTCCAAAATTAGGGAAAGATCAAGATCCACTTCCACCTCGTGCTGAAGCTGCTGCCACTAGTCATGGCCGAGACGATGAAATGCCAGCAACGTCGTCTGCCAAGGCCGATGCCCAATGTCATAGTACAGAGCATGTCAAATCCAAAACACCAAATATCAGAAAAAAAAGGACTCCAAAACCTAAAATAAAATTGTCGGAGGAGAAGCGTAAACTTGCCAATATGCCATTTACCACACGGAGTGGCAAGGAACGGCTGAGGCCCTGGCCTATGTTCATGGCTAGTGGTTCAGCTTCACATGAGGATGGAAGCACTCAGCCTCTCGCTAGAAAACTGAAAAGACTCAAGCTGGCAAAAGCACCGCAAAGAACTGTGCGTTCTTTGAAATCCCAAATCCACAAGGAGAGTCCAATTGTGTCGGTTGCGATGCCTGACCTTCCCAACACTGGACGTGAAGAGCATGCGCCTTCCACCATTTGCACGCCCCCTGCAAGTGCTGGAAGGAGCACCCGCAGTCCAGTTCCTGATAGTCAGATTGAAGATGTCAGTGTTGAAGTACACCAGGATGAGGAGGATATGGGTGTTGCTGGCGCTGGGGAGGAAATTGACCAGGAGGATTCTGATGGTGAGGTGGTTTGTTTAAGTCAGGCACCCGGGGAGACACCTGTTGTCCGTGGGAGGAATATGGCCGTTGACATGCCAGGTGAAAATACCAAAAAAATCAGCTCTTCGGTGTGGAGGTATTTCACCAGAAATGCGGACAACAGGTGTCAAGCCGTGTGTTCCCTTTGTCAAGCTGTAATAAGTAGGGGTAAGGACGTTAACCACCTCGGAACATCCTCCCTTATACGTCACCTGCAGCGCATTCATAATAAGTCAGTGACAAGTTCAAAAACTTAGGGTGACAGCGGAAGCAGTCCACTGACCAGTAAATCCCTTCCTCTTGTAACCAAGCTCACGCAAACCACCCCACCAACTCCCTCAGTGTCAATTTCCTCCTTCCCCAGGAATGCCAATAGTCCTGCAGGCCATGTCACTGGCAAGTCTGACGAGTCCTCTCCTGCCTGGGATTCCTCCGATGCATCCTTGCGTGTAACGCCTACTGCTGCTGGCGCTGCTGTTGTTGCCGCTGGGAGTCGATGGTCATCCCAGAGGGGAAGTCGTAAGCCCACTTGTACTACTTCCAGTAAGCAATTGACTGTTCAACAGTCCTTTGCGAGGAAGATTAAATATCACAGCAGTCATCCTACTGCAAAGCGGATAACTGAGTCCTTGACAACTATGTTGGTGTTAGACGTGCGTCCGGTATCCGCCGTTAGTTCACAGGGAACTAGACAATTTATTGAGGCAGTGTGCCCCCGTTACCAAATACCATCTAGGTTCCACTTCTCTAGGCAGGCGATACCGAGAATGTACACGGACGTCAGAAAAAGACTCACCAGTGTCCTAAAAAATGCAGTTGTACCCAATGTCCACTTAACCACGGACATGTGGACAAGTGGAGCAGGGCAGGGTCAGGACTATATGACTGTGACAGCCCACTGGGTAGATGTATGGACTCCCGCCGCAAGAACAGCAGCGGCGGCACCAGTAGCAGCATCTCGCAAACGCCAACTCTTTCCTAGGCAGGCTACGCTTTGTATCACCGCTTTCCAGAATACGCACACAGCTGAAAACCTCTTACGGCAACTGAGGAAGATCATCGCGGAATGGCTTACCCCAATTGGACTCTCCTGTGGATTTGTGGCATCGGACAACGCCAGCAATATTGTGTGTGCATCAAATATGGGCAAATTCCAGCACGTCCCATGTTTTGCACATACCTTGAATTTGGTGGTGCAGAATTTTTTAAAAAACGACAGGGGCGTGCAAGAGATGCTGTCGGTGGCCAGAAAAATTGCGGGACACTTTCGGCGTACAGGCACCACGTACAGAAGACTGGAGCACCACCAAAAACTACTGAACCTGCCCTGCCATCATCTGAAGCAAGAAGTGGTAACGAGGTGGAATTCAACCCTCTATATGCTTCAGAGGTTGGAGGAGCAGCAAAAGGCCATTCAAGCCTATACAATTGAGCACGATATAGGAGATGGAATGCACCTGTCTCAAGTGCAGTGGAGAATGATTTCAACGTTGTGCAAGGTTCTGATGCCCTTTGAACTTGCCACACGTGAAGTCAGTTCAGACACTGCCAGCCTGAGTCAGGTCATTCCCCTCATCAGGCTTTTGCAGAAGAAGCTGGAGGCATTGAAGAAGGAGCTAACACGGAGCGATTCCGCTAGGCATGTGGGACTTGTGGATGCAGCCCTTAATTCGCTTAACAAGGATTCACGGGTGGTCAATCTGTTGAAATCAGAGCACTACATTTTGGCCACCGTGCTCGATCCTAGATTTAAAGCCTACCTTGGATCTCTCTTTCCGGCAGACACAGGTCTGCTGGGGTTGAAAGACCTGCTGGTGACAAAATTGTCAAGTCAAGCGGAACGCGACCTGTCAACATCTCCTCCTTCACATTCTCCCGCAACTGGGGGTGCGAGGAAAAGGCTCAGAATTCCGAGCCCACCCGCTGGCGGTGATGCAGGGCAGTCTGGAGCGACTGCTGATGCTGACATCTGGTCCGGACTGAAGGACCTGACAACGATTACGGACATGTCGTCTACTGTCACTGCATATGATTCTCTCAACATTGATAGAATGGTGGAGGATTATATGAGTGACCGCATCCAAGTAGGCACGTCACACAGTCCGTACTTATACTGGCAGGAAAAAGAGGCAATTTGGAGGCCCTTGCACAAACTGGCTTTATTCTACCTAAGTTGCCCTCCCACAAGTGTGTACTCCGAAAGAGTGTTTAGTGCCGCCGCTCACCTTGTCAGCAATCGGCGTACGAGGTTACATCCAGAAAATGTGGAGAAGATGATGTTCATTAAAATGAATTATAATCAATTCCTCCGCGGAGACATTGACCAGCAGCAATTGCCTCCACAAAGTACACAGGGAGCTGAGATGGTGGATTCCAGTGGGGACGAATTGATAATCTGTGAGGAGGGGGATGCACACGGTGATATATCGGAGGGTGAAGATGAGGTGGACATCTTGCCTCTGTAGAGCCAGTTTGTGCAAGGAGAGATTAATTGCTTCTTTTTTGGGGGGGGTCCAAACCAACCCGTCATATCAGTCACAGTCGTGTGGCAGACCCTGTCACTGAAATGATGGGTTGGTTAAAGTGTGCATGTCCTGTTTTGTTTATACAACATAAGGGTGGGTGGGAGGGCCCAAGGATAATTCCATCTTGCACCTCTTTTTTCTTTTCTTTTTCTTTGCATCATGTGCTGATTGGGGAGGGTTTTTTGGAAGGGACATCCTGCGTGACACTGCAGTGCCACTCCTAGATGGGCCCGGTGTTTGTGTCGGCCACTAGGGTCGCTAATCTTACTCACACAGCTACCTCATTGCGCCTCTTTTTTTCTTTGCGTCATGTGCTGTTTGGGGAGGGTTTTTTGGAAGGGACATCCTGCGTGACACTGCAGTGCCACTCCTAGATGTGCCCGGTGTTTGTGTCGGCCACTAGGGTCGCTAATCTTACTCACACAGTCAGCTACCTCATTGCGCCTCTTTTTTTCTTTGCGTCATGTGCTGTTTGGGGAGGGTTTTTTGGAAGGGCCATCCTGCGTGACACTGCAGTGCCACTCCTAGATGGGCCCGGTGTTTGTGTCGGCCACTAGGGTCGCTTATCTTACTCACACAGCTACCTCATTGCGCCTCTTTTTTTCTTTGCGTCATGTGCTGTTTGGGGAGGGTTTTTTGGAAGGGACATCCTGCGTGACACTGCAGTGCCACTCCTAGATGGGCCCGGTGTTTGTGTCGGCCACTAGGGTCGCTTATCTTACTCACACAGCGACCTCGGTGCAAATTTTAGGACTAAAAATAATATTGTGAGGTGTGAGGTATTCAGAATAGACTGAAAATTAGTGTAAATTATGGTTTTTGAGGTTAATAATACTTTGGGATCAAAATGACCCCCAAATTCTATGATTTAAGCTGTTTTTTAGTGTTTTTGGAAAAAAACACCCGAATCCAAAACACACCCGAATCCGACAAAAATAATTCGGTGAGGTTTTGCCAAAACGCGTTCGAACCCAAAACACGGCCGCGGAACCGAACCCAAAACCAAAACACAAAACCCGAAAAATTTCAGGCGCTCATCTCTACTTATTACCTCAGCGGTACCAGGGGGTCATAGCAGGGGGGGAGCGTTTATTAGTGTTCTACAGTAAGTCCCCTATCAGGGTACTTCGTCTGCGACCCGGCTAAGCTTGGCATTAGCAATAAGGGCACGGTGGGGGGGGGGGGGGGGGGGCTGGCACCAAATAACTCTGTGACTTCCTGAAGGGCTCTTTGTGGGTTAATTGTGCTTAGCCTTTTCCTGTGTGTGTGTGTGTGTGTGTGTGTGTGTGTGTGTGTGTGTGTGTGTGTGTGTGTGTTGTCACATTTACATTATGTCAGGCAAAGAGTGTGTTTCTTGTACAGCGGAGTGTTCCTCTTCACCAGGGGGCTCACTACTGGGTACTCAGGGCAGTGCACCTTCACAGAATAGCGGGGCTGAACCGGAGTGGGTTAATTCCATTAAGGGAATGATCTCAAATATTTCTACAAAGCTATCCGGCAATGAGGAAGAGACGCAATGAGGAAGAGACAGACTGTGGATGAGTTTATGAATAGAGACTCAGTCCCCAAACCAGCGTCTCAATCCCCTCCCATTTGTAGGCAAAAACGATCTCTGGCCCATATCCTGCAGTCTGAATCTGATGCTGATGGGTCAGACATGGAGGAGGGTGAGGTGGATTTGGAGGGGGTGGATGCTTCTCTGTCACAGGGAATAGAGGCTCTTATAGAGGCTATCAGAGAGGTTCTGCAGATTCCTGATAAGGTGTCAGAGGAGTGTGAGGAATCTTATTTTAATGTAAAAAACAAGTCCTTAGTCACTTTTCCTGCGTCAAATGAATTGAATACCCTGTTTGAAGAACCATGGGTTAATTCTGATAAGAAATTTTAAATCCCTTAAAAGTTGCTCTCATCTTTTTCTTTTCCTCTGGGGGATAGAAAAAAATGGGAAAATCCATCGATAGTGGATGCATCAGCAGGGCCGAAACTAGGGGGGGGGGGCTAGGGGGGCAGGCGACCTGGGCGCCGGATTGGAGGGGGCGCCGAGACCCCCTAACACCCGCCGCGGCACTTTTAGACTTTGAAACCCCCTTCTCCCGAGTGCCCAGCTCGGGGTTTCGCGGAATGACGCGATTGCGTCGTGACGTCACGGTGCAAACGCGTCATTCCACGAAACCACGCCGGAGGAGGGAGAAGGGGGAGCCGCGCAGACGAGGAGGGAGAGGCGGCTGAAGAGCGGCGAGAACCGCTTCAAATGTAAGTCAGCCCCTCTCCCTTCCTCTCTCTCTCTCTCTCTCTCTCTCTCCCTCCATCACCTGCCGCAATGTGTAAAATGGGGACCTGTGCCTGCTGTTTCAGATGTATTACACAAACACCTGCCGCAATCTGTAAAATGGGGACACTTTTTCCTGCCGCAATGTGTAAAATGGGGACACTTTTTCCTGCCGCAGTGTGTAAAATGGGGACACTTGCCAGCGTACTGTGTAAAATGGGGACCTGTGCCTGCCGCAATGTGTAAAATGGGGACACTTGCCAGCGTACTGTGTAAAATGGCGACCTGTGCCTGCCGCAATGTGTAAAATGGGGACACTTTTTCCTGCCGCAATGTGTAAAATGGGGACACTTTTTCCTGCCGCAATGTGTAAAATGGGGACACTTGCCAGCGTACTGTGTAAAATGGGGACACGTGCCTGCCGCAATGTGTAAAATGGGGACACTTTTTCCTGCCGCAATGTGTAAAATGGGGACACTTTTTCCTGCCGCAATGTGTAAAATGGGGACACCTGTCTGCCGCAATGTGTAAAATGGGGACACCTGTCTGCCGCAATGTGTAAAATGGGGACACTTTTTCCTGCCGCAATGTGTAAAATGGGGACACTTGCCAGCGTACTGTGTAAAATGGGGACACGTGCCTGCCGCAATGTGTAAAATGGGGACACTTTTTCCTGCCGCAATGTGTAAAATGGGGACACTTTTTCCTGCCGCAATGTGTAAAATGGGGACACCTGTCTGCCGCAATGTGTAAAATGGGGTCACCTGTCTGCCGCAATGTGTAAAATGGGGAATGGGGATACTTGCCTGTCGTACTGTGTAAAATGGGGACACTTTTTCCTGGATATGAAATTTATGTTAGAAAAGGCAATTTTGCAGGTAAAAAAGTTCTGAAAGAGATTATATATATATATATATATATATATATATATATATATATATATATATATATATATATATATATATATATATATATATATATATATAATATTTTTATTCATTTATTTATTTATTTTAAATTGTTTTTTTTTTTATTATTATTTTTATTTATTTATTGTAAAATATTTTTTTTTTTGCGGGGGGGGGGGGGGGGGGGTGTCAAATGACTACCTTGCCCCGGGTGACAAAAATCCTAGTTTCGGCCCTGGCATCAGTCTCTAGGCTGTCACGAAAAATTGTATTGCCTGTCCCTGGTGCAGCCTCCCTAAAAGATACGGCTGATAGTAGAATTGAGTCTACACTCAAATCAATGTACACAGCTGAGACCCACTATTGCATGTGCGTGGATCACAAAAGCCATTGCTAAATGGTCAGGTAACCTAATTGAGGGGTTAGATTCCTTGCCTAGAGGGGATGTTGTTTTACTCCTGCAGCATATACAGGACTCTGCAAACTTTATGGTGGAAGCCATAAAAGAGATTGGTTTGCTTAATGCACGTACCACCGCTATGACAGTGTCAGCACGCAGGGGCTTGTGGCTACACCAGTGGACTGCTGATGCGGACTCCAGGAAAGGCGTGGAAGGCCTACCATTCACAGGAGAGGCCTTGTTTGGAGACGAAGCTACTGCGGGTAAGTCTACGTAACTTCCATCTGCAGCTCCCCCAGCCAGGAAAGCTTATTCAGCTTCAAATTTACAGTCCTTTCAGACAGCCAAGTTTAAGGGTAAATCCAGAGGTGCTTCTACGGCCTCCAGAGGTGCAAGAGGTAAACCACGCAAACCACCAACTGCAAGTGGTCAGGAACAGAGGTCAGGCTCTGCTTCCTCAAAGCCTTCAGCATGACTGTGGACCGCGATGCCTGGAGGACTGTCAGGTGGGAGCCCAACTAAAATTCTTCAGTCACATCTGGTCAAGTTCGAGCCGGGATCCCTGGGTCATAGATCTTATTTCCCAGGGCTACAGACTGGAGGTCCAAGAGCTCCCACCTCACAGAATCTTCAAATAAGGCTTACCAGCTTCACAAGAGGCAAGTATAACTTTACAGCAGGCCATTCAAAAACTGGTACAGACTCAGGTCATTGTTCCAGTTCCACTTCATCGGCACAACAAGGGGTACTATTCCAACTTGTTTGTAGTACCAAAACCGGATGGTTTGGTATGACCAATTCTGAACCTCAAGTCCTTGAACCCGTCTTAAGAGTGTTCAAGTTCAAAATGGAGTCTCTGAGAGCGGTGATCTCAGGTCTGGAGGAAGGGGAATTCCTAGTGTCTCTGGATATTAAGGATGCGTACCTTCACGTTCCGATCTGGCCGCCTCATCAGGCTTATCTACGGTTTGCACTGCAGGACTGTCACTACCAGTTCCAGACCCTGCCATTTAGTCTCTCCACGGCACCGAGGGTGTTCACCAAAGTGATGGCAGAGATGATGTTTATACTCCGCAAGCAGGGAGTGAACATAATTCTGTACCTGGACGATCTTCTGATAAAGGCGCTGTCCAGGGAGAGGTTGCTAGACAGCATTGGTCTTTCAACCAAACTTCTCCAGGATCATGGGTAGATTCTGAACCTTCCGAAATCTCCCCTAGAGCCAACACGGGAATGAAAGGCATTGGTAATCCAGTCGATGGTTCGGGATGTCCTGAAGCCAACCCGAATATCGGTGCATCTCTGCATTAGCCTTCTGGGGAAAATGGTGGCCTCTTACGAGGTGCTTCAATACAGAAGGTTTCACGCAAGACCCTTCCAGCTCGATCTGTTGGACAAATGGTCCGGATCGCATCTTCACATGCACCAGAAGATCAGTCTGTTGCCAAAAGCCAGGATCTCCCTGCTGTGGTGGCTACAGATTTCTTACCTCGTCAAGGGTCAGAGGTTCAGAATTCAGGACTGGATCCTGTTAACCATGGATGCAAGCCTCAGAGGTTGGGGAGCAGTCACCCAGGGGGCGCAGTTTCAAGGAAGATGTTCAAGTCAGGAAGTCATCTTTCCAATCAACATTCTGGAACTCTGGGCCATATACAACACCCTTCTGCAGGCCTCTTATCTTCTTCACGATCGGGCCATTCAGGTCCAGTCGGACAATGTGACGACAGTGACGTACATAAACCGACAGGGCGGAGCGGAAAGCAGAGCAGCAATGTCAGAGGTGTCAAGAATTCTCAGCAGACACGACCTGCACCCGGGAGAGTGCGGCCTTCACCCGAGAGTGTTCAGGTGCTTGACACATCGGTGGGGATATCCACAGATCGACATGATGGCCTCTCGTTTCAACAAGAAGCTCAAGCGGTATTGTTCCAGGTCGAGAGACCCACAGGCAGTGGCGGTAGACACTCTTACGACTCAATGGATCTATCAGATGGTGTACGTGTTTCCTCCACTTCCTCTGATCCCAAGAATTCTCAAAAGAAAAAAAGAAAAAGGTTCAAGCAATACTCATTGCTCCGGACTGGCCAAGAAGGGCCTGGTATGCGGACCTTCTGGAGATGTTCCTTGAAGATCCGTGGCCTCTACCTATTCGCGAGAATCTTCTGCAACAGGGCCCATTCGTCTATCAGGACTTACCGCAGCTACGTTTGATGGCATGGAAATTGAACAGCTGATACTATCCAGAAGAGGGATCCCTAACAAAGTTATCCCGACTATGATCCAAGCCAGGAAGGGGGTAACGTCTAAACATTACCACCGTATTTGGAAGAAATACGTCTCTTGGTTTGAGAGCAGAACATATTCTGCGGTGGAATTTCACCTGGGACGTTTCCTGCTTTTTCTGCACGCAGGTGTGGATGTGGGCCTACGTCTGGGCTCCATAAAAGTCCATATTTGGCCTTGTCCATTTTCTTTCAAAAACAATTGGCTTCTCTCCCTGAGGTCCAGACTTTTTGAAAGGTGTTCTGCGCATCAGCCTCCCTTTGTGCCTCCCACAGCGCCTTGGGATCTCAATTTGGTGCTGCAGTTTCTCCAATCGGACTGGTTTGAACCGTTACTGGATGTGGACGTAAAATATCTTATGTGGAAGACCGTCACACTGTTGGCCTTGGCTTCAGCAAGACGTGTGTCGGAGCTGGGGGCTTTGTCTCACAAGAGTCCCTATTTAAATTTACACGAGGACAGAGCTGAACTCAGAACTCGTCAGCAATTTCTTCCGAAAGTGGTGTCTGCATTTCACATCAACTAACCTATTGTGGTTCCGGTTATCACCAACACTTCCACTACTTCAAAGTCTTTGGATGTTGTGAGGGCTTTGAAGGTATACGTAAAGAGGACAGCTCGTCTCTGTTCGTTCTATATGAGCCCAATAAAATTGGGTGTCCTGCTTCAAAGCAGACAATTGCACGCTGGATCAGGCTCACTATCCAGGGACAATGCTAAATTCCTTTGTCGTATAAACAACCCTTTATGAAGTCTAAGAACACTGTACGCTGTTTGCTTAAGAAGTACCGTAATGGTACGCTAGTTGCGTAACGATCGCTCAGCCGTAGGCGAGACGCTCAAGCGTCACGTTCGCTCACGGCCCAGTGATCACAGGACACGTTATTGGCTATGACTAGAGTAATGATTCGCAATGGCGTAGCATACGCTCGAGACCACGAGGAGGTCACCAGCGGCGCAGACGCTCACAACGCTATACCTTAATGTTTAAACCTTATACCAATGAAATACACAGAATAACTTAATGTGAATACAGGGTGTAAGTGCAACCTTGTGTAACCTGACTAACTACAAAGCTGCTTGAGCGTCACCGACGCTCAAGTGAACACTTAACACTATAGAAAATACACAAATACTGGTTTAGGTTCCAAAGCCTATTAACTGTATTATATCTAATATATTTGAAAAAGGGGATAACAGTACAAATGATACACTACAATATAACAGAGACTTCCTAACCACAGAACTAAACAATAAATACAAAAAGACAATACTACACTGACCTAAATGCAATACAATACAATACTATCTAATACAATACAATACTAGCCTAGTCTAGGGGAGATATGAGAGAACAGAACAGAGAGAGAGAGAGAGAGAGAGAGAGAGAGAGATGAGAGAAATTGGCTCACAGAAAGACAATGATTACGGAGAGAAACTTACGCACAAAGGGTATGATCGCCTGCGCCTCGATATCCAGCTCCCGGCTATCAGCAGATAACCGTTGATGAGAGAGTGAGAGCTGGATGTGGTCGGCCTGCCTATTTATGCCCCACACACAATGCAATCTCCTGGTCCTACAATCCCATTGTCCATTGGCCGAAGGAATTCGGCCCTGCATCATAACAAAAGGTCATAGGGTGATTCATACAGGTGGGCTGTGACGATTTCCAACAGCTCAGGTGGGTGGGAAACTGGGTTTCCCGCCGCATACCTGAGTATGTGTAAATAATAGAAATGGACATAAACTTCTTATGTCCATAACTATTCGCACGAGCGATTAATACGCTCCAAACCAACACCGGAATATTACTAATTAAATACTCTTCCGATGGGTACCAAACACTGCTGTATGATTCCTGTCAGACCCTTCGTACGATACAAAGAGGGATTCCTTTAACCAGGGACCTTCTATTTTAACCAAACTTTCAGAATCTATCAAGGGGACCATGATCTACAAACTACATTAATTGTGAACATTTGTAACGAATGAGTCGCACGCTACGACTACATAAACTCTACCGTAAATACGCACACCGCGCCTGCGAGTGCACGCTATCGCGGGTATGCGCCTTCACGGGAGAGCGTACGCATGCGCAGCGCGGACCAGTGTGCGGTGCAAATATGGCAACGTCCATAGAGACATTTTTCTGACTTTGACAGTCCACCCTTTGGCAGTCAATAATAACTGCCACCTTCTAAAATATTTAAGGAGAAAAATGTAAGTCAGGGGTTAATTGATTTCCATGGTTGGGTAGGGGAGAAGAGTGGAGTAGGTGTGAAGAGGGTATGACCTAGTGAGAAAGCAGAAGCATGTGTGTATGAGTCCATGTTTGGAGGGTCATGTATCATCGTGCCGTACGTGTGGTAAATCAAGCTTCGAGGTATTGCGAAGTATACATTTGAATTCCTTCTTATCCTGTGGTACAGGTCTGTGGATGGGCTGTCAAACTCTACCGAGCTCATTTCGGCTGTGGTTGTAACAAAATGGGGATGCACATTTTAGTTGATGATACATGAATGGGGGAGGTATGTGGTTGCTGATATCTGTGCCTGTGTTCCCTATCGTCTATGTGTGTCGTTACCTGGGGGTTGTAGAGATGAAGATAAAGAACACTTACGAAAAATGCAATGATATTCTATGTCAGGGAAATGTACATCTGTTGTTGAAGTTGTGTTCGGTATCTGTTGAGAGTCGTCTTCTTTGCGCTGTTTTGCTCCTTAGGCATGAGCAACAAGCTTTGTCAGTGCCATCAGATTTACAAAAATGTTGGGCTAGCGTGAGTTTAAAAATACTAGGGAAACTGGGGATCCATGGCAAAGTTCATCAAGTGTCCATATTTAAAGTTGTCAAATCTTCTTCTTTGGTGCTTGTCTGTTGTCTGTATAGCGTCTCGTCAACTTCCTCGTCCAAGGGGGTCTTTGTATCTTGGGGAAAAGCAGAAAAACAGGTGAAAGAAACGGACCGTATAATCGCATTTTCATCACATTCTGGTTTCTATCACTGGGTCATAAATCAAATCCAGGTTAATTACAGTTTCCTCGCTCCTCAAGCTCATCACTCTTGTACTTTGTTTGCACCTCATTAAAGCCTGCCCGCATCTAAATATCAATCCAATCGATATAACGACACCCAAGATACATAGTAGAAACTTTCCAACATCCATTATGACTCCTTGAGCCCAGTCTCCTAAACCGGAGAACCAATTTCGCGGGTTCAACCATGACACCCAACCAGTCAGCTCATTACCTACAGCAGCAAGGGTGAGATTGTGTTTTCGACGAAATTCCCACTTCAATTGGAGAATATCGTCCATCTTTTGGTCTATGACCTCTACCGGATCCTCGGTGCTATTTGTGATATACGTGCAACACTTTATGCCGTACTGTGTTGCCAATGTAACACAATATCCGCCTGTTACTGCTGTAAGATAATTAAGAACCATCCTATGCTGAACTAGTTCTGTTTTGTAAGCTTGAAGTTCTCTTCCAGTGTATCTAAACGTGTCATCATACAATTTAGTGATATTATCTAACAAATTGGCGAGTGCGGAAATGTATCTATAATTCATCACACCTCGAGCGGTGCGAGTGAAATCTAACGCTACCAGAACCTGAATCCCGGTGGATTCATGGATAAGATCAGAGGCCGGATGCTCTAACCTTTCTGACAGTTGTCTTTTAACTCGGTGCTCGTAATGAGTGTGAGTATAAGGAGCTTGGGCACCACGGTGTATGTCCTTCATTTTGTCATGTGTTACAGTCATCACTTCAGGCAATACTTTTCCAATTTAACACAATCCTTCAGAGTTTGGGGCAAGCCACTTGTACGCCTTTCTCCCGCATATGAAATATGCATCATCGGGGAGAACATAAGGGACGGAGAAGGACATGACCATGTTACAAACCTTCCAGGTGAAATCTCCTGACCCTAATTCTTCCATCTGCTTAATGCACGTATCAGTTTGTACGATATGTGCACAGTATCCTGGTGATACCTCTCCAACTCTAGTAATCCTATTTCCTAAGGTATATCGATACCGAAAAGATTTTCCTCTACTGGCTATATGGCGTACGAGCTCTGTATCTGTAGGCATTCTATCTGCTCTGTGTGAAAAGGTCATGGTAAGGTTGCTCCATGACACTTCCCAATTTCCCGGTTTTCTGGGATTGGAGATGTTAAAACATATGAGGGACCTATCCACATGGTATTGGTGGAGCTTCAAACTAGGAGGGCTGGAGATGTTAAACCTCCGATCCACCGGTCTCCCACCACTTAGCTCAAGTACCTCCCCTAACGTTAAAGGAAATGGTACTAGCCCTGATTTGCTGTGACCCTGAGGTACTTGAGAGCATACCCAACAATCTGTTTGGTTTAACACGTTACCCACTAAGGAGTGATAGTCACTCAATGGATGCCGGTCCATATGGATATTAAAACTAGATTGGCATTTCTTTATGCATCCATCTTCAACCAGATTATCACAGAGCCTACAGATACAATTTTCTTCAGCTAACAATCCATCACAATTTCTTCTATCGGATCGTTTTCTGATACTCGCCTTTGCTTGTTGGTTTGGTTGATCTTGGAAAACTACGCCTCCATCATCATAATCGGAACCCATTCCAGAACCTCTTTCGACCTCTATGGTACTCTCGCCGGAACAGACTGCTCTGGTCAACATCATGGTTAACATCAAAATCCGGATCACAGTCTCTTGGGGCAAGTCCATCTTTGAGGAGGAAATAGAGAAGAATGAGAAGGGGGAAAAAGAAATTTTAAGGGAGAGGGGCTGGGAAGTGGAGAAAAACAATAAAAGGGAGAAGGGAGTCGACAACTGCTTTCGGTCTTCAAGGCTCAGGTGCCGCCTCAGTCCTCCTGGAACAGACACTCCAGTGATACAACCTCTACCGTCTGTTCCTTATCACGGGACTTCTCTGGATCGGCAACCTTTTTGCAGTGGGATGAATGGACCCAAGTCTCTCTCTCAGCAACCTTCAATGCTGTGGTGCTAGTCAATAAGACCTGGTATGGTCCTTCCCATCTATCAATAAGACAACCTGAGCGTAGAAAATTTCGTATCATTACATAATCCCCAGGTTCAATGTCATGACAATTACTACCTGGTAAATCAGGAATCACCAACTTCAGATTATCATTTTGACTCCTCAACTGCTTACTCATGTTAATCAAGTACTTTACAGTTACTTCATTGTTACATTTCAAATCATCCTGAGGGTTAATCATGACATGCGGTTGTCGACCAAACAAGATTTCAAAAGGAGACAGATTAAGGGGGGGACCTGGGAGTGGTTCTGATGCTATACAAAACAATGGGTAAAGCTTCTGGCCACGTCAATCCTGTCTCTGTCATTACTTTACTCAATTTATTTTTAATAGTGCTGTTCACTCTTTCGACCTTCGCACTTGCCTGTGGACGGTACGGAGTGTGCAGCTTACTATCAATTCCCATCAACTTACACATTCCTTGAAAGACATCACCTGTAAAATGGGTACCCCTATCACTTTCAATGATTCTAGGGATACCATATCTACATACAAATTCCTGCACAATTTTCTTAGCTGTAAACATAGCGGTATTTGTAGCTGCTGGAAAAGCTTCGACCCAATTCGAGAAAACATCTATACAGACAATTACATATTTCAAATTTCGACATGGGGGTAATTGAATGAAGTCAATTTGTATTACCTGGAAAGGGCCGCCGGCAGGTGGGATATGGGATGGTTCTGTAGGTATTGCTTTTCCAATATTCTTTCTCAGACAGGTAAGGCATGACATTGCTCTTTTACCCGCATGAGAGGAGAATCCTTGGGCGCACCAGTATGCTCTTACCAATTTGCACATCCCCTCCTTGCCTAGATGAGTCAGCCCGTGAGCTGCTTCAGCCAGACATGGAAGGTATGCCCTGGGGGCCACCGGTTTACCATGTCCATCCGTCCAGAGCCCTGAGGACTCCTGGCCATATCCCTTTGCCTTCCAGACTGCTCTTTCCTGTATGGAACACAAATTCTGCATCTCACACAACTTCTGTGTGTTGATGGTATTAAATACCATCAGTTGTGTGGTGTCTGTCTGTATGGGGGTAGCAGCTGCAAGCTTTGCGGCTTCGTCTGCTCGGCTGTTACCAAGGGACACTGGGTCTTGACTATATGTATGTGCTTTACATTTGATAACAGCCACTCTGTCGGGTTCCTGTATCGCTGTTAGAAGCCTTTTTATGTGAGCTGCATGCACTATCGGTGTACCAGCCGCCGTCATGAAATTTCTGAGCCGCCATAGGGCTCCGAAATCATGGACTACCCCGAAGGCGTATCTGGAATCGGTGTAGATATTGGCTGACTTACCCTTAGCCAATTCACATGCTCTGGTTAGGGCGACCAGTTCCGCAACCTGGGCTGAGTGAGGTGGGCCTAGCGGTTCCGCTTCTATGGTGTCTTGGTCATCTACGACTGCGTATCCAGTACACAAGTCTCCCGAGTCTGACTGTCTGTGACAACTACCGTCCGTGTAGAACGTGAGTTCTGCATCTTCCAGTGGATTGTCACTGATGTCAGGCCTTGCGGTAAAATTTTGGGTCAAATATTCCATACAATCATGTGTATCTTCCTTTGCATTAAATCCTCCTTCCCCATCACTCTCACCTTCCACCCTTTGTGCCTGACCAGGCACACCTGGGAGAAATGTTGCAGGGTTTAATGCACTGCATCTCCTTATGGTGATGTTTACTGGGGCCATTAATGCCAATTCCCATCTCGTAAACCTTGCTGATGAGACGTGTCTGGTTTGGGCAGAATTCAATAAGGCAGATACCGCATGCGGTGTATGGATTGTGAGGTTGTGGCCTAGCACGACATCTTCGCTTTTTGTCACTAGCAATGCTATCGCCGCAACGCTACGCAAGCATGTGGGGAGGGATCGCGCTACCGTATCTAGCTGAGCGCTGTAATATGCAACTGGCCTGCTGGCATCACCGTGTTTTTGTGTTAGTACACCTGCTGCGCACCCAGCACTTTCTGTTCCGTATAGTTCAAAGGGTTTCCCATAGTCTGGCATACCTAGTGCTGGTGCCTGCGTTAGACACTGTTTGAGTCTCTCAAATGCTGTTTCGGATTCGTCTGTATGCGAAATCCGATCAGGTTTGTTTGAGGAGACCATTTCCTGCAAAGGTAGCGCCAATATGGAAAACCCTGGGATCCAATTACGGCAATACCCACACATTCCTAGAAACGTCCTGATCTGTTGCTGGGTTTGTGGCAGTGTCATGTCTCTAATGGCTTGAATTCTATCAGCGGTCAGGTGTCTCAGTCCTTGTGTTAGACAGTGTCCCAAATATTTTACCTTAGTTTGGCATAATTGTAACTTGTCTTTGGAAACCTTGTGACCTGTGTCTGAAAGATGAAACAGGAGCTGTTTCGTATCCTTCAGGGATGCCTCCAATGAATCAGAACACAGTAGTAGATCATCCACGTACTGTATCAACACTGATCCACTCTCCGGTTGGAAAGACTGTAAACAATCATGCAAAGCCTGAGAAAATATACTTGGACTATCTATGAAACCTTGGGGTAACCGAGTCCACGTGTATTGGACTCCTCTGTATGTGAATGCAAACAAATATTGGCTGTCAGGGTGCAGAGGTACTGAAAAGAATGCGGAGCAGAGGTCAATAACAGTGAAAAATTTGGCAGTGGGAGGAATTTGCATTAGGATGACAGCTGGATTAGGCACTACGGGGAACTGACTCAACTATTTTGTTAATCCCCCTTAGATCTTGCACTAGCCTGTAACCCCTCCCCCCACTCTTTTTAACAGGGAAGATGGGACTATTTGCTGTGCTGGACGTTCTTACTAGAATGCCCTGTTGTAGCAAGCGCTCTATTACGGGAAAAACTCCTAACTCCACCTCTGGCTTCAGAGGATACTGTGGGATTTTTGGAGCTATCCTACCATCTTTTACTTGTACAACTACTGGAGCTACGTTTGCCATTAATCCAGTGTCCTGTCCATCTTTTGTCCAAAGTGACTCTGGTATCTGAGATGTCATCTCTTCTACTTGGGATGGATTCCTATTTGTCATAATGGAATGTGACATTAATTTTGATGGGGAGTCTAACATGTCTCGTACTTCCTGAGCGTGATTGTCCAAGAATACACCTTCAGGAGTACAATAAATGACGCAACCCATTTTACATAGTAAGTCTCTTCCCAGGAGATTAGTTGGTGCCGATGCAGCCAGCAAAAAGGAATGCTTGGTATGCAAAGGCCCTATTGTAATCTCGGCTGGTTTGCTAACAGGGTAGTGCTGGACTACTCCTGTTACTCCCATGGCTGGAATTGTCCTACCAGTGGTTCTCATGCCCACTGTCGAATTTATCACTGACTTGGCCGCCCCTGTGTCTACAAGAAAGTTTAAAGTTTTACCAGCTACATTGATTGCAATTTCTGGTTCGCTTCCAAGACTAGCAATCAACTTAACTGGGTGCAGATTACAGGTATGGCCACACCCCTATTGGGTATGCTGACCTCCCTGAATCCCGCTGGCAGCGACTACTTGTGAGGGGGTTAGCTGGGAACTACCAGAGGCATGCCAATCTCTGTTCGGGGGATATCTTTTTGTTTCCCCTGTATGTGGCTCAAAACTCCGCCTCTGTGGACCCTGCTCCCAATGTCGTGTGTTGTGTTGTTGTCTAGGGGGTTGAAAAGATCTTTGTACATTCTTTGTTCTACATTCTCGTGCAAAGTGTCCCGGTCTGTTACAAGAAAAACATGTTATTACACTTGCCTTACCCACAGGATTCGGTGGTACATACGCAGGCTGCCTTGTGGTCAGCGCCTGTGTACTTACGGACATCAACTTATCACTTTGCGATTCCCTGTGCCTAGTGATGTTTCTGTCGTGATCAATAGCAGCCTCTCTCAATGTGGACACTGACAGACCTCGCCAACATGGCTGCGTGGTCTGTACCCTAGCTTTTAATGTTTCTTTCAAACCATCCATCAGTACAGATACTGCTACTTCTCGATGGTTTGGGTTGGTCTTAATGTCTTCTATACCAGTGTACTTTGCCATTTCTAATAGTGCCCGGTGAAAATATTCTGTTGCCGTTTCGGACTCCTTTTGCTTAATGGAAAATATTTTATTCCATTTAACAACGGCTGGGAAATACTCCTTTAGCTGTAAATTTATCCTTTTTACATTATCCTTGTTGTACACGTCTGTAAGCGGTACATCTTTATCCAATGCACAGTCAGCTAAAAATTGAGTTGCGTCAACATTGGAAGGTAAACAAGCTCTTAGCAGTATCTGCCAATCCTTGTTGTTGGGTTCTACAGTGTTACCTAGATCCCTGATGTATTTTTGGCTAGCAACTAAGTCCTTTCTGGGGTCAGGAAATTCGGACACTATTGTTCTTAATTCCATTCTGGAAAATGGAGTGTACATGGCAATGTTCCTTATGGGAGTGGCTCCAGACACATCTGTTTTTCCATTGGGAACTGCTATTACCCTTACAGGAGCAATTCTAACAGCCTCTTCCTGTGTAGATTCTACAGCTTGTTGTGGTACAATTGTTTCAGTGTAGTGCATGGTGCCGTACTTACCCGTTGACACGACCTCACCTATCCCTCCGCTAGGGGCTTTCACTAATCTCGTGGGTGTCGCTGTGCCTACTGTGGTCTCTGCTATGGTGGCTGCAAGAGAGAGAGCTGAAATTGTTGCTGAATCGTCTTCTTGATCACACTCCTGAGGAAGGTTCAAAACAGGGTACATCTTGCACGGGTTAATACTTGCATGAGTTATTTGGTTAACATCATTAACATTTACAGGGTTACTAAGAGTTTGTGTTTTACAACCCAGTGCGTTTCTCTCCGCAATCAACTTCTCTCCTGCAATGTATGGTGGAGGAGGAGCTGTGGCTATCAGCTTCCTGACTGCCCCAGATCCTGCCGCCAGAGCCAAACCTCTCTGTATCTCACCTTCCTGGTGCCATAACTGTAAATAATCATGATGCTGAATTCGTCTCTTTGCTGATTTTACGAGACATATCCTCCTCCTTAAATTTTGTAACACTTCTGGACTAAAGCTACCTATTCTTGGGAATTTGTCCCTGTCTTGTACAGTCATTCTCTCCCATTCATCACATAAAGATTCGGTGTGACTTCCATATTTTTCACACATTACATATCGTGCCGACCCAACTGGTCGGTTCACAGAATCAACCTGAACCAGGGTTGATCGCCCCCTACCTGAGCAACTGGCCCCCATAGTCTGCAGGTGTTGCTTAGTCCTCCTTGGATCTCTGTATCAAGGTTTTCAGCAAGCCTTTTCAGACAACCAAATTACTCCACAGTAGGCCGGCGGTGGCGGTTTACCGAGTACCCCACTCACTCGCCCACCTCGACCAATACGACCTGATCACACCGACGTGGTGCTGGCGTACTCGATACAGGGCCCCTATGGAACCTTCAGTTTACTGGAACATATGAGGGTTACCCGCAGGACACTTACTCTTTCCAGTAAAGTTGGGGTTGTTAGATAGTTCCTGAGTGACCAGCGAACTTCCCTTCCAAAAATAAAAAATTACACAAATCACGTCAGAATGTACAAATAGCGTTTGTGACCACTTTACTCTAATGGTATTAGGTCAGATTACTAACTACTGCACACAATTACGTGCGGTCCAATCGTTCAGTACACAAGCACTACTTGTTATGTACTGAAAGATCAATGGAATCGATGTTTCCGGCCGCGATTCCTTCAGCAAGAGCTTGTATGGCCTATATGGGTTCTGCACCAACACCCCAGGCGTTGTGCCACTGGACTTTTATAGCGGACCTTTTACCTTACGACCTCCTGGTCTTGTTACCTTATGACCTCCTGGTCTTGTTACCTTATGACCTCCTGGTCTTGTTACCTTATGGTCCGCTATACTCTAATGCTCAAATATTATTTAACCAGGGATGCCTCCCTAGCCACCGTATATGTCACTTACACGTATGTCCCTTGACGAGTACCCGGCTTTCCTTTTGGTTCCACCTTAAAGTTGTATAAACTTATGTATAAAAAAAAACACACTCACTCAACACATGTACACTTTGTTTCTATATCTATTTCTGCGCAGAAATTGTCTTCAGTCCAACAGTGTTACCAATTAGGAGCAGGATCTGTTAAACTAAATTTCAGATTTTTCCAAAAATAGATTTGCGTTATTTACCGCTTCGCGTTATCTACCGCTGTGCGTTACTTATCGCCTTTGCGCTAATTCTCGCTTTGCGCTAATTCACCTTTTTCGTGACTTGAGCTACGTGAGCGTAACCAGACGCTACGTTGCGTAATGTACGCTGCGTGCGTCTGCCTTTTGGATTGCGTACGCTAGTCTTTGTTAGCGACACGTGTACGCAATGCAAAGATCCACCGTAACACAATATATACTTTTATCAATGTAAATGATCCCTGATCATCTACCGCAATCCACACTGACTGCCTTATCTCCCAGGCAGATCGTGTGTTGTTCTATACTTTAACTATTACCTTTACTATGAAATAACAGCAAATCTCTTTTTAGCACTTTCTATCAACTATAAAAATTGGCAAACAGGAATAGTGATATACGAAATTGAAAAAGAAATGCAGATAAATGTATGCGTGCGTGTATACGCAAGACAGAAGAGAAATAAAACAGTTTTAAAAGACACAAGCGTTTTGTTCTTACTTCCGGTTCCCGGATTCCTTCAGCACTCTTTATCTAAGCGAAGCAGACGCTTATCCCGTCAGCACTGGGAGACAACCTCCCACCCTTTGCTGGGGGATAATGTCTGCTGATCTACCTAGTGCAGATATGAGAAGGATAGGACGAGTCCCCAATTGACAATGCTAAATTCCTTTGTCGTATAAACAACCCTTTATGAAGTCTAAGAACACTGTACGCTGTTTGCTTAAGAAGTACCGTAATGGTACGCTAGTTGCGTAACGATCGCTCAGCCGTAGGCGAGACGCTCAAGCGTCACGTTCGCTCACGGCCCAGTGATCACAGGACACGTTATTGGCTATGACTAGAGTAATGATTCGCTATGGCGTAGCATACGCTCGAGACCACGAGGAGGTCACCAGCGGCGCAGACGCTCACAACGCTATACCTTAATGTTTAAACCTTATACCAATGAAATACACAGAATAACTTAATGTGAATACAGGGTGTAAGTGCAACCTTGTGTAACCTGACTAACTACAAAGCTGCTTGAGCGTCACCGACGCTCAAGTGAACACTTAACACTATAGAAAATACACAAATACTGGTTTAGGTTCCAAAGCCTATTAACTGTATTATATCTAATATATTTGAAAAAGGGGATAACAGTACAAATGATACACTACAATATAACAGAGACTTCCTAACCACAGAACTAAACAATAAATACAAAAAGACAATACTACACTGACCTAAATGCAATACAATACAATACTATCTAATACAATACAATACTAGCCTAGTCTAGGGGAGATATGAGAGAACAGAACAGAGAGAGAGAGAGAGAGAGAGAGAGAGAGAGAGAGAGAGAGATGAGAGAAATTGGCTCACAGAAAGACAATGATTACGGAGAGAAACTTACGCACAAAGGGTATGATCGCCTGCGCCTCGATATCCAGCTCCCGGCTATCAGCAGATAATCGTTGATGAGAGAGTGAGAGCTGGATGTGGTCGGCCTGCCTATTTATGCCCCACACACAATGCAATCTCCTGGTCCTACAATCCCATTGTCCATTGGCCGAAGGAATTCGGCCCTGCATCATAACAAAAGGTCATAGGGTGATTCATACAGGTGGGCTGTGACGATTTCCAACAGCTCAGGTGGGTGGGAAACTGGGTTTCCCGCCGCATACCTGAGTATGTGTAAATAATAGAAATGGACATAAACTTCTTATGTCCATAACTATTCGCACGAGCGATTAATACGCTCCAAACCAACACCGGAATATTACTAATTAAATACTCTTCCGATGGGTACCAAACACTGCTGTATGATTCCTGTCAGACCCTTCGTACGATACAAAGAGGGATTCCTTTAACCAGGGACCTTCTATTTTAACCAAACTTTCAGAATCTATCAAGGGGACCATGATCTACAAACTACATTAATTGTGAACATTTGTAACGAATGAGTCGCACGCTACGACTACATAAACTCTACCGTAAATACGCACACCGCGCCTGCGAGTGCACGCTATCGCGGGTATGCGCCTTCACGGGAGAGCGTACGCATGCGCAGCGCGGACCAGTGTGCGGTGCAAATATGGCAACGTCCATAGAGACATTTTTCTGACTTTGACACCAGCATGCTTATTCTACAGCAGGTTTGCTGCTTCCAAAATCTGTACAGGCCCACTCTACTAGGTCGGTGGGTTCTTCCTGGGCGGCTGCCCGGAGTGTGTCAGAGCTTTACAGCTCTGCTGAGCGGCTACTTGGTCTGGTTCGAACACGTTTGCTAAGTTCTACAAGTTCGATACTTTGGCCTCTGAGGACCTTCAGTTTGGTCAGTCAGTTCTGCAGGAACCTCAGCACTCTTCCACCTGGTTTGGGGGGCTTTGGTACATCCCCATGGTACTAAATGGAACCCCAGTATCCTCTAGGACATAAGAGAAAATAGGATTTTAATTATCTACCGGTAAATCCTTTCCTCGTAGTCCGTGGAGGATACTGGGCGCCTCCCCGAGGCTTCGTTCTTCCTGCACAGCTACTTGGTTAAGTAATGTTGGTTCAGCTGTTGCTGTTCCTGTTTAAAGTTGGGTTAGCATAGCTTTCCTCTGTTTGTGTGTGCTGGTTCGGAATCTCACCACTATCTTTATCTATCCCTCAAAGTACGTCCATCTCCTCGGACACAGTTTCCTAGACTGAGTTTGGTAGGAGGGCATAGAGGGAGGATCCAGCCCACACTATCAAATTCTTAAAGTGCCCATGGCTTCTAGTGGACCCGTCTATACCCATGTCTTTTTAATCTACAAATATGTATTTGGATTGTGGGAGGAAGCTGGAGCACCTGTAGGAAACATTCACAAACATTGGGGAGAACATACAAACTCCACACATATAGTGACTTTGACAAGAATTGTCAGGGCTGTGAGGCATCAATGCTAACCACGATGTCAACCGTGCTGCATATAAATACACTTAAAAAAACCCCTGCCTTTCGCCACATATTTGAAATACATATTCAAGGATACTTACCCATTGTTAATTGGAATTGCTTATAGATATTATAATGACTTAAGTCATAAACTAAACCATGGGACAACGTTGAGGTATCGCAGTTTGGACGTTTAGCTGATGCTTTTCCCATAGGGTTCACCTGTTGCGCTCTGTCCTCTTCATAGAGGTAGAGCCCTCAATGCATTTACAAATATTTAGGTAATACTTTAGCTCCTTCTACTCTTATACCCCTTTTCCACCAAAATACCGGGTCTGACCTGTGATTTGGAATATGGTTCCAAGCCGGGTCAGACCCGGGATATACAGTACCTGGGTGCAGTGCTAGCGCTTGGAAATGATGTCATCTCCAAAAGCCGCAAAACTCCTATAAAACCAGCAGACCGGCATGCGGCGATAAGCAGAGTAATTGGGTACGGGGTAAAATACGGAACAGTCTGGACCATATGGGGAGGCTGTAATCTCTTCCTCCCCGATGATGGCTGCCATGGGTGATGGGTTTTTGAGCCAATCACCACAGTGCAAACGGGTTACCCTGGTTGGATGATCCAGGTAACCCGTTTCCACTGCAGACCACCCAGGTCTTTCCCAGTAAAAACCCTGCTAGTTACCCAGGAAGGATTCCTGGGTGACTTCACCCCGGTACAGCTGTTTCCACTGACAAAAATCCCAGGTTGGTGTGCGTTCATTTACGAAAACCCAGGATTTTCATGTTAGTGGAAAAGGGGTATTAGTTATCACTTAGTCACAGTGATCCTAATCTATGGCAAGTGGAAATTTTGCTTTGTACAAATGGAAATTCCCTACACTGAAACTATACTTTGCCTTATTGCTGTGTGCTCTTCTGTATCTAACAAAGCAAAATAAAGTTTGTTGCAGATCATTTGTTTGTTATCATGGTCCCTACTGATTCACAGCTGTCCACTTATCTCAGGCCGAACAGATTTCTCATTTCCCGGAGCATACAGTCTCTGGAAGATAGATGTCAGGATACAGTCAGTGGCCTGCTGTAATGAGATATACTGTATTTATTAACAGTTTTTTATAGAGCACAGCAAATTCAGTTGCGCTTTACAAATGGACACAACAGTGATAAAACCAAACTTCTCGCAAGCTTTTTCTATAGGGAATTTATAGAGATTGTTTTAAGGAGATTAGCTCTAGTGAGGTAAGGAGATTGCTCCAGGAAGATATAGAAAAAGCTCTAGGGAGTAATAGAGCTTGCTCTAGAGAGTAATAGAAGGAACTCTAGGGAGATATAAAGAATGCTCTAGGGCAGGGCTGGCCAAACCGGTCCTCGAGATCTACCAACAGTTCATGTTTTCCAGGCCTCCTGGAGATCTGTAGAATTGTCAGTTAGGAATGAATGCAGCACATCTTAATTAGTAATGACTACGCCTGTGCACCAGCTAGGTGGTCTGGAAAATGTGAACTGTTGGTAGATCTCGAGGACTGGTTTGGCAAGTCCTGCTCTAGAGCATTCTTTATCGAGAGAGCTTGAGGGATGTATAGAGAGAGGTAATGAGATTGCTATGGAGACAAGAGATAGCTCTAGGGAGAAACAGAGTTTGCTCTAAGGAGTAATAGAGAGAGCTATAGGGAGGTATGGTGAGAGCTCTATGGATGTTTAGAGAGTTCTAGGAAGGTATAAAGATTCCACTGGCACGATACAGAGAAAACGCTAGGGAGAAATATAGATTGTTCTAAGTAGAAATAGAGATTACCCTAGGGAGATATAGAGAGCGCTATAGTGAGTAAAAGAGTGATGTAGGGAGATATAGAGAGTGCTGTAGGGAGATATAGAGATTGCTCTAGGGAGAAATAAAGATTGCTTTAGGGAGATATAGAGAGAGGTCTAGGAAGATATAGCGAGAGCGCTAGGGAGTAAAAAAGTGCTGTAGGGAGATATAGAGATTGTTTCAGAGAGATATAAAGAGAGCCCTACAGAGATATATAGATTGCTCTAGAGAGATATAAAGAGAGCACTTAGGAGGTAAAGAGAGTGCTGTAGGGAGATATAGAAAGAGGTTTAGGGAGATAGAGAGAGGACTAGGGAGATATAGAGTTTGCTCTAGGGAGATATAGAAAGAGCTCTAGGGAGATATAAAGAGAGCACTACAGAGATATATAAATTGCTCTAGGGAGATATAGAGAGAGCACTTAGGAGGTAAAGAGAGTGCTGTGGGGAGATATAGTGAGCGCTATAGGGAGATGTAGAAAGAGCTCTAGGGAGATATAGAGAGAGGACTAGGGAGATATAGAGTTTGCTCTAGGGAGATATAGAAAGAGCTCTAGGGAGATATAAAGTGAGCACTACAGAGATATATAAATTGCTCTAGGGAGATATAGAGAGAGCACTTAGGAGGTAAAGAGAGTGCTGTGGGGAGATATAGTGAGCGCTGTAGGGAGATGTAGAAAGAGCTCTAGGGAGATATAAAGAGAGCTCTAGGGAGATATAGCGAGAGCGCTAGGGAGTAAAAAAGTGCTGTAGGGAGATATAGAAAGAGCACTACAGAGATATATAGATTGCTCTAGGGAAATATAGAGAGAGCACTTAAGAGGTAAAGAGAGCGCTGTAGGAAGATATAGAAAGAGCTCTAGGGAGATATAGAAAGAGGACTAGGGAGATATAGAGAGAGGACTAGAGAGATAGAGTTTGCTCTAGGGAGATATAGAAAGAGCTCTAGGGAGATATAAAGAGAGCACTACAGAGATATATAGATTGCTCTAGGGCAGGCATTCCCAACCGCAGTCCTCAAGGCACACCAACAGTGCAGGTTTTAGTGATATCCAGGCTTCAGCACAGATGGTTAAATCAAAATAACTGAGCTACTAATTAAGTCACCTGTGTTCAAGCCTGGATATCACTAATACCAGGACTGTTAGTGTGCCTTGAGGTCCGTGGTTGGGAAACACTGCTCTAGGGAGATATAGAGAGAGCACTTAGGTTGTAAAGAGTGCTGTAGGGAGATATAGTGAGCGCTGTAGGGAGATGTAGAACGAGCTCTAGGGAGATATAGAGAGAGGACTAGGGAGATATAGGGGTACATTTACTAAAATTCGTATTTTTCCTGAATGAGGTTAAAGTTCAAACACGAATGACATCGAAAGTGTAAATTTGCAACTTTTTGGGCAACCTCTCCACTGGCTCACTTCTCCATTCTTTTCACTGCTTCATGAATAGACCCCATAGAGATTGCACTATGGAGAGAAAGGTGTGTAAAGTGCAGGTTTTTAGAAGTGGAGAAGCAACCAATCAGATTCTACTTATCATTTATTTAGCACCTTCTAGAAGATAATAGCTAGATCTGATTGGTGGCTATGGGTAACATCTCCACTTTAGTAAATACACCCCATAGAGTTAGCTCTAGGGTATTTTTTGTGACTTGGCAATGTAAATGAGCAAGGTTTAGATTAAAAGAGTCCTGAGAGTTTACATTCGATATGTGGAATTGCAGTTAATAAAAATATCGGCTAGCGAAGTCCTCACTAGTAGTGTGTGATATTGATAAAAATACACATGATGCACCTACAGTTCCAGACTGCATTTGTAGCACCCTAATAGACTGTAGGCGGAGTAAAGGTGGGTACACACTGATAGATATATCTGCAGATCAATTGATCTGCAGATATATCTATGGACGGATCGAGCAGTGTGTTCAGCATACACAGTCACACTGTCCGATCCGTCGGGGACTGACGTCATGAACTGGGCGGGCATGTACACACACCCGCCCAGTTCAGCTGTCAATCACCGCCGGCCGCCGCAGCATGTGTACGGGCGGTCGGCTGACCGCCCCGTACACACACAGCGACGCGCCAATATATCGGTAGATATATTGGCCGTCGGCTGTGCTGCACGGCCGACGCGATACGTCTGTGAACGACGGAGTTCACAGACGTATCGGACGTACACACTGGCCGACGGTCCCGCGATATATCGGCCGTTCAAGAGAACAGCCGATATATCGCAGACCCTCCAACATGACCCGCCCCACTAGGTACAAAATACTCTGTTTCTGGACTTCCCTCTTAATTTATGATTTCTATCACCTGTGTTGAACTAGTTAAATGATAAGAAAGCTGTTTCTTCACAGGTGATGGCAATAATAAATTAAGAGGGAAGTCCAGAAACAGAGCATTTTGTACCTAGTGGGGCGGGTCATGTTGGAGGGTATGATATCGACCAGTGTGTACGGGCCTTAAGCCAGTTTTCAGATCTAGGATTAATGGGCATCTGTTTGTTAGTAAAACAGCTTGGTCCTAATATGTTGCTTTATTAAAAATAGTTTTCACTCCTGTCTTTAGGGATGGTCTTAATAATGCATCTGTATACAATATATTTTTCTTGTTCTGTATATATCTTTTGTATATTGTTGGATGTTGTAGTATACCATTTCCGGGACCCTGGGGCACATACCCCGATACAATCCTGGTAAATCCAGAACTTAGAGCTCCCCTACCCTGACGCTCATCCTAGTACCAAAACAATTCTAACCCAAGACCCTAACTCCAAGTCCTAACCCCTTAACCCAACCCTAACCCTAATACCATAAACCTATAGGGGTAGTCTACATGGGCCAAGTGATTCCTATATGCCTTAAATTCTGTGTTTCTATGTTTTCATATCCATTGTGAAATGGAATTGCCTATAGCATGTAAAGTTACTTAAGTCACAAACTGAACCGTCAGACAACTATTAGGTCTCATCGCTTGGATGTCCAGTAGGCAGCCGCAGAGATGTAGCTCTTTCCAAAGGATTTTTACCTTCTCCGCTCTATCCCCTACATAAGAATAGAGCTATCCAGTCACTTACTGTACAAATCTGTTAAGCTTCTGTATAGTTAATACTCCAGCTCATTCTAAATCTTAGGTAACCCTTTCCTAGTGGACATCTGGCTTTGTACAACGAGGTATTCCCTACACTGAAACTATACTTTGTCCTTGAGTATATTGCTGTGTGTTCTACTGTATATAAACAAAGCAAAATAAAGTTTGTTACAGGTTTTTTGTTTGTTAACATGGTCCCTACTGGTTCATAGCTGTCCACTTATCTCAGGGTGAACAGAACTTCCCATTTCCCGGAGCATACAGTCTCCGGAAGATAGACGTCAGAACTCAATCAGTGGTAGGAAGTCAGTGAGCAACACTGCAGAACTAGGATACAGCCATGAGATTTAATAAATCTGTTCTTATTGTGAATACTATTGTACTCTGTTGTGCAGAGTACATACTGTATGTACTCAAATATTTGAATAAAATATATTTGATTAGTCATTGTACACATACCACTTATGGCCTGATTTATCAATCCCTGCACAGTTATGAATTGCACAGTGATAAAGTACCAACAATTCAGCTACTGTCATTTTTCAAACACAGCTTGTAACATGACAGTTAAGAGCTGATTGGCTGGTACTTTATCACCGTCCACTTTATCACTCTCCAAGGCTTGATAAATCTGGGCCTTAATGACACAGCAGAGACGGAACTACCATTGGTGCAGCAGATGCATTGCACCGGGGCCCCTGAGGACTAAGGGGTCCGCTGCTGCCCAGACCAGCAATGAGTTATCCCCTGCCCCCCCCCGCAGACCATTTTGAGCAATTTAAGATGAATGGCCCAGTGAAGAGGGCAGGGTGGGCCCCACTGCCTGAGTTACCTTCCCCTTACTTAAGATAGGCAGGGCTGATCTTCTGTGTGCCAGACTGATAAAGGAGCCCTGCCACCTATCAGCACTGATGATCACAGCCACATACTACCTCTAATGAGTCACTACTGTCTGTGAATTAAAGGCAGCTCACAAATGTTGTAACTGGTACTGTCTGACTGACCGTGCAGATGCTGCTGTGTTACTGCCCCCACCAAGGTACATGCAGCCTGTACTCCGTACCGTGCAGGACATTATGCTTGTACCCCTGTCACCCACTGTCTCTCCCTGTCACCCTCTTCCTGTCACCTACTGCCTCCCCCTGTCACCCGCTGTCTTCTCTTCCCCTACTTGCCTTCTATTGTCACCCTCTGCTTCCCCCTGTCTACCGCTGTCACCCTCTGCCTCCCCTTACCTTCTGTTGTCACCCTCTCTATGTTAACTTCTGCCTTCCGCTATCACCCTATGCCCCTCACGCTGCCTTCATCTGTCACTCTGCCTCACCTTTCCTTCCTGTCAAAGTCAGAAAAATATCACGATGCACACTGCCATATTTGCACCTCATACAGGTCCGCGCTGCGCATGCGTGCGCTCTCCCGTGCGTGCGCATACTCGCTGTTGCGGGCACCCGCAGGCGCACGGTATGCACATTTACGGTAGAGTTTCTGTGCGCCCAGCGTGCGACTCAATCGTTATATATTTTCACCATATAATGTATTTTGTAGATCATGGTCCCCTTGATAGATTCTGAAAGTTTAGTTAATATAGCATGTTCATGGACAGAGAGATCCCTCTTTGTTTGATACGAAGGGTCAGACATGGGTCATACAGTGGTGTTTAGTATCCATCGGAAGAGTATTTAATTAGCAATATTCCGGTGTTGGTTTGAAGCTGATTAATCGCTCGTGCGAATAATTATGGACATAAGAAGTTTATGTACTTTTACTATTATTTGCACTTACTTATCCATGCGGCGGGAAACCTAGTTTCCCACCCACCTGAGCAGTTGGAAATGGTCTCAGCCCACCTGTATGAATCAACCTATGACCTTTTGTTATACTGCGAAGACGAATTCCTGTGTCCAATGAACAATGAGATTGTAGGGACCATTGAATTGTATTGTGTGTGGGGCATAAATAGACAAGCCGATCATATCCAGCTCACTCTCTTCAACGGTTCTCATCACTGATAATCGGGAGCTGGATATTCAGAAAGGCGCATGCAATCGTTCCCCCTGTGCGTAAGTTTTCTCCGCAATCATATTGTCTTTATTGTTATTGTGAGCCATCTCTCTCTCTCTCTATCTCTCTCTCTCTCTTCCTCTTTCTCTCTCATTTTCCCTTAAACGTAATTGTATTGTATTTCCTGTGTAGTTATCTGGTTAGTTAGTCTATGTTATATTGTAGTGTATGACTTGTATTGTATTATTCTTTTTCAAAGTATAACATTCATATAAGGCGTTAGACCCTAAGCCCGGTATTGGTGTATTTCTTATAGTGTTAAGTATTCTCAGAGCGTCGAGTACGCTCGAACAACTTTTAAGTTAATAAGGTTACTCTGTGTTGCATCTACACTCTATCACTACATAAAGGTTTACTGCATATTACATTGTTTATGGTTTAGATATAAAGGTTTAACATTGTGAGCGTTTGCGCCGCTGGTGATCTCCTCGTGGTCCCGAGCGTCCGTTACGCTATAGCGAAACATTACGTTAGTCGGCAGCCAGTAGCCTGCCTGCCTGTGATCTCTTGGCCGTGAGCGAACGTAACGCTTGAGCGTCTCGACTACGGCTAAGCGATTGTTACGCAACGTGCGTACCCTTACGGTACTCCATACGTCAATAGCGTACAGTGTTCTTAGACCTCTTAAAGGGTTTTAAATAAGATAAATATTTAGCTATATCAATTGGCGGCTCGTCCGTCCTTCACATATCTCTGCTAGGTAATTTCAGCAGACATTATCCATCAGCAAAGGGCGGGAGATCATATTCCTCGTAGTGCTGTCTGGATAAGCGTCTGCTTCGCTTAGTAAAGGGTGCTGAGGGAATCCGGAACCGGAGGTAAGAACAACACGCTAGTGTCTTTTAAAACTGTTTATTTCTGTCTTGCGTACGCACACACGCATATCTGCATTTCTTTTTATTCGTGTATTTTCATAAATCACTCTCCTGTTTGCCATTTTATAATTGATAAACGTGCTAAAAGAGATTTGTCGCTATTTCATAGTTAAAGTGTAAAAGTAATACATTAAGGGATAAAGTGCAAAGCACGCACGCAGCTCTACCTAAAGATACAAGGAGAGATTGGTGTGGTGCTCAGTAGATGATCGAGGATCATCTACATTGATAAATGTGTTAATTGTGTTACAGTGGATATTTGCTTTGTGTACACGTGTCTCTAACAAAGGGTGAGACTCGCGTACGTAACTCAAAGGCCGACGCACGCAGCGTACATTACGCAACGGAGCGTCCGGGTACGCCCACGTAACTCAAATCACACGCTAGTGTTATTTTTAACAGGCGAAAAGGTGGCAACGCGATAAATAGCGCAAGTCTATTTTAGTGTCCGAAATTTAGACTAACAGATCCTTCTCCAGATTTACAACACATCTGGTCTAAAGGAAAGAAATTTCTGCGCAGAAATAGAAATAGAAACAAAAGTGTACATGTGGTGAGTGAGTGTTTGCAATTATACAATTTTTGAGGTTGAACCACAAGAAGTCGAGTTCTCGCAGGGTACATACATGTAAGTGACGTGCATGGTGGCTAGGGAGGCATCCCTTGTTAAACATAAATCTGAGCATTAGAGTATAGCAGACCAGGAGGTCATACTGTAGTACAGACCAGGAGGTCCAGAACAGACCAGGAGGTCCAGGTACAGCAGACAAAGAAGTCCGCTATAGAGACAAGTAGCACAACCCAGGGGGTTGGTGCGGAACCCATATAGGCCATAAAGCTCATGCTGAAGGAATTCGCAGCCGCAATTTTCGATTCCGCTGGTCGCTCCGTACATAAGATTAGTTGCTTATGTGCAGAACGATTGTACCGCACGTAATTGTGTGCATTAGTTAGTCTGACCAGTGCCATTTGTGTACGAAACGGGTCATAAACGCTATTTGTACATTCTAACGTGATTTGTGTAATTTTTTTTTATTTTAAGGGAGGTTCGCCAGTCACTTGGGAACTATCCAACAACCAATAGTTACTGGAAAGGGTCAATGCTCTGCGGAACACACTCACATGTTCCAGTAAATAAAGGTTCATAGGGGCCCTGGGTCGAGTACGCCAGCACTAGGACAGTGTGTAGGTCGTATTGGTCGGCGTGGGCGAGTGAGTGGGGTACTCGGTAAACCGCCACCGTCAGCCTATCGTGAACATTTTGGTTTTTGTAAGGGTTGGCTGAAGAAAGCAACACCTTCAAACTATGGGGGCCAATTGTTCAGGTAGGCGGCGATCAACCTCGGTTCGGGTTGATTCAGTAAACCGACCAATCGGGTCGGCAAGGTATGTAATGTGTGAAAAATACGGGTCACACACACAAGTTTTATGTGATGAATGGGAGAGAATGACTGTATATGACGGGGAGAAGTTCCCAAGAGTAGGCAGCTTTAGCCCAGAAGTGTTACAAAATCTAAGGAGGAGGATATGTCTCATTAAATCAGCAAAGAAACGAGTTAAACATTTTGATTGTTTACAGTTATGGCAACAGGAAAGTGAATTGCAAAGAGAGTTAACTGACTTATCTGACTCTTATCTTGGGAGGAGAGACATGGCAATGGAGAGGATTATGGTTGCGGAGAAAGGCACAATGTTGAACAATAAAAACTCACTTAGCAACTGTATTATAGATGATAAGAATAATTGTAATAAACATAACAATGATAATTGTAATACTGTTAAATGTACAACTATTAACCTATGCAAGTTGCACCCCATGTCAAACTTCCCTCAGGAATACCAACAAGAAAGTGAGCCCAGCATGATGTCGGCACCTCTTCCAGCAGCCATCACACAAGACATCCAGGTGGACGCGACCAAATCGGTAAAGGCAATAATCAAACCCCCTAACGGAGGGTCAGGTGAGGTCGTGTCCACAGGTACGTACAATGTTTTATATCACGCACAAACAAATGTACCCCATATTGTAAGGCCAAAACAAGGTGATGTAATTGAGTTTAGTCCTGTCAGGGTGATCACAGTCCCCGATGGGAAGACTGACGATCAGGGAATCCTTCCCGTCAAGGACAGTGCAATGCGCTGTCCCTGGTCCCGGACCGAATTGAGATCAATTATGTCTGAATTTCCTGATCCCAGGAAAAATCTGGTAGCATGTCAAAGGTTTATTAAAGAACTAGGAAACTCCACAGAACCCACCAACAAAGAGTGGCGGACAGTGCTGAGGGCATGTTTGCCCTCCAGTGTTGACCCTGCGAAATTTATTGCTGATTGTAAATTAGACACGGAGGTACCTTGTACGGAGGAACACAATCAGGAATGTATTAAGCAGATCAACCAACAGTTAGAAGTATATTTCCCAGCCATTGTCGAGTGGAACAAAATCTTCTCCATAAGACAAAACGAAGGGGAAAGTACTTCTAATTATTTCCACCGGGCATTGCAGGACATGATTAGGTATACAGGTATAGAAAACATCGAAACAAGTGCACCGCACAGAGAAGTAGCAGTATCTGTGCTAATGGATGGTTTAAAGGAAGTGTTGAGAGCAAGGATACAGATCACCAATCCATACTGGAGAGATAAATCAGTAACTGCATTAAGGGACTCTGCTGTTGGGCATGAGCAAAACACCATCAAGCACGGGGAAACAAAGAAGCCTCAGATCCCTGTGGGTAAGTCAAAGGTGACAAGGTGTTATAATTGCCAGAAGGAAGGTCATTTTGCAAGAGATTGTAGACCAAGAAGTAGACCAAATTCAAATATACCCCCTAGACAAAGATATGAGCAGGGTTATGACACACCAAATTATAATCAGGGATCATATAGGAAGAATTTTGAGCCACACCCATGATATGTAGTCAGGAAAGGTGATCATTAGGACTGATGGTAAGCCTGAGGTAACAGTTAATAAATTGGGAGGTCATTCCCTGAAGACACAGGAATGACCGGGTGAAACGTTGTAAATATATCTGTGAAATGTTTCTTTTCTCTCCCCACCTCTGACGATTATTGGTAGGACTCAAACATTGCATATCTACTTGGTCTTTGCAGAAGTCTACCAAACCCCAGCATGACCTATCCGCATCAATGTATCCTGGCCAGATACAAAGGGTGGAGTATGGAGGTGCTGGTGGGGGGGGGGGGGGACTGCGCAAGGAAACCATTGGACATGTAGATATGACAGCCTGATGATCTGATGATGTTTTAAAATGTTTGAAAGAAAATGTTTTTTTTCCCCTGTTGTTGTTTATTGTTGGTTTATGTAATATATATTTTTATGAATTGTTCTCTCTCTTGTTTTTTGTTTTCTCTCTTCTCACTCATGTTTTCATGTTTTAAAGATGGTATGTCACACATCAGTTACACAAATGGTAATGCAAGATTTTTTGCTCCTTACAGAAAGATCGCTGGTTGGGAAGGAATATTGCATCACCAGAATGTTCGTTTGGAAGACCGAGAGACAGCACCTTTGAGATGACAGCAGAACAAGAAGAACAACAAGACTAGAGAACTTATTATCGTAACAAGTTTCTCTCCCCCTCAAACTGTTTTCCTGTACCCCCATTACAAATTTCTCCTTTTCTCCTCCTGTAAGATGGACTGGCCCCAAGAGACTGTGATACGGATTTTCCTGTTGACCATGATGTTGACCAGAGCAGTCTGTTCCGGCGAGAGTACCATGGAGGTCGAGAGAGGTTCTGGAATGGGTTCTGATGACAAAGATGGAGGCGTAGTTTTCCAAGAACAACTTAATCAACAAGTAAAGGCGAGTATCAGAAAACGATCCGATAGCATTGACAATAGAAGGAATTGTGAAGGATTGTTAGCTGAAGAAAACTGTATCTGTAGGCTCTGTGACAATGTAGTTGAGGATGGGTGCATTAAGAAATGCCAATCCAGTTTTAATATCCACATGGACCGGCATCCATTGAGTGACTATCACTCCTTAGTGGGTAGTGTGTTAAATCAAACAGATTGTTGGGTATGCTCTCAAGTACCTCAAGGCCATAGCAAATCAGGACTAGTACCATTTCCTTTAACGGTAGGGGAGGTACTTGAGCTAAAGGGTGGGAGACCGGTGGACAGGAGGTTTAATATCTCCAGTCCTCCTAGTTTGAAGCTCCACCAATATCATGTGGATAGATCCCTAATATGTTTTAACATTACCAATCCCCGAAAGCCGGGAAATTGGGAGGTGTCATGGAGTAACCAAACCATGACCTTTTCATATAGAGCAGATAGAATGCCGACAGATACAGAGCTTATACGCCACATAGCCAGTAGAGAAAAATCTTTCCGATATAGGTATACCCTAGGAAGTAGGATTACGAGAGTTGGAGAGGTATCACCAGGATACTGTGCACATATCGTACAAACTGATACGTGTACTAGACAGATGGGAGAATTAGGGGTAGGAGATTTCACATGGAGGATGTGTAATATGGTTATGTCCTACTCCGTCCCATATGTTCTCCCCGATGATGCATATTTCATATGCGGGAGGAAGGCGTATAAGTGGCTTGCCCCAAACTCTGAAGGGTTGTGTTATATTGGAAAAGTACTGCCTGAGGTAATGACTGTATCACATGCCAAAATGAAAGATATACACCGTGGTGCCCAAGCTCCTTATACTCACACTCATTACGAGCACGTAGTTAAAAGGCAACTGACAGAAAGGACAGAGCATTCGGCCTCTGACATGATCCATGAATCCACCGGGATTCAGGTTCTACTTGCGCTAGATTTCACTCGCACCGCTAGAGGAGTGCTGAACTATAGGTATATCTCTGCGCTTGCAAATTTATTAGACAATATCACTGAAATGTATGACGACACTTTTAGGTATACTGGAAGGGAACTTCAAGCTTATAAAACAGAACTGGTTCAGCATAGAATGGTTCTTAATTATCTCACGGCAGTGACAGGTGGATATTGTGTCACACTGGCAACGCAGTACGGCGTGAAATGCTGCACATATATTACGAATAGCACCGAGGACCCGGTCGAGGTCATAGACCAAAAGATGGACGATATTCTCCAATTAAAGTGGGAATTTCACAGGAGACACAATCTCACCCTTGCTGCTGTGGGTAATGAGCTGACTGGTTGGGTGTCATGGTTGAACCCGCAAAATTGGTTCTCTGGTTTAGGAGAATGGGCTCAAGGAGTCATAATGGATGTAGGGAAGTTTCTCCTATGTATCTTAGGTGTTGTCATAACGATTGGCTTGATATTTAGGTGCGTTCAGGCTTTAACGAAGTGCAAACGTAGTACCAGGGTAATGAGTCTAAGGAGTGAGGAAACTGAAATTCCAATGGATTTGATTTATGACCCAACGGTAGAGACAATGATGTGATGAAAAAGCGATTATACAGTCCATTTCTTTCACCTGTTTTTCCGTTTTCTCCAAGGTAAAAAGACCCACTTGGACAAGAAATTTGATGATCCTGTATACAGACAACTGATGGATTAAAGAAGAAGTTTTGACAACCTTATACACAGATATTTGATGAACTATGCCATAGACCCCCAGTTTCCCTAGAAATTTTAAAATTACGCTAGCCCAACACTTTTGTAAGTCTATGGACATTGACAAAGCTTTTTGCCCACACCTTCTGGCAAAAGCCCAAAGAAGACTGCATTCAACAGACACCGAACAAGACCTCAACCGACAAATGTTCATTAACCTGACATAGAATACCACTGCATTTACCATAAGTGTTCTTTATCTTCATCTCTACAACCTTCAGGTAATGACACACATAGTCGATAGGGAATACAGGCACAGATATCAGCAATCACATATTCCCCCATTCATGTATCATCAACTAAAATGTGCTCCCCCATTTTGTTGCAACCAAAATCCGAAAAGAGTTCGGTAAAGTTTGACAGCCCATCCACAGACCCGTACCGCGGGATAAGAAGGAATTCAAATGTATACTTCGCAATACCTCGAAGCTTGATTTACAACATGTACGGCACGATGATACATGACCCCCCAAACATGGATTCATACACACATGCTTCTGCTATCTCACTAGGTCATACCCTTTTCACACCTTCTTCTCTCCTCCCCTACCCAACCATGGAAATGTATTTACACCTGACATATATTTTTCTCTTTTTGAAATGTTTTAGGAAGTGGCAGTTATTGTTGACTGCCAAAGGGTGGACTGTCAAAGTCAGAAAAATATCACGATGCACACTGCCATATTTGCACCTCATACAGGTCCGCGCTGCGCATGCGTGCGCTCTCCCGTGCGTGCGCATACTCGCTGTTGCGGGCACCCGCAGGCGCACGGTATGCGCATTTACGGTAGAGTTTCTGTGCGCCCAGCGTGCGACTCAATCGTTATATATTTTCACCATATAATGTATTTTGTAGATCATGGTCCCCTTGATAGATTCTGAAAGTTTAGTTAATATAGCATGTTCATGAACAGAGAGATCCCTCTTTGTTTGATACGAAGGGTCAGACATGGGTCATACAGTGGTGTTTAGTGTCCATCGGAAGAGTATTTAATTAGCAATATTCCGGTGTTGGTTTGAAGCTGATTAATCGCTCGTGCGAATAATTATGGACATAAGAAGTTTATGTACTTTTACTATTATTTGCACTTACTTATCCATGCGGCGGAAAACCTAGTTTCCCACCCACCTGAGCAGTTGGAAATGGTCTCAGCCCACCTGTATGAATCAACCTATGACCTTTTGTTATACTGCGAAGACGAATTCCTGTGTCCAATGAACAATGAGATTGTAGGGACCATTGAATTGTATTGTGTGTGGGGCATAAATAGACAAGCCGATCATATCCAGCTCACTCTCTTCAACGGTTCTCATCACTGATAATCGGGAGCTGGATATTCAGAAAGGCGCATGCGATCGTTCCCCCTGTGCGTAAGTTTTCTCCGCAATCATATTGTCTTTATTGTTATTGTGAGCCATCTCTCTCTCTCTCTCTCTATCTCTCTCTCTCTTCCTCTTTCTCTCTCATTTTCCCTTAAACGTAATTGTATTGTATTTCCTGTGTAGTTATCTGGTTAGTTAGTCTATGTTATATTGTAGTGTATGACTTGTATTGTATTATTCTTTTTCAAAGTATAACATTCATATAAGGCGTTAGACCCTAAGCCCGGTATTGGTGTATTTCTTATAGTGTTAAGTATTCTCAGAACGTCGAGTACGCTCGAACAACTTTTAAGTTAATAAGGTTACTCTGTGTTGCATCTACACTCTATCACTACATAAAGGTTTACTGCATATTACATTGTTTATGGTTTAGATATAAAGGTTTAACATTGTGAGCGTTTGCGCCGCTGGTGATCTCCTCGTGGTCCCGAGCGTCCGTTACGCTATAGCGAAACATTACGTTAGTCGGCAGCCAGTAGCCTGCCTGCCTGTGATCTCTTGGCCGTGAGCGAACGTAACGCTTGAGCGTCTCGACTACGGCTAAGCGATTGTTACGCAACGTGCGTACCCTTACGGTACTCCATACGTCAATAGCGTACAGTGTTCTTAGACCTCTTAAAGGGTTTTAAATAAGATAAATATTTAGCTTTATCATTCCGTTGTCACCCTCTGCCTCTCCCTGTCACCCATTGCCATGTGGCATATTATGAACTTGGATTGGGGTGGAGGAGAGGGGCCCAAATTATATTTTTGCACCTGGGCCCACCACTCACAAGTTACGCCACTGTGTCACAGTGCTATTCTGTTGTAAAGAGCTGACACTATATACATATACATAATTAAATAAGTAACTAATAATTGATACCAGCATTGGCGTTTCTATAATGGGTGCAATGGGTGCGGTGCACACGGACCCCTGGGTCCAGGGGGGGCCCACACCGCACCCATTTAAATACTTACCTTTCCGGAGTGCAGTGACGGGTGCTGTGGTCGCGGCAGAATTCGCTGCCGTGCATGCACAGTAGCCATATTGGTCTCCGGATCATGGTGGGCGCCATGTTTCCGGAGACCTGCTCATGCACAGTAGACTCCAGCACAATGCCGGCGTCTACAGCACTGTACAGAGGAGGGGGCCCACCCAGAGGTGCACACAGGCCCCCTCCTCTGTTGAAACGCCCCTGGATACTAGCTTGTACTAGTGAAACCAGTGGAATTTATAAAATAAATGGAAAGTATATACTGAGGGAGAATTATGAAAAGTAGAGTATTGGTCATAATGCAGAAAAGATGCTGTAGCTAACCTCTCTGCTTTCCTTTTCGTATTGGTACTATAGAAATGAGATAATAGGTCATTTGTGACAGGTTCTTATATATTTTTATCTGTACACCAGATTTGGTGCAGATTTAAAAAAAAAATTGGGGGCGGTGGGGGGCTGTGCGTGGTCTCTTGACAGCCCTGTATATAATATCCCCTGTTATAAGTATAATTCAGGTTTATTTGAACTAATTTCTAGGAAATGCTTAGTGAATATTAAGGCATACCAAGAGGTGCCAGTAAAATTGCAGAGCGGAGATGAATATAAAAATTCTGCACAACCAAGCAGGTATGGTATAGTATAGTATTGTATACTGTGAGCAGGGGACCACATGCACCCACAAATCTGGTGCCAAGATCAAGTAATGGAATTGTTGAATTGCAATGTTAAAGTTAGAAGAATGTGGCAGAGCCAGTAACACCACCACTGTCATCGTGACTGTATTTAGTAGAACTTGCAGAACTTTAAAATATAGGGAGTCAATATAGAGAATTTAGGGGTCTATGTGCTAAGCATTAGGGTCGGTACACATTAGAACATTGGGGGTCATTCAGAGTTGTTCGCTCGTTATTTTTTTGTCGCAACGGAGCGACTAGTCGCTAATGCGCAATGTCCGCAGTGCGACTGCGCCAAGTAAATTTGCTATGCAGTTAGGAATTTTACTCACGGCATTACGAGGTTTATTCTTCGTTCTGGTGATCGTAATGTGATTGACAGGAAGTGGGTGTTTCTGGGCGGAAACTGGCCGTTTTATGGGAGTGTGTGAAAAAACGCTACCGTTTCAGGAAAAAACGCGGGAGTGGCTGGAGAAACGGAGGAGTGTCTGGGCGAACGCTGGGTGTGTTTGTGACGTCAAACCAGGAACGACACTGACTGAACTGATCGCAGATGCCGAGTAAGTCTGGAGCTACTCAGAAACTGCTAAGAAGTGTCTATTCGCAATTCTGCTAATCTTTCGTTCGCAATTTTAATATGCTAAGATTCACTCCCAGTAGGCGGCGGCTAAGCGTGTGCAAAGCTGCTAAAAGCAGCTTGCGAGTGAACAACTCGGAATGACCCCCATTATCGCCTCAATTTGCCACATAGCAGAATGACAAATCGTGGTGATCCTCTGATTTGTACTCGTGATTGCGGGCTCCTGTGTGATTGTATGTAACATTGTCCAGTCGCCTGTGCTGCATGGCTAACCGGAAGATATCGTGTGCAACCCGGTGCATTGTAATGAGGGATGGAACGAGAGGTCACTTCATCCTTCATTACATCGTCCTATGGGGTAATTCAGAGTTGATCGCAGCAGCAAGTTTGTTAGCAATTGGGCAAAACCATGTGCACTGTGAGGGGGCAGATATAACATTTGCAGAGAGAGTTAGATTTGGATGGGTTATATCAGAGCCGGCCCTAACCAATATGATGCCCTAGGCAAGATTTTGGCTAGTGCCCCCTAGCACCACTGCTGGTTCTGCCTCTGACCTTGCACTTCTTTTCCAGAACCATCACCCCTCAGCCATAGCAGTCCTTATTTTGGTGTTTGTACCCCCTATATTTTAAATAGGAACAGTTCGCACATTTGGCGCACAGCCCAAAAAGGTGTGTGTTTTTGCTGGCAAGGGGCATGGCCACACAATAGTAACCCCAATTCCAAATACGCCACACAGTACTGCACTTTATTCACATTTGATCATGCGATAGTTTCCATAATTCATATTACATCCCACAGTAGTATCACTTTACCTTATAAACATTACTCCTCACAGTAGAGCCCCTTATTCACATTACATCACACTGAATTGCTCCTTATTCACATTACACTACACCCTATTGCTCTTTATTCACATTAGACTACACAGTAGTGCCCTTTCTACACGCAACACCACATAGAAGAGCACCTTAAACACATAATTCCACACAGTAATGCCCCTAACACATATGAGACACATTATTAATGTCCTTCTAAACATAATGTGCTTACACATTATGACAACCTTTATTAATGCCCTTTTACACATAATGTCCCTTACACATATGCCGCACATTATTAATACCCTTATACACATAATGACACACACAGTGCCTCCTACACATTTGCTGCACATTGTTAGTGCCCCTATACACATAATGACACATACAGTAGTACCCTTACACATACAGTATGCCACACATTATTAATGCCCTTATACACATAATGACACACATAGTGCCCCTTATACATATGTTGCACATTATTAATGCATTTTTACATGACACACATAATGCTCCTTACACATATTCCGAACACTACTGCACAACCAACCCACTCACATGCACACAGCACTCACACTGCCACTAACACTGTGACCTCTGCCTCTGCTTGGATACAGATGTGTCCTCATAAATATTGCCTCAGTGCTAACGTCGGGCAAATTTTTTAATGAAAATGCATCTCATTTGCATTGTTATGTGGCTAGGATGCACAAGCAGCTTCTGCTGATTAAAATGATATACAGCATGCCTTTATACTGTGTGAGACTGTGGCTGTATCTGCATATGAAATGCAACACACAGAATATAGGCATGCCGCATATCATTTTAATCAGCAGAAACTGCTGATGCCCCTGGGCATATCAAATGCCCTAGGCAATTGCCTAGTTTGCCTATAGCTATGGCCGGCTCTGGGTTATATTGTTTCTGTGCAGGGTAAATACTGGCTACTTTAATTTTACACTGCAATTTAGATTTCAGTTTGAACATACAACACCCAAATCTAATTTTCTCTGCACATGTTATATCTTCCCCCCCCTGCAGCGCACATGGGGGGTAATTCCAAGTTAATCGCAGCAGGAATTTTTTTAGCAGTTGGGCAAAACCATGTGCACTGCAGGGGAGGCAGATATAACATGTGCAGAGAGAGTTAGATTTGGGTGTGGTGTGTTCGATCTGCAATCTAAATTGCAGTGTAAAAATAAAGCAGCCAGTATTTACCCTGCACAGAAACAAAATAACCCACCCAAACCTAAATCTCTCTGCAAATGTTATATCTGCTCCCCCTGCAGTGCACATGGTTTTGCCCAACTGCTAAAAAATTTCCTGCTGCGATCAACTTGGAATTACCCCCATGGTTTTACCCAACTGCTAACAATTTGCTGCTGCAATTAACTCTGAATTAGGCCCACTGTGTACAGGCAATCTGGCTTGTTCCAGGCAGAATTCCCTTCAGCCCGATTGTTCGTCATATAAGTATGAATCCACTATTAGAGAGAGATAAAGTACTAGTCAACCAGCTCCTGTCATTTTTCAAACGTAGCCTGTGACATGGCAGTGAGCAGCTGATTGGCTGGTACTATACAGCTGTTTCTGCTTTTCCATGTGTGTTACCTCTGTTACCAATAAATCTGCAAGCCTTGTTAAGTCTCTCTCTGTGTAGACTCATTTCCTTTCCACATTAGGCTGTTCCATATATTGAAACCATTCAGGTTCTACATCGCTAGTGCCCACCAGTTTTGCACCAAAGAATGCTTGAGTATCAGCAATAGCGATTTTAAAATACACAACACATTACACAGGGTCATTTGTGTTTATATATGTATTTATTTTTTAAACAAGGGAACTTGAAAAAGTGCTGACTTCAGACACAATGAAATCTGGTCAGGTCGGGGAACAAATAATCTCATAATACTTTTTTGGATCAATGATGCTCATTGAGGGGGCCCCTTCATCAATGAGTGATAAAACTCATTTCGTATGATAAATGGTGCTCCAGCCAATCAGCTCCCATCTGTCATTTTTACAACACATGGCAGTTGGGAGCTGATTGGCTGGAGCACCATTTATCATATGCAACTAGTTTTATCATTCACAACGAGCTTTGTCAATCATTGATAAATGACCCCCATTATAGGATTAGCTTGGCCACATCGGCAATAGGCACGCATGAGGATAATGAAGCTAGTATAGAGTTTGTTGGGTGTGGATCATTAGATCAACAGTGTCTAGGTCGACCACTATAGGTCGACAGTCACTAGGTCGACAGGGTTTCTAGGTCGACAGGTCAAAAGGTCGACATGAGGTGTGTGGTTTTTTTTTAACGTTTTCTTCGTAGAGTGACTAGGAACCCCAATTGGTGCACCGTGTCTGCTCACCATGCTTCGGGCAAGGATTACCGTTCCAATTGTAGTCCACGTGGATCGTTAAGTATGAAAAAGTAAAAAAAAAATTAAAAAAATTGAAAAACTCATGACGACCTTTTTACCTGTCGACCTAGTACATGTCGACGTAGAAACCCTGTCAACATGTCAACCCTGTCGACATAGTGACTGTCGACCTAAACATTGTCGATCTAGACAGTGTAGATCTTCAGACCGGATCCCGAGTTTGTTCACCATGGTATGTCTTGCACGTACTTTCAAATTGGCATCTACCTCCCGGCTCAGTCTTGTATTCTGGGTTCTGTCGGTTAACAGCAATAACGGGGTTTATACATGCAAATACGAAAACTAGTTTACTCTAGTGACACAGATAAAAGGTGCAGATTCCATCCCAGTAGTATCAGTGGAAACCACGAGTACTATGAAAACAGTTAAGCTGTTAGCTAGGGTGCCCTCCTCCATAATATGAGGAATGCGGGCATGGTGGCATCTATGCTCTTGCAGTGGTGACATTGGTCAATGACAGCTTCTAGCCCATTACTAACATGGGGTAGAAGCAGCTGGAAGCTTCATGGGTACACAGCTACAGGTTGCTTCCCCTTCCATTGTATCACTCATACAGTGTTTTAGGCATCCCCAACCCGTGGCGCCATCTAGTGTCATATACCGGTAGCATCATTATCAGTGTCAGGATGTCTAATGTGTCCTAGAGGGAGGTGCATGTGGAAGAGACGAGAGGACAGCCATAGTTAAGGTTAATGATATCTACAGTTGAATGCAGATGAAAGATTCAAGAGACACCTACCCACAGGTCCAGCGACAAGGGGCACAGCTGCTCCCGTCTCTGAGGTTCCAGGGAACCCTGAAGGGACTCACAGATAAACCTAGCTCTTAACACCAGCAAAGATCAGCATGGGGCAGGCCTGTCCAGAGAGCTGTTGTAGCTTTATTACACCGGCTATTGCCGATGCATTAAAAAAATTTTTGTTTATTGCGGCACAGTGCGTGTGACATCATGGTGTCACATAGTGCCGCACCGCCAGTAGCGGATCTTGCCACGGGCAAGCAGGACTTTTGCCCGGTGCGCCGCCATCCAGAGGGCGCCGCACCAGGGCAAGATCCGCTGCTGCTGGGCCCCCTGCTGCCCGCTGTGTCCCGCTGCCCGCTGTGAAGGGAACCTTTGCTGTGCGGTGCGCGATGACGTCATTGCGCACTGCACATCATTTCAGCGGCGCTACTACTGTACAGGGGGCGTAACTAACCACGCCCCCTGTATGAAGCCACGCCCCCTATTGCCGCCCGGGTCGCAAAAAGCCCCTGAACCGGCCCTGCGCACCGCTGAAAGACAGAGCAGAAGAGCTAGGAGAAAGTAAGTGTATGGGCTAGAGAGACATTGTGGGTTTGGAGAGACAGAAGAGGTCTAAGGATGGAGAAATAGAAGGGAGCTGGAGAGACACAAGGGGGATCGAGGTTGAAGAGTACTGGGGGTGGGGGAATTATACACAACTGGCAGGATTCGAAAGAAAAGGCTCAGGGACAGTAATCTTCATTTTAAAGAAACATTACTGATAGAAATGCATACCTCCCAACTTCTGTCCTTCTTGAATTGCGCGGCCACAGCTAAAAGCGGCGGAGCTTTGGACGAAGGGAGCGGTGTCTCACGGCAAGGGGCGTGGCCTATTGCAACTGCCCCCTTTTTCGTCATTTTGGAGGTGTGTCCAGCGCTCCATGAGCTGCTGGACAGCCCCCGGCTCCCCTCCTTGCGCTGATAGATGCTGTGCGCATGGCACAGGCCGGGTCTATGGCTTGTTGCGCCCCGGGCGGCAATAGGGGCATGGCTTCATACAGGGGGCATGGTCAGTTACGCCCCCTGTACAGTAGTAGCGCCGATGAAATGATGTGCGGTGCGCGATGACGTCATCGCGCACCGCACAGCAAAGGTCCTCTCCACGACCCGTGGGAGGGACAGCGGGACAGTGTCCAATTAGCAGGACTGTCCCGCTGAAATCGGGACAGTTGGAAGGTATGGAAATGGTACCTAATCAGCATATACAGTTTAATAATATAAAATTGTTTCATCTGAGAAAGTCACATTTTGTCCTGCACCAAAACTTCTGTTACTATGTACAGCATTATCTGGTCGAGGGACCCGGGGATGACTTCTACTGCCGGCCATGCCTACTCGGGGGGATTTAAGAACATACAGCAGGACATCAATAATAGTCTGAAGAGTTTGGCAGAGATGTATCAAACCATGGAGAGTGATAAAGTGGAGAGAGATAGGAGGAGATGAAATAAAAAAAAAAAATAAAAGTGGAGAAGTGAGGAAGCGGAGATGTTGCCCATGGCAACCAATCAGCATTGACGTAACATTTATGCTATAAAAGTTTACAGAGCAGCTGATTGGTTGCTATGGGCAACGTCTCCACTTTTATCACTGCTTTGTACATCTCCCCCATAGTACCAACCAATCATCTCCTAACTGTCATTTTATAGGCAAAGCTGAGCATGGCCAGTGTCGGACTGGGGCATGAAGGGCTCATGTAGGGGTGTTGTAGGGGCTCATGCTTAAGGGTGTGGCCAGGCTCCACTGGGGCATGTGCAGCCACCACAGAGGTTTGGCTACCCATTACAGAGTACACGTTCTGTTCTTCTTGGTAAATATACACTGCTCAAAAAATAGATCTGAATGAATGAAATATTCTTATTAAATACTTTGTTCTTTACATAGTTGAATGTGATGACAACAAAATCACACAAAAATGATCAATGGAAATCAAATTTATTAACCCATGGAGGTCTGGATTTGGAGTCACACTCAAAATGAAAGTGGAAAAACACACTACAGGCTGATCCAACTTTGATGTAATGTCCTTAAAACAAGTCAAAATGAGGCTCAGTAGTGTGTGTGGCCTCCACGTGCCTGTATGACCTCCCTACAACGCCTGGGCATGCTCCTGATGAGGTGGCGGATGGTCTCCTGAAGGATCTCCTTCCAGACCTGGACTAAAGCATCCGCCAACTCCTGGACAGTCTGTGGTGCAACGTGGCGTTGGTGGATGGAGCGAGACATGATGTCCCAGATGTGCTCAATTGGATTCAGGTCTGGGGAACGGGCGGGCCAGTCCATAGCATCAATGCCTTCGTCTTGCAGGAACTGCTGTCACACCCCAGCCACATGAGGTCTAGCATTGTCTTGCATTAGGAGGAACCCAGGGCCAACCGCACCAGCATATGGTCTCACAAGGGGTCTGAGGATCTCATCTCGGTACCTAATGGCAGTCAGGCTACCTCTGGCGAGCACATGGAGGGCTCTGCGGCCCCCCAAAGAAATGCCACCCCACACCATTACTGACCCACTGCCAAACCGGTCATGCTGGAGGATGTTGCAGGCAGCAGAACGTTCTCCTTGGCGTCTCCAGACTCTGTCACGTCTGTCACATGCGCTCAGTGAGAACCTGCTTTCATCTGTGAAGAGCACAGGGCGCCAGTGGCGATTTTGCCAATCTTGGTGTTCTCTGGCAAATGCCAAACGTGCTGCACAGTGTTGGGCTGTGAGCACAACCCCCACCTGTGGACGTCGGGCCCTCATGCCACCCTCATGGAGTCTGTTTCTGATCGTTTGAGTAGACACATGCACATTTGTGGCTTGCTGGAGGTCATTTTGCAGGGCTCTGGCAGTGCTTCTCCTGTTCCTCCTTGCAAAGGCGGAGGTAGCGGTCCTGCTGCTGGGTTGATGCCCTCCTACAGCCTCCTCTACGTCTCCTGATGTACTGGCCTGTCTCCTGGTAGTGCCTACATGCTCTGGCCACTACGCTGACAGACACAGCAAACCTTCTTGCCACAGCTCGCATTGATGTGCTATCCTGGATGAGCTGCACTACCTGAGCCACTTGTGTGGGTTGTATACTCCGTCTCATGCTACCATTAGAGTGAAAGCACCGCCAGCTTTCAAAAGTGACCAAAACATCAGCCAGAAAGCATAGAGGCTGAGAAGTGGTCTGTGGTCACCACCTGCAGAACAACTCCTTTATTGGGGGGTGTCTTGCTAATTGCCTATAATTTCCACCTGTTGTCTATTCCATTTGCACAACAGCATGTGAAATTGATTGTCAATCAGTGGTGCTTCCTAAGTGGACAGTTTGATTTCACAGAAGTGTGATTGACTTGGAGTTACATTGTGTTCCCTTTATTTTTTTGAGCAGTGTATAATAAACCATATTCTTGTGAAGTATAATGTAACATAAGTATAATGCATAATTCAAGTGCACTGGGAAAGCGTCTGAAACCTGATCCTTAGAGGAGGAGGAGGGCCCACAGGCAGTGGGGCCCACCGGTGGTTTCCCCTGTTCCCCTGCGGGCCAGTCCGACCCTGAGCATGGCTCTATATTTGTAAGTGGTTTCTGCCAAATCATGAGTGTGTAAAGGCCAACATCTGTAGTCGGGGTAATTATTCAATAAAGCAAGTTGGTGGTTGCTGTACAGCCAACATAAATAACATAGGGATCCTAATAATGATTTTCAGAGAACATAAAGAGTAGATAATGCTAAAACAAAATATAAAAAAACCCTCTTCACTCGGTCCAGTGTATGTAAAAGACCCTTGCAGAAACGTTTATTTAGAGGTCTTACAGAGTAGCCTTTTCTACCAATTAAAAACTCTGTAAAGGCGATAATGCCAATTAGCCAAGTGGTAAAGGTCCGAGGAGTGTTGTACAGACACAACAAATCTGTATTTGTAATTATGTTAGTAATAGAGGGAAGGCAAACAACTTGAACAATTTAATGACTGTGGAAAGAGCCATTATCAACGGGATAATAAAACAAAAAAGTTTTTCCATCAGCACTGTTTTTTTTTCTGCATCTTGGGCTGGCTTAGACCAGATAGAAGGCTGAGCACCCAGAGTGTGTCCTGAAGAGGACAGCTCAGCAGAGGCTGTCCGGGCTGCAGTTCCTGTACCCCGGCAAGAAAATACAGGTGCCTCTGGGGCAGAGACTGTACCTTCCCCTAGGTACTGTGCATCAGCACTCATCACACATCCCCAATGACAGCACTGACCCCCGGAACATCACCTCCAACTGCAGATTAACAGTACATGTCTGTGGTATGAGGTTTGTGACCAATAAAGTATTAAACATCTGAATATGTGGGATACGGTCATTAGGTCGACATGGGTTTTCACATTTTTCTTTAATTTTTCATACTTTACGATCCACGTGGACTACGATTTGAATAGTAACCTGTGCAGCGGTAGCAGAGCGAGGCACCTTGCCCGAAGCGAGCCATGCGAGGGGATACGGTGCATTATTTTGGGTTCCCTGTCACTTTTTATGAAGAAAATGAGACTTAAAGTAAAAAAAAACAACGCATGTCGACTTTTTTATATGTCAGTCTTGTTCATGTCGACCTAATGACCATGTCAACCAGTAGTGGTCGACCTAATGACTCATACCCAAATATGTTTAGTCTATTTTTGTGTATTAAATCCACTTTAACCCTTGTGTATAAACAGCTTGCAGTGCAACTTAGAGAGTACATGTTATATGCCGTAAATGCAAATCAAAAACACACAAATAGTTTCACACAATTTTATTGCTCAGGAAAAAAAAATAATGTTTTTATATAAGCACACATTTCTTTAAAGTAAAATACATGTCAGGTCACACTGGCGTTGTACAGAAGATTAAATCGCAGTCAGATTTGTTAAACAATGTCGCATGTACTGTTTAAAAATTTTTTTAAACGAAATAATATTTGTGGATGAGAATAATTGTCTCCACCTCTATGTGAACAAAGATCTAGTAACGACCTCTAAATGTGACGGTTTACTATACATAATAGTGGTAACCAAATGGTGTAAACGAGAATACCGCATGTCAAATGTGTTCTGCGTATAACTAGAGCTTACACCCATGGGTGCGTCACTTATAGGATCATATCTAAGAGACGCAGCAGGCACGTGCGGAAGTGGGTACGGGCTCTTTGGAACCAATCTATATCACCATACTGGATTGCATGCCATTACTGGCATTAAGTAACTATAGTAACAACATGCGATTTAACACCAGTGCGTTACAGTACCAGAATACTAGGAGGCCCAATAAAACCACTGCACAAGATAGAGATTTATTGTTACCAGGGTCAGTGCTGCGACTTCCTTAGCTTTGAAAAATCAGGATACACATGGATATCAAATATATAACCCGATCATAAAATCCACCCCACATGTAGTTTTGTGACCAATTAACTTTCAATAGCTTAGGAGCAATAGACACTGCGACAGATGAGAGTTATGTAGACACTTACATGGTGAAACAGAGACTTTCCTGGGGCTCATTCATTGACCGTGTTCTCTTCGTGCACCTGAAGTCTTTGCGGCACAATTAGTGATGCATACTAATGAATACTAAGGGCTAGATGCGTCATCGCTTGGAGAGTGATAAGATGGAGAGAGAAGAAGTACCGGCCAATCAGCTCCTAACTGTCATTTTTCAAACACAGCCTGGGACATGGCCGTTTGGAGCTGATTGGCTGGAACTTTTTCACTCTGCATTTTATCACTCTCCAAACGATGACTCATCTAGCCCATAGGAGTAGGCAACCTGTGGCACTCCAGCTGTTGCTGAACGACACATCACAGAATGCTCTGCCACAGTTTTGCTTATGGGATGTGCTAAAATTGAGCCAAGGCATGCTGGGATATGTAGTTGGGGTGCCACAGGTTGCCTACCCCTGGACTATATGACGGCATCATCTAAAGTATAAATGAGACATTATTCCATTATTGTTTTACATTATAATTGTTGCCAACCTCTGGCTAAAGCTGATAACACTCAGTGATTCTACTCACCTCCATTCTAGAAGGATGTGTCTCCAGCAACACATTGCAGAGGCCAGTGACCCCTGACAGTTCCACTGCATCAGGGTTCATATAGGTGCTGCATCCCCATGGTCCCTGCATCTGGTTAGCAGATACACCCTGCAGCCTCTACACACCATCCTGAGGATGCTTCTCCAGTACAGCTGTTCTTTCCAGCTCTGGCGGCCCTGACGTCATGCGGTCAGGGGGCGTGGCTGGCACACGGCTCCATTTAGCCCTGTCATGGCTCCGCACGTATAGAGCCAGTGTGCATACTTTACTGCCCCCCCCCCCCCCTTTCCCCCACTGTATGTTCAGACACAGGTGTGTGCTCCCACCTGTCACACACCCCTATATGTTCCTGTGTGGATCTGGTACATACATTGTATGAGTGTTGTCTACCTATATTACATGACTGCTACAGTACATTAAGCCTGTGCCATCCTGTAAACCTGTTCTGCCCCTGGTTAAGTTATCTACAGTTGTTACATACTGGCTGCCACCTATACCATCTATTGAATCAGTATGCGTATAACATACCGCCCGTCGGGATCTCGCCGGTCGCAATACCAACGCCAAAATCCCGACAGGGGTACAATGCCACCGCCAGAATACCAGCGAGGTAAACGATTCTCCCTCTGTGGCCATCCATGACACCTACAGAGGGAGAATAGAACGTGTGGCTGCAGGCTCTCTGGCTGTCGGTATAGTGACAGCCGGCATCCCATGCCGATCCAATAGAGTCAGCCAATACAGAGGAGTCTATTAGAGATAAGGGGGATAATTCAGAGCTGATCGCAGCAGCAAATTTGTTAGCAGTTGGGCAAAACCATGTGCACTGCAGGGAAGGGGGGCAGATATAACATGTGCAGAGAGAGTTAGATTTGGGCGGGTTATTTTGTTTCTGTGCAGGGTAAATACTGGCTGCTTTATTTTTACACTGCAATGTAGATTTCAGTTTGAACACACCACACCCAAATCTAACTCTCTCTGCACATGTTACATCTACCCCACCAGCAGTGCACACGGTTTTGCCCAACTGCTAACAAATTTGCTGCTGCGAGCAGGTCTGAATTAGGACCGATGTGCGGATAATGGTCGCAGATAATTCTTTGCTCCCGGTTATCAATCATTACAAGAGGTGCGTGTACAAACGATCATATGTAGGTCTAATATAGAAGCCAACTTATATTTTAGATTTCAATAGGTCTTTAAATTGAGCAAAGCCACTTGTCCAGACAGACATTCACAAGATATTACGCTCAAAATACTTTGCTTAACCCATGGTTTCCTAGGAGGAAGTTCCTGTATGCTGTATAGGGTTAGCATAACTGTTTTCTCAGGAATAAATTGACAGCAATAGTTTAACATTTTTCAGGTGAAGAACACACACAGTGTAAACACTTGGGGGAAACGATGGACCCTAAGCATAGTGGAAGTAAGGACTTGTCATACTGTAGGTGTGGCTCACACAATAAGGGGTCTATTCAGTGGCGTATCTATAATGGGTGCAGTGTGTGCAGTGCACACGGGCCCCACGCCGCACCATTTTCCCGGACACCTGCGCAAGCGCTGTTGTCTCTGGCACTGTGCCAGAGTCTCTCTAGTGCGAGAAGCCGCTTATTACCCGCTAATCAAATATGAAGACACCCATTCCGCTGAGGTCATGACCCCAGAATCGCAAAGCCCCAATCTTTTTGGTTGCAGAGAATTGAAGTGATCTCTTGGTAAAAAGGTCTCATTGCAGACCGGAGGACATTGGCTACAGAATAGTTTGGGTAGGTATCACTTGTAAACACGGCCTTCTCTTAAAAGCCTCAGGGTAGGTTGTTTGTATGCAACTTATTTTATTATGGAGACTGATAAAAAAGCATCAGGAAGACGGAGACAATGTTATAATAGTGCAAGAGGTCATATACAGATAATGGGGAGTAGTGGACCCCCTTCTGGTAGCTGGGCACAAACAATGGAAAATCAGAACTTTTTATAGACTATCATGGATTAGAAAAAAATAACGGTTTAAGATTCCTTGGAAAGCCCGTCTTCATCATCGCTGATGTGCGTTCTTTCCTCAGACACGCCACTTTCATCTATGTTCTCCAGCTCATCCGCCCGCTGAATGGCCAAGTCTTCCAAATTTACGGTAGGTAGGGTGTTCTGCTCCGGATACACCCAAGGTTTGAAGTGTGGGTCATGCTTTCGTTTCCATTCAGGATACTTAATCCCAGCTTTGTAGATCTTCTTCATAGCCTGTATAGAGCAATTATATTATGTAAAGAGGAAATATACCTGGCGCTGATAACTATATTACAAAGGCACCTGTTGATCCAGCTGCTATTAGTTGGGGATACTCAACTTCTAAATATAGTACAGATCCAACAAAAACAAAGGGCAGGATGTTATGAAGTAAGAGTTAGCCGGCCGTGCGGGATGTTGGCTGTACTTTGACGTTTTTATTTAAAGCGGCAATCATGTACAAGGCATGGTTTAAACTTGTACATGATTGCAGATTTTCATTCCAACCAGACAGATTGGACAAATAATTGTATAGTGCATACCTAGCTTAAGAAACTCCCAGATTAAATAACATTATGATGTCCATATTAATTTTATTGGAGAACAGACTAACAAGTGTGCATGCTACTAACACAGTTACTGCTTAAACATATACTTAACCATATAGGGCAACTAGAATGGTGCATGGTCTACATCACAAAACTTACCTGGTAAGATCAAAAGATCTTAACATGTATACTTTAGCTTGGAGCAGAGAAGGGAAAGGGGGGAACATGATAGAAACTTTCAAATATACCAAAGGTTTTAACAAGATCCAGGAGGGAGAGATTCTTCATAGGAGTATCAGAAATCGAGGATATATGCCAAGACTGGAGGGAGGAAAGATATACTTCACAGAAAGGACAGTGGATAGGTGAAATAGCCTCCTGTCAAAGGTGGAAGAGGCTCAGACAGAGCAATTTAAACATGCTTATGAATATCCTTACAAAGAACTAAAGGATCAAACGGGTTGAGATTGCCTAAAGGTTAAAAAAAAGAAAAAGAAAAGAAAAGAAAAAGGGGCAGATTAGATGGGCCAAGTGATTCTTATCTGCTGACAAATTCTATATCTCTTGTGTTAATTACAGCAGGAAGGCTGGCCAGAAAATATGTACATACTGTATGCAAGTGTTTTGATGTAAGCTTGCGATCAGGGCCCTCCTACCTCTATGACTGTCAATTATTACCTAGTTTTGTTTTATTACTGTATCCAATTGTTAAAGCGCAATGGAATTTGCGACTCTACATAGAAAAATAAATAAATCCTAAAGTGCTTTACTAAATCAGATAGTGGATGGTGAATTACCAGTTTTATAATTATGTGATTGTTTTAATTACACATTTGTGTGTGTGTGTGTGTGTGTGTGTGTGTGTGTGTGTGTGTGTGTGTGTATTATAACCAACCGGCCGGTGTATATGTACAGGTTGAGTATCCCTTATTCAAAATCCCACATTTTTGGTTCCCCTACTGAGATAATGTCACATATATATATTATATTATATCTCTATCTATATAATATATCTGTATATATATACACATAATATAGAACATATATGTAATTATCTCAGTAGGGGATCCAAAAATGTGGGATTTTGAATTTTGGATAAAGGATACTCAACCCTGTATTTTAATTTGTTATATTATTAATGACCTGTTTATCTAGTACTTTGTTTTTGTCAGATGTTAATTATATTCTGTAACCTTAGCATTTGTTTATACAGTCTTGTTTTATATGAAGAATGATCCATGGCGTAATGCTCGTGGCTGTATTTTGGTTGCATATGATTTTCTAGTGAAAGAGATTTAAAACTATTTGTACTATACCTGCTGCACAGAGCCAGCCCCGGCCTGTTTGGTGCCCCTCAAATGATGTGGGGGGTAGGGCTACCTTGACTGCCGGGTGCCCCACTGGAGCAATGGCACCTAAGGCATTCACCTATATGGCCTATGCCCTATATTATATAGTTGGGGGGACTATGGGCGGGATGCAGCAATGCTACAAATGCCAATTTTCAGAGGTTTGGCCACTTATGTACTAAGCTCTGCTTGGATGCGGTGGGCAACGCCATCTGGCGTTAGCCTATAGAAACCTATGGGTCTTTCCCCCATCCCTCCCAGCACCTCCTGCGGAAGTCCCCACACTACAGAGGACAGCTCTCATTGGGAGGGTTGTCCTCTGCTGAAATATTCATGCATATGGCGTTCATAAAACCGGATATGGTGAGTGGCAGGATGCTAAATGATTGTTTAAAATCACAATTGATGGCAAAGAGTCCATTGTAGTATAATCATTAAATAGTCCACACACTATATAGCTAGAAGTATTATCCCCTATGGTGTAAGGGGCAGCTTATACCCCATTCACACCGCACAAATAACCCGGTATATTGCTGGGTTGACGCAGGTCACTGTGCGGTGTGAAAGGGGTCACTCCCGAAGTCCCAGGTCACCTGACTTGGTATTTCAACCCGGGTATTTAAAAAAATTTCAACCCGGGAATAAAGAAGGGTTATTCCCAGGTTTAATACTGGTCAGGTGCAATGTGAATGGGTTACCGGATCGATGCAACCCGGTCCCATTCACAGTATAAGCAAATGCGGCGTGGAGATTATCTCCTCTCCCAGCGCCGCCTCTGCCCCAGATGCTGCCGTGGTCCCCGCCCCCAATGGCAACCCGACCCAGCATATTGCGGGACACGTTTCTAATTCCTGGGTGCAACCCGGCATTGCGATGTGAAAGGGGTATTAATGGACCTTATTTGGTAATTTGTTTACCATGGTATTTTGTTTTTTTTTGGTGTAGAGATTCGGGATCTTTTTGGGAAGGGAACATTGTAATTTAATAGACAAATTATAAATGTCTGTAGGTGTGTACGTACTCACTTACCTTTGGAGCCACAAACTGAGAAACTTTATTTACTACCCACTTTGGTAGCGAACCTATAAAAATAAAAATAAAAAAAATTAAGTGTCATTCACAAAGTAGGCAGTTTGCAGATCTGAAGCGTTAAAACATTTTGTTTTTGAGTAGGGGGATTCCTGAATCAGATCAGTAGCTGACAGGGAGTGCTGGTCTTTGCAGTGCCTGTTTGGAGCGTTCAGAGTATCTCCTTCTAGGGGTGTTCTTCTAAGCTTAAAAAGATGACCCAGTATGGGTGGTTTCACTGTTTAAGGCTAGGAAGGACCACATTTAGCTGCATCATCATGAAGTGGCAGAAGACTTTTTAAATACTGTATATAACAAGACGTGTAAGCATCTTACAACCGTAACCCACCCGGCTGAATCCCAAATACGGACAAAAGTGCTTGCTACCCTATGGGGTAGCAAATAGTTTTGTGCAAAATTGATCTGCCGTAAAGTGAGGCTGCTGTCGCATTTATTTGGCCGGATGGATGACTTTGCCCATAATCGAATCCCCCCCCCCATGACTTCTGCTTTTTTTTTATTTACAATAGCATGCTGTGATGAAATGTGTACCCAATACCGTATCTTCTTCACAAAGCCAATAGCACCACCTTATGGTCAAATATCCTAATTGCACCTACCAATTTCTGCTCTGAAAATGTTCCCATACAGCATATGTCTTCATGAAAAAGTGAAAAGCCAGTTTACTGCCAAAATAGGCCTCTGCTAACAGGAAGCCTATTTATTAAGCATCACAGCAGGGCTTGTACTGTATATCATGATGTCCCTGGCCTGCTAACGCAGTCTCAGGAGGAGATAACGATGCCATCAAGAACAATACAGATTTTCATATATTGGCTGATACACTAATGAGCCTATCACCGTAGGCTCTTAGCCAGCTTAGAAATAAATCCCACAGTGACACTCACTTACACAACATTCACTTGTCAAATTTTTAATTATCTTAGTATATTTTAATCACAGATCTGCAACTTCCCATTTTAACAATATATTGGTATTGGGCAAAAACAACTCTTTGAAAATCAGAAACACAACAAAACCAATGACCCTGATCTCACCAAACCCCACCCAGGTCCACCTAAACAACGGTGGAGAGGTTTCAAACTTTCCAGAGAGAGATAAAGTGGAGAAGTTTTGCATTGCAACCAAATACATTCTAGCTATCCTTTATCTAGCACAGTCAGTAGTTGCAATGTGCAGCAAAGTCTTCAAAAATTACAGGACGGTGCATCGAGTGTTGCAGCTTCTATAGGACTGTTACCTACTTAGAAGTATATTCAATAAGAGTCGGATCCATTCCGACATGCAGTTGTCGGAATGGATCCGACAACCCCTATTCAGTGCACGGCCAAATCCGACTTTCAGATTTGGGCGTACACAGGGTCCTGTTCTGCCGCTGCTGACAGCAGCGGCCAGGAGTGCAGATGGCGGTGGCTGTGAGTGGGATGACTGCGGGGAGCAGAGATCATGGGGGGGGGAGGGATGGGGGAGATGGCTGCGGGGGGACATGTCTGGGGCGGCGGGGGGGAGGCGCTGCATGGAAAGAAGTGCCTGCTGGCCACGGGGGGAGCAGAGATCGGCGGCCGGTGGGGGGAGCATGTCTGCGGCGGCGGGTCTCTCCCTGCAGCACCTCCCCCTCCGCAGCAGACATGTCCTCCCGCAGCCAGCTCCCCCCGCCGGCCGCCGATCTCTGCTCCCCCAGCCGCCCGTAGCACCGCTTGTCTCCTCACCTCAATCCGACTTGTTTTCAAGTCGGAATGATTTTGTCGGAAAGGTAGCCAAAACCTGTTGGATTTGGCCCCATTTCCGACAGAAGCACGTGGATCGGCGGCTCCACGTTTTCCGACAAGTCGGGAAACGTGGAGCCGCCGATCCACGTGCTTCTGAATTCCCGACTTGACGGAAAAGAATCAGCCCCTATTGAATAGGTCGGAACCCCTGGAAGCTGCCATCTTTCCGACAGGACGGCAGCTTCCGACAGTTATTGAATACACCCCTTAGTTGCACAACTTAGTAGTTCTACATTTACATGTTCAAAACCGAAGTCTTGTTACATAGAAACATAGAATTTGACAGCAAATAAGAACCACTTGGCCTATTTAGTCTGCTCTAGTAGCCGACATATAGGGTATAAGATCCTCTAGCAAACAAATACAATACTTGGATGAACAACTAAAAGTTATTAAGGTCACTCCGTGGTACTGGATTTTGTCCCCCTAAAGTAGAGTAGCTGGACAGAAAAGGGGCAACACCTTGCAAGAACAAACTGCTGTCCTAGTCTCCATATAGTCTTAGATCACTTGTATAGCAAATGTATTGTTAACCTTTTTACAATGACTGTTTATAAAATCGTATATATTATTAGCATGTATTACTAGTCTCAATTTCACAGCACTTGAATAGTGGTCCAGGTCAGCCTATATCAAACCACAGAGGAAATAAAATAAAAATAAATAGATTATAAAAAGAGACCTCTCAACACCACACTCCATAACAAATAGCTAAGGCTACACTCACATATTAAAAACCTGTACCCTAATTGCATACGATACAAGTCATATTAATGAGAGTGCAGTTATTGGATTTACGGTGATATTGTCCCTGTCCAAGCCTCCCAACATAGGGGAGGTGGGAAGAGGGGCCGACGTGTCCTGTATAAGAGAACGTGGCCTTGCGTCAAATCCGTTTTTCTGGCGGCTTATGCAGCAATGCCCAAGGCTCTCCTCGGCACTGTTTATGCAGAGAAATGGCAAGAAAGTGCTCGCCCAATCCAATCCCTGCACAGGGCACCGCAGCCCGCAGGTAGGACTTTATGACAATGCCTGAAAAAGTGGGACGGTTGGCCCTAGGTAAAATCTGCCACTGCTAAAATCGTATTTACCATGTAAAATTGAATATAGATGTCATTACAGCATAAAACTACTATATCAAATTCAATTCAATTCAATACACACATTACTGTCTTCCCCTTTAAAAATGGAGATACTGTATCACGTAAACAGTGAATAGACATCAGCAGCCATACAAATAATTTCTGTTGGAGCAGTAGGAGGGGTTAAGAAGCACTTAGCCATTCGGCTGTTGGACATCATAATCTCCATAATCAGTGCATATTTTGTACCAGGCGGACGAGCAGCCGCAAGATATTCGCGTCCTGACAGGCACACTTCTGGCTTTGGTATGATCTGTATCACAGTGCCCTTACTGTACCTAGTCTACACTTCAAGAATATGGTAAAAACAAAAACAAAAAAACATTAAAATAGAAAACCAAACAGTAAAAAAAAAAAAGTCAATAAAATTCCGTGTGAGCACAAAATACACAAACAAAACAAATAAGAAAATGTGGTATTACCTTTGGGGTCCACTTGTGTGAGGTAGTACAGAACACAGCTGTTGTCGCCGTTGGCCTTAATAAGATATCCGGTCTGCAAGGAAACCGCTCTCACAAAGTCCTTGTGAGGAGGATGCTTCTACAACCAGAACAGATTTCATTTACAATACGGGCAAAGAATTACGGATTGCTTGCCAGATCCCCAACAGACAATATCACATTTACAGGACTAGAATTAGATCAAGATTCTTTATCGTTCAAAAGGTTAGCAAAGACTCAGTGATGCATTGAGGGCTCCTATAAGTGCACCATCATATGATAAAGGCACCTGGTTATAGCCCCTTCTCTCTCCTCTTCATTTAGAGGAAACCAATTATCAGATAGCAACAGATGTTTAACCTGTATGGGACTTGTATCCAAATTCAATTTTGTAAGTCACCTTATTCATCTGCTCCATAAATACTATTGTAAAAATGATTACTTAGGAATTTAGTAACATGTGTAGAGTATGTACAAATATACAGATTTATTGAAAATTGTAATAATTTTCACATTTAAAAATTGAAAAACATTTCTATAAAACACTAGATGTGGTCATCGGTGCCGCCTGAGTTTTATTTTCGCTCTCTCTTTTCTCCTGTCTTGCGGTTTCCACCAGTTTATCTTCAGCAATCCCCCCATTATTTTTTTTCCAGTCATCGATCCCCCCCCCATCTCTTTTTCTTCTCATCCAACGCCCTTAAAAGCATTTGATTTTATAATTTTTACTGGTATATGCTCAGAATGTCGACATAGATAGAATGTAGCCATTCAGCATTTCATCAGTGAGGTCAATAGCTGTGGAGGCACTGGCTATTATCAAAGCTAGATTTAGACAATTTATTAATTCTTACAAACTAATAACTTGAAAAACAGTTTGTTACAGAAAGGTTTAGGTAAAAAAATAATAATATAAGACTGGCCACAAAAGGTCAGGCAGAGAGCACTAAACGGTTTTTAAAACCCGCCATACTACACTAACCCTTTAATATAAACACACAAAATATGTTGCAGAGCCTCAGCAGAAGCGACCTAAAACTTGTCGTGCACTATCTGCTTTCTCTCAGTGGCAGGGGGGTATGTTGCCCACAAGAGGGGTGTGTGCCAGCCCTGTGCCCCCCTTGCCCAGCCCCAGCAGTTACTCTCAGCACATTCCCCTGCATTTTAGCCATCCTGATCATCAGCTTTTTCATGTTGGATGCTCCTGGGCGCTGGGAGATCTTCCTGGATAGGTTCACCTGACACTACATGAAGCCACACCCCTCATTGAGGCAGATCTGATAGCTCCACCCTTTGTGCAGACTTTGTTTTGCAGTATTATTGGCCAGAGTGCAGTATCTGACTATCACAGAGGGGAGGCGAAGCCTCCCATCTGCTCTCTCCCTGACCGTCCCTGTATTTCCAGCATATCACTGTATATTTGGTGAGTTTTGTATTCTATCCCCTCTTTTTCCTTTTTTTTTTTTTCCTTTCTTAATCCATTATACCTCTGACTTCCTTTGGAAGTCTATCTACATATACTATATCGCCTAACTTAGTTTATCTGATTGATACTCTTCTTTAACCTTAACATCTAGATTCTACCTCCTTATAGACTACTGGTAATATTATAAAACTGATGCTTTCTCCTATCAGGTTTTCAACAGTCCCAGCGCTCTTCCTTCTTCACTGATCTTATCTCAACTTTTCCCTTTTTTCCCTCAAGTACAGTAATTTTAAAACTTTTATGGACTTCTTCATTTTAATGCTGTGTCATAGTCCTGGTTACTCCCATTAGAAAACCCCTTGGGTGGGGAAGTACCACGATCAGCCAATCCACTTAGTCCCTAGAAGATAGGTCATGAGGGACAAAGCAGGTCGATGGGTTGGAGACTGTAGAACCAAATCCAGTAGCCAGCAGAGATACAAAATTTTAACTGCTCATACAAAAAGAGGTTAGAAGGGACAGTCTAATAAGGTCCACATATTTGTCCTTTGTCCTAATGCCAATAAAAAATAAAAATCAGATGACTACTTTTATTTGCTACGCTCTTCTAGAAACAAATATTTATAATCAGACAGGTTTTTAAGGTCAGCACTACCTGTTATCTATGGAACAGTTTTGGTTTAAACGCTTTTCATGTTTTTCTAGATAGGTTATTATTAAAAGGAACATTATAGTAACAGTAGACTCCTCAGTCTGGAGCCGCGAAGACACGATTCACAGTAGCACTCTTGGCGATGCAATTTGGGTCTTGACGAATCACATCATCATTGCATTATACAGTTGAGGGTTGGGAAAGGATGATGAAATGTGTCACCAATACCACCAGCGGACCAACTGAAGGGAACCACTGAAAGTTGGCAGGGATGGGTACATATAACAGATTATTGCAGGCAGGGAAAATCCTTGTAATTCAGTGTTAGCTCCTGCGTTTCCCATCTGCCTGTGTTTTTCTTTCCTGGGTTATGCGGTTACAATTACTCTGGAGGTATAACAGCAGTCATGTAATGATAATCCTGTGTACTATACAGAAGAATTCTTATTCCCCCGGGGCCCCATGTGCGTTTGTCATTTGTCATCCATTACAAAGAAGCAGATGAAACAGCCTCCTCACATTCACTCTTTAACAGTTCATATTGATTTTAGATTGATCTGATAACGACCATCTGCAGTTTATTTATTACAGATTCATTTCAATACTGTCAAATTTTAAATAACCATCAACACCGGATATAACTCACTGAATAGCCACAAACGGAGGCTTACCGGGTGCTTTACTGAGTAATTGATTATCATGTAATCATTGCCAAGGGGCAGCCAAGACCGTAAGGTTACAAAATCTCTGTTCTTAAGTGGACTCGGGCACTTCCCTGCAACAGAGGAACATAACAAGATTACAGTACGGAGTTAAAGAGCAAATCACGCATTGCAGAGCAGCAATTACTGTACTAAACATACAAAGCCCTGTTGTGCCCATCCAATCATTAGCCACATTCCAGTACAGATTTTAATTCACTTTTTCCAGGAGAACAAACTAAATATATCACATTGGCACTGAGATCTGTGGATGATCACTGTCCTGGATGACCTCTGGTGAGCTGAAGCTCTGCCAATTATTTATTTATTATTATTACCAGTTATATAGCGCACAGATATTCCGCAGCGCTTTTACAGAGAATATTTGCTCATTCACATCAGTCCCTGTCCCAGTAGAGCTTACAATCTATATTCCCTACCACATGTACACACTTTCACGATAGGGTTAATTTTGTTGGGAGCCAATTAACCTACCTGTATATTTTTGGATTGTGGGAGGAAACCAGAGTACCCGGAGGAAACCCACGCAAGTACGGGGAGAATATACAAACTCCACACAGTTAGGCCATGGTGGGAATCGTACCCATGACCTCAGTGCTGTGAGGCAGTAATGCTAACCATTACACCATCCGTACTGCCCCAATTACGGACTCATCATTTATTTGTGCTTTCAAAAAACAAAAAAAAACAGAACAAAGAAAAGAAAGTCCACTTCGCAGTCTGACATTCAGGAACTACCCTAACTTTAGTTAATAAAAGGGAATATTTATCAAACTAATTCTCTTAAAACATGCGTAAATGGCTGTTTTGGGGAGATTTCCTGCTTTTCCATTAACAGCGCTCACAGGAAAGTCCCCATAGTTTTTCATGGGGAGGACATTACTGGGGCTTTTTATTGTAGCAAGCTCAAAAAACAACAACAACGTAGCCTTTTGGAGTAAATTGCTGTTAGCAGAGTTTTTTCTATGGGGCAGCCTAGCTGGAAGTTATAGAGTCAGCTATCTTTTGAGACCCTGGACGGGTTGTAATGAGTTCAGCGGCCATGTGGGATGCCGGCCGAATTTGGACTTTTTTTTTTTTTTAAAGGGGCAATCATATACAAGCCTAAACTAGGCCTTATAAATGATTGCTCATTTAAAAAAAAAAAAAATGTCCGAGTTCGGCCGGCATTCCGCACAGCCACTGAACTTGGAATTCATTACATCTCACCCCCTGCCCCAGTAAATTAGCCCAATTCTTGATTAAAAAATTAATTTAGGTGCTGATTAAGAGAACTACGCAAGTCTGCCACACTTTTTACCACTACTCCGGCATTGGCTGCATCTATTCGCCCATAACCATCTAACCGGGAAAGCAAATGTCCCCACTGCCAGTATGCATTGCACCAGGTCTATTCTTGGTGCAAGAACTCCGCTGAAAGAAGAGTGCGCTACTGTGCTTAGTCCAGTCTTCCTGTTCTCAAGGGAGGCTTCAGTTCCGAACCCAAGATTACTGGGTGAGACTTTGCTAGAGAGTCACAGTGGTTAAGTTACTGGGCTGTTCACAGTGAATCATCCACTGTGGTCTGCTTATACAACTCTGCAATGTCAACACATGCACATAGTGCATAGTGCATAGTGCAAAGCTGCATACCTTGCGATTTTGCCCGAACGTCCAAGACCCCCCCCCCCAGAACATGTAGTTTACGTGCGTACACCCAGTCACAACCATTTAGCTGCAAGGCGAGATGCTACGGAGATGCTATATTTGTCCTTAGTCGCATACACTTGGGTCCTCATTCCGAGTTGTGCGCTCGCTAGCAGATTTTAGCAGCATTGCACACGATAGGCCGCTGCCCTCTGGGAGTGTATCTTAGCTTAGCAGAATTGCGAACGAAAGATTAGCAGAATTGCGAATAGAAAATTCTTAGCAGTTTCTGAGTAGCTCGAGACTTACTCCTACACTGCGATCAGCTCAGCCCATTTCGTTCCTGGTTTGACGTCACAAACACGCCCTGCATTCGGCCAGCCACTCCCCCGTTTCTCCAGACACTCCCGCGTTTTATCCTGGCACGCCTGCGTTTTTCCGCACACTCCCAGAAAACGGTCAGTTTCCGCCCAGAAACACACACTTCCTGTCAATCACACTCCGATCACTTCAACGATGAAAATTCTTCGTTCGGACGCGAGAAAATCTACTAAGGTTTGTGCTAAAATACCGCATGCGCACTGCGTACCATGCGCATGCGCATTTTTGCCTTAATCGCTCCGTTGCGAAAATCAGCAACGAGCGAACAACTCGGAATGACCCCCTTAGTGCAGGAAGAGGTTAACATACCACCAGTCGGGATCCTGGCAATCACAATACAGATGCCGGAATCCCAACAAGAGGTGAAATGCCGGTGCCGGAATCCCAGCGACACAGGCTATTCTCCCTCTGTCGACACCCATAGAGGAAGAATATCATCTGTGGCAAGCATAGCGAGCCACCGTGCCCATAGCGTGGCTTCTAGCGCTCGCCCCGCTACTGACATACTGGTGTCTGGGATGTCGGTGTCGGTATATCATACTGAATCCCTTAGTGCATGCACAGTGCAAAAATTTGCAAAATATGTCCACAAAAAAAAAAAAAAGTTGCTTGCAACTCTGAACCAGGCTGTTCTTGCTGGTGCCCTTCAAAAGAAAAGTGCATGCCGTGCTCCATCTAAACATACTTCCAGAGTTAGAGTACAGAAGCTCCAAAAATCTCTTACTGTACCAGCAGTAATCTCATTTATCCATTGCTGGTATATCACACACCGACTTGTAGGCTACTCTAGGGGAGGTCATAATTATAGCCTACAGCACATTGGTATTTTACTTACATTGGTTCATAGGTGAAGATTGAATTCACACCATGAAATGATGTTCTCTTAGTTGTGACCCCCACCACCATAAGACAACAGAACATTACCCAAGGATACATATCATACAAAGTGCCTTACATGAGTAGTACCCCACATCTGCATTGACCGTAAGTCTTCCAATGTCATAGGTATCTATCATGTTGGTGTCCCACTTCTTGCGATAGTTTGTGTCATGAAGAACGTCATACATGACCTCAGCAGCAACATCTTTGCAAACAATTCGCATCTGAGAAAGAAGACAAAAGAACAACGTCAGGTTATACAGATATTACTCCCGTACAGGTTTATATTATCTTATATTGTAAATGAACACAGTATGTTTCACTGGTATAGAGGAGTAGACCCCCACTGGATGCAGTTCAGCAATTGTTGTTCAAGCCATTTGGCTAAGTCCTTTGTCGGTGGAGACACATTAAAATTCCTTACTACAGCGTCATGGTGTGCACAGGCCAGCCTCTGTGTGGGATAAAACGGTTAAGATGAATTTATTGAACCCCCCCCTTAAACTCTAATCTGTAGGAACACACTTTCCTCTAGGTGGTTTCATGAAAAAATTAGCTGCTTTGTGGATTAGAGTGGGAATAACAACATTTTTGCATGTAATGTTGCATTTTTTCCTGGGATCCTTCTCTGATTTTTGTAAAATACACCACCTCCCACCCATCTCTTAAATTTCATATCTGTTTTCTTTTTTTTTTTTGAGTAGTTCATAGAAACTAAAATTAGAACAGGACTGGCCAACCTGTGGCTCTTCCGGTGTTGTGAAACTACAAGATCCAGCATGCCCTGCTACAACTGTGCTACTAGGTAATGCTAAAACTGTGGTAGGGTATGCTGGGATGTGTAGTTTCACAACAGCTGAAGAGCCACAGGTTGGCCAGGCCTACATTAGAACGTCTAAACTTGGAAAGCCAACTCTACTTGCAGGTAGCAGGGGAGCTACTGTATATAAATACTCTTCACCTCCACTTCTTCCCAAACACCCAACACACACACACCCACACCCACACCCACACCCACACACACACGGGCCACCCCTGTAATGGTTTGAAGTAACCTGGAAGAGGCCATGACACTTCGAATGGTCACTAATATGAAATGTGTCGCTAAATCATCGATCAAGACTGCCCTAAGAGAAAACACTTTCAAGGTACACAGAAGATGGTGTTTACTGTAGTTCCTTCTAAATTTGTTTTTGCAATTCGCAGAAAATAAGATTTATATTTTTGGAAAGTAAAATAAATTACAAAAAGAAAGCAACCATTTACTCCCATTTAATCTGTCAAAGTCAGAAAAATATCTCTATGCACACTACCATATTTGCACCTCACACAGGTCCGTGCTGCGCATGCGTACGCTCTCCCGTACGTGCGCATACTCACAGTCGCGGGCACCCGCAGGCGCACGGTATGCGTATTTACGGTAGAGTTTATGTGATCGTAGCGTGCGACTCAATCGTTACATATTTTCACTATATAATGTATTTTGTAGATCATGGTCCCTTTGATAGATTCTGAAAGTTTGGTTAATATAGAATGTTCGTGAATAGAGAAATCCCTCTTTGTTTGATACGAAGGGTCAGACAGGAGTAATACAGTGGTGTTTAGTACCCATCGGAAGAGTATTTAATTAGCAATATTCCGGTGTTGGTTTGAAGCGGATTAATCGCTCGTGCGAATAGTTATGGACATAAGAAGTTTATGAACATTTACTGTATTTGCACTTACTTATCCATGCGGCGGGAAACCCAGTTTCCCTCCCACCTGAGCTGTTGGAAATAGTCACGGCCCACCTGTATGAATCAACCTATGACCTTTTGTTATAATGCGAGGAGGAATTCCTGTGTCCAATGAACAATGAGATTGTAGGGACCATTGAATTGCATTGTGTGTGGGGCATAAATAGACAGGCCGATCTCACTCTTCAACGGTTATCATTGCTGAAAATCGGGAGCTGGATGTCCAGAGGCGCATGCGATCGTTTCCTTTGTGCGTAAGTTTTTCTCCGCAACTACATTGATCTTCTTGTTATTGTGGGCCAATTTCTCTCTCTCTTCTCCTCTTTCTCTCTTATTTTCTCTTAAATAGTAATTGTATTATATTTCCTGTGTAGTTATCTGGTTAGGTAGTCTATGTTATATTGTAGTGTATGATTTGTATTTGTATTAATTCTTTTGCAAGTATATCATTCATAATATATATATATTAGGCGTTGGACCCTAAGCCCAGGTATCTGTGTATTTCTTATAGTGTTAAGTATTCTCAGAGCGTCGGTGACGCTCATACAGCTTTTGAGTTAATAAGGTTACACTGTGTTGCATTTACACTCTATCTATACACTAAGGTTTTACAGCATATTACATTGTTTATGGTTTAGATTTATAGGTTTAACATTGTTAGCGTCAGCGCCGCTGGTGATCTCCTCGTGGTCCTGAGCGTCCGCTACGCTATAGCGAATCATTACGTTAGTCAGCAGCCAATAGCGTGCCTGCCTGTGATCTCTTGGCCGTGAGCGAACGTGACGCTTGAGCGTCTCGACTACGGCTAAGCGATTGTTACGCAACGAGCGTACCCTTACGGTACTTCATACGTAGATAACGTACAGTGTTCTTAGACCTCATAAAGGGTATTATATAAGATAAATATTTAGCTTTATCAATTGCGGGCTCGTCCTGTCCTTCACATATCTGCACTAGGTAATTTCAGCAGACATTATCCAGCAGCAAAGGGCGGGAGATCATATTCCTCGTAGTGCTGTTTGGATAAGCGTCTGCTTCTCTTAGTAAAGGGTGCTGAAGGAATCCGGGAACCGGAGGTAAGAACAACACGCTAGTCTTTTTTAAAACGGTTTATTTTTCTGTCTTGCGTACACACGCACGCACACATATATATCTGCATTTCTTTTTTTCATTTGTGTATTTTCGTATATCACTCTCCTGTTTGCCAGTTTTATAGTTGATAAACGTGCTAAGAGAGATTTGCCGCTATTTCATAGTTTAAGAGTAAAAAGGTAATATAGTTAAAGTATAGACAAACACAGCTGTGCCTGAGAGACAAGGCGAAGTCAGTGTGGTGCGCGGTAGATGATAAAGGATCATCTACATTGATAAACGTATAAATTGTGTTACGGTGGATCTTTGCTTTGCGTACACGTGTCTCTAACAAAGGACTGAGACTTGCGTACGCAACCCAAGGGCCGACGCACGCAGCGTATATTACGCAACGGAGCATATGGGTACGCCCACGTAACTCAAATCACAAGTGTTAATTTTTTTCAACGCGATAAATAGCGCAACGCGGTAAATAACGCAAGGCGATAAATCGCGCAAATCTATTTTAACATTCAAAATTTAAATGAACAGATCCTTCTCCTAATTGGTAACACATCTGGTCTAAAGAAAATTTCTGCGCAGAAATAGAAATAGAAACAAAAGTGTATATGTGGTGAGTGAGTGTTTGTTTTTACAATTTTTGAGGTTGAACCACAAGAAAAGTCGAGTTCTCGTGAGGTACATGCGTGTAAGTGACGTACATGGTGGCTAGGGAGGCATCCCTGGTTAAAACATACACTTTGAGCATTAGAGTGTAGCAGACCAGGAGGTCATACTGTAACAGACCAGGAGGTCATAGCAGACCAGCAGGTTCAGGTACAGCAGACAAGGAAGTCCGCTATACAGTCCACAGGCACAACACCTAAAAGGGTTGGTGCAACACCCATATAGGCCATACAAGCTCTGGCTGAAGGAATTCGCAGCCGTAATTTTCGATTCCGTTGGTCGCTCAGTACATAAGATTAGTTGCTTATGTGCTGAACGATTGTACCGCACGTAATTGTGTGCATTAGTAAACCTGACCGGTACTATTCGTGTACGAAGGTCATAAACGCTATTTGTACATTCTAACGTGATTTGTGTAATTTTTTTTATTTTAAGGGAAGTTCGCTGGTCACTCAGGAACTATCCAACAACCGATACTTGCTGGGGAACGCGCCCCAGTAAATAAAGGTTCACAGGGGCCCTAGGTTGGGTACAACAGCTCTGGATACAGTGATTGTGTTACTGGCCAACGTGGGCGAGAAGTGAGTGGAGTACTCGGTAAACTTCACCGCCAGCCTGCCCCGGGCATCTTGGTTTTTGTAAGGGTTCGCTGAAGAAAAGCAACACCTGCAAGTTATGGGGGCCAGTTGTTCAGGTAGGGGGCGATCAACCTCGGTTCGGGTTGATTTAGTAAACCGACCAATCGGGTCGGCCAGGTATGTAATGTGTGAAAAATACGGTTCACACATAGAGGTTTTATGTGATGAATGGGAAAGAATGACTGTACTGGACGGGGAGAAATTCCCAAGAATAGGTAGCTTTAGCCCAGAAGTGTTACTAAATCTAAGGAGAAGGATAGGTCTTATTGAACCAGCAAAGAGACGGATCAAACATTATGATTGTTTAAAGTTATGGCAACAGGAAAGTGAAATGCAAAAAGAGCTAACTGACATACCTGACTCTCATCTTGGGAGGAGAGATGTGGCAATGGAGAGGATTATGGTTGCGGAGAAAGGCACAATGTTGAACAATAAAAACGCACTTAGCAACTGTAGTATAGATGATAAGAATAAGTGTAATAAACATAACAATGATAATTGTAATGCTGTTAAATGTACAACTATTAACCCGTGCAAGTTGCACCCCATGTCAAACTTCCCTCAGGAATACGAGCAAGAAAGTGAACTCAACACGATGTCGGCACCACTTCCAGCAGCCATCACACAAGACATCCAGGTGGACGCGACCAAATCGGTAAAGGCAATAATCAAACCCCCCTAACGGAGGGTCAGAAAGATCGCTGGTTTGGAGGGAATATTGCATCACCAGAATGTTCGTTTGGAAGACTGAGAGACAGCACCTTTGAGAAGACAGCAGAACAAGAAGAACAACAAGACGAGAGAACTAATTATCGTAACAAGTTTCTCTCCCCCTCAAACTGATTTTCTGTACCCCATTACAAATTTCTTCTTTTCTCCTCCTGTAAGATGGACTTGCCCCAAGAGACTGTGATATGGATTTTTCCTGTTGACCATGATGTTGACCAGAGCAGTCTGTTCCGGCGAGAGTACCATGGAGGTCGAGAGAGGTTCTGGAATGGGTTCTGATGATAAAGATGGAGGCGTAGTTTTCCAAGAACAACTTAACCAACAAGTAAAGGCGAGTATCAGAAAACGATCCGATAGCATTGACCATAGAAGGAATTGTGAAGGATTGTTAGCTGAAGAAAACTGTATCTGTCGGCTCTGTAACAATGTCATTGAGGATGGGTGCATAAAGAAATGCCAATCCAGTTTTAATATCCATATGGACCGGCATCCATTGAGTGGGTAGTGTGTTAAATAAAACAGATTGTTGGGTATGCTCTCAAGTATCTCAAGGTCATAGCAAATCAGGGCTAGTACCATTTCCTTTAACGTTAGGGGAGGTACTTGAGTTAAGTGGTGGGAGACCGGTGGACAGGAGGTTTAATATCTCCAGCCCTCCTAGTTTGAAGCTCCACCAATACCATGTGGATAGGTCCCTATTATGTTTTAACATCTCCAATCCCCGAAAGCCGGGAAATTGGGAAGTGTCATGGAGTAATCAAACCATGACCTTTTCGCATAGAGCAGATAGAATGCCTACAGATACAGAGCTTATACGCCACATAGCCAGTAGAGGAAAATCTTTCCGGTATAGGTATACCTTAGGAAATAGGATTACGAGAGTTGGAGAGGTATCACCAGGATACTGTGCACATATCGTACAACCTGATACGTGTACTAAGCAGATGGAAGAATTAGGGTTAGGAGATTTCACATGGAAGGTGTGTAATATGGTTATGTCCTACTCCGTCCCATATGTTCTCCCCGATGATGCATATTTCATATGCGGGAGAAAGGCGTATAAGTGGCTTGCCCCAAACTCTGAAGGATTGTGTTATATTGGAAAAGTACTGCCTGAAGTAATGACTGTATCACATGACAAAATGAAAGACATACACCGTGTTGCCCAAACTCCTTATACTCACACCCATTATGAGCACGTAGTTAAACAGCATCTGATAGAAAGAACAGAGCATCTGGCCTCTGACATGATCCATGAATCCACCGGGATTCAGTTTCTAATCACGTTAGATATCACTCGCACCGCTAGAGGAGTGTTGAATTATAAATACATATCTGCGCTTGCAAATTTGTTAGATAATATCACTGAAATGTATGATGACACGTTTAGGTATACTGGAAGAGAACTTCAGGCTTATAAAACAGAACTGGTACAGCATAGAATGGTTCTTAATTACCTCACAGCAGTGACAGGCGGATATTGTGTCACACTGGCAACACAATACGGCGTGAAATGTTGCACATATATTACGAATAGCACCGAGGACCCGGTCGAGGTCATAGACCAAAAGATGGACGATATTCTCCAACTGAAGTGGGAATTTCGCAGGAGACACAATCTCACTCTTGCTGCTGTAGGTAATGAGCTGACTGGTTGGGTGTCATGGTTGAACCCGCGAAATTGGTTCTCTGGTTTAGGAGACTGGGCTCAAGGAGTCATAATGGATGTTGGGAAGTTTCTCCTATGTATCTTAGGTGTTATCATAACGATTGGTTTGATATTTAGATGCGGTCAGGCTTTAATGAGGTGCAATCGTCGTACTAGGGTAATGAGTTTAAGGAGTGAGGAAACTGTAATTCCAATGGACTTGATTTATGACCCAAATGTAGAAACAATGATGTGATGAAAATGCGATTTCTACGGTCCGTTTCTTTCACCTGTTTTTCCGTTTCCTCCAAGGTAAAAAGACCCACTTGGACGAGGAATTTGATGAGCCGATATACAGACAACAGATGGATTAAAGAAGAAGTTTTGACAACCTGATACACAGATTTTGATGAACTATGCCATGGATCCCCAGTTTCCCTAGAAATTTTAAAATTACGCTAGCCCAACACTTTTGTAAATCTATGGACATTGACAGCTTTTGCTCGCACCTTATGGGCAAAAGCACAAAGAAGACTGCATTCAACAGACACCAAACAAGACCTCAATCGACGAATGTACATTTACCTGACATAGAATACCACCGCATTTACCGTAATTATGTCTTTTCTTCATTTCTACAACCCTCAGGTAATGACACACATAGTCGATAGGGAATACAGGCACAGATATCAGCAATAACATATCTCCCCCATTCATGTATCATCAACTAAAATGTGCTCCCCCATTTTGTTACAACCAAAGCCGAAAAGAGCTCGGTAAAGTTTGACAGCCCATCCACAGACCCGTACCACGGGATAAGAAGGAATTCAAATGTATACTTCGCAATACCTCGAAGCTTGATGTACCACACGTACGGCACGATGATACATGACCCCCCAAACATGGACTCATACACACATGCTTCTGCTATCTCACTAGGTCATACCCTCTTCACACCTTCTCCTCTCTCCTCCCTTACCCAACCATGGAAATGTATTAACCCCTGACATATATTTTTCTCTTTTTGAAATGTTTTAGAAGGTGGCAGTTATTGTTGACTGCCAAAGGGTGGACTGTCAAAGTCAGAAAAATATCTCTATGCACACTACCATATTTGCACCTCACACAGGTCCCTGCTGCGCATGCGTACGCTCTCCCGTACGTGCGCATACTCACAGTCGCGGGCACCCGCAGGCGCACGGTATGCGTATTTACGGTAGAGTTTATGTGATCGTAGCGTGCGACTCAATCGTTACATATTTTCACTATATAATGTATTTTGTAGATCATGGTCCCTTTGATAGATTCTGAAAGTTTGGTTAATATAGAATGTTCGTGAATAGAGAAATCCCTCTTTGTTTGATACGAAGGGTCAGACAGGAGTAATACAGTGGTGTTTAGTACCCATCGGAAGAGTATTTAATTAGCAATATTCCGGTGTTGGTTTGAAGCGGATTAATCGCTCGTGCGAATAGTTATGGACATAAGAAGTTTATGAACATTTACTGTATTTGCACTTACTTATCCATGCGGCGGGAAACCCAGTTTCCCTCCCACCTGAGCTGTTGGAAATAGTCACGGCCCACCTGTATGAATCAACCTATGACCTTTTGTTATAATGCGAGGAGGAATTCCTGTGTCCAATGAACAATGAGATTGTAGGGACCATTGAATTGCATTGTGTGTGGGGCATAAATAGACAGGCCGATCACATCCAGCTCTCACTCTTCAACGGTTATCATTGCTGAAAATCGGGAGCTGGATGTCCAGAGGCGCATGCGATCGTTTCCTTTGTGCGTAAGTTTTTCTCCGCAACTACATTGATCTTCTTGTTATTGTGGGCCAATTTCTCTCTCTCTTCTCCTCTTTCTCTCTTATTTTCTCTTAAATAGTAATTGTATTATATTTCCTGTGTAGTTATCTGGTTAGGTAGTCTATGTTATATTGTAGTGTATGATTTGTATTTGTATTAATTCTTTTGCAAGTATATCATTCATAATATATATATATATATATATATATATATATATATATATTAGGCGTTGGACCCTAAGCCCAGGTATCTGTGTATTTCTTATAGTGTTAAGTATTCTCAGAGCGTCGGTGACGCTCATACAGCTTTTGAGTTAATAAGGTTACACTGTGTTGCATTTACACTCTATCTATACACTAAGGTTTTACAGCATATTACATTGTTTATGGTTTAGAGTTATAGGTTTAACATTGTTAGCGTCAGCGCCGCTGGTGATCTCCTCGTGGTCCCGAGCGTCCGCTACGCTATAGCGAATCATTACGTTAGTCAGCAGCCAATAGCGTGCCTGCCTGTGATCTCTTGGCCGTGAGCGAACGTGACGCTTGAGCGTCTCGACTACGGCTAAGCGATTGTTACGCAACGAGCGTACCCTTACGGTACTTCATACGTAGATAGCGTACAGTGTTCTTAGACCTCATAAAGGGTATTATATAAGATAAATATTTAGCTTTATCAAATCCCAGAGACATACTACACACCGGATCATCTCAATCATCTACTAAACATTCTATGATTCTGCTACAATATACTGTACTTGCATGATGTTCCTTACTATAAAGTAATGGACAGCTGGAATCATAGCTATGGCCCTTAGCCCGCATTGTCAGGTGAGGAGTTCCCAGGACAGAAAATTAGTAATCACATGAATGTCCTGCCACTGATTTGTCATTTTCTTTGGCTTACATTACACTAGCTGGTATTCAATGTTGCTGACAGACGTAGCATTCCAATAAACCTCCTAATGATAATGTGTGGACCCTTATTCAAAAAGTAAAGCATTTAATACCTTTAATACCAAGAAATAATGACACAGAGACTTGAATTTGGCAGAAAATTGTTAGCTATTTATTGTACCCTAACCATTAGAAAAAACCTGTAAAGTAAAATTTAAGTTAACATGCCGATTCAGCCGGCATATGGTGGCAGAAAAAATAAGATTTTACTCACCGGTAAATCTATTTCTCGTAGTCCGTAGTGGATGCTGGGTACTCCGTAAGGACCATGGGGAATAGACGGGCTCCGCAGGAGACTGGGCACTTCTTTAAAGAAAAGATTAGGTACTACATCTGGTGTGCACTGGCTTCTCCCTCTATGCCCCTCCTCCAGACCTCAGTTAGGGAAACTGTGCCCGGAAGAGCTGACATTACAAGGAAAGGATTTGGAATCCAGGGTAAGACTCATACCAGCCACACCAATCACACCGTACAACTCGTGATAACTATACCCAGTTAACAGTATGAAGAACAACTGAGCCTCATTAAACTGATGGCTCAGAACAAAAAAACCCTATAGTTAAGCAATAACTATATACAAGTATTGCAGAATTCCGCACTTGGGACGGGCTCCCAGCATCCACTACGGACTACGAGAAATAGATTTACCGGTGAGTAAAATCTTATTTTCTCTGACGTCCTAGTGGATGCTGGGTACTCCGTAAGGACCATGGGGATTATACCAAAGCTCCCAAATGGGCGGGAGAGTGCGGATGACTCTGCAGCACCGAATGAGCAAACTCAAGGTCCTCCTCAGCCAGGGTATCAAACTTGTAGAATTTTGCAAACGTGTTTGATCCCGACCAGGTAGCAGCTCGGCAAAGTTGTAAAGCCGAGACCCCTCGGGCAGCCGCCCAAGAAGAGCCCACCTTCCTCGTGGAATGGGCTTTGACTGATTTAGGATGCGGCAGTCCAGCCGCAGAATGTGCAAGTTGAATCGTGCAACAGATCCAGCGAGCAATAGTCTGCTTAGAAGCAGGAGCACCCAGCTTGTTGGGTGCATGCAGGATAAACAGCGAGTCAGTTTTTCTGACTCTAGCCGTCCTGGAAACATAGATTTTCAGGGCCCGGACTACATCCAGCAACTTGGAAACCTCCAAGTCCCGAGTAGCTGCAGGCACCACAATAGGTTGGTTCAAATGAAATGCTTATACCACCTTAGGGAGAAATTGGGGACGAGTCCTCAATTCTGCCCTGTCCATATGGAAGATCAGATAGGGGCTTTTACATGACAAAGCCGCCAATTCTGACACACGCCTAGCCGAAGCCAAGGCCAAAAGCATGACCACTTTCCACGTGATATATTTCAACTCCACGGTCTGAAGAGGCTCAAACCAATGTGATTTTAGGAAATCCAACACAACGTTGAGATCCCAAAGGTGCCACTGGAGGCACAAAAGGGGGCTGAATATGCAGCACTCCCTTAACAAGCGTCTGAACTTCAGGCAGTGAAGCCAGTTCTTTTTGAAATAAAATAGACAGGGCCGAAATCTGGACTTTAATGGATCCCAATTTTAGGCCCATAGTCACTCCTGACTGTAGGAAGTGCAGAAATCGACCCAGCTGAAATTCTTCTGTTGGGGCCTTCATAGCCTCACACCAAGCAACATATTTTCGCCATATGCGGTGATAATGTTTTGCTGTCACATCCTTCCTAGCTTTTATCAGCGTAGGAATGACTTCAACCGGAATGCCCTTTTCCATCAGGATCCGGCATTCAACCGCCATGCCGTCAAACGCAGCCGCGGTAAGTCTTGGAACAGACAGGGCCCCTGCTGTAGCAGGTCCTGTCGGAGCGGCAGAGGCCAAGGGTCCTCTGAGATCATTTCTTATAGTTCCGGGTACCAAGTCCTTCTTGGCCAATCCGGAACGATGAGTATAGTTCTTACTCCTCTCTTTCTTATTATCCTAAGTACCTTTGGTATGAGAGGAAGAGGAGGGAACACATAAACCGACTGGTACACCCACGGTGTCACTAGAGCGTCCACAGCTATCGCCTGAGGGTCCCATGACCTGGCGCAATATCTTTTTAGCTTTTTGTTGAGGCGGGACGCCATCATGTCTACCTGTGGCCTTTCCCAACGATTTACAATCAGCTGGAAGACTTCTGGATGAAGTCCCCACTCTCCCGGGTGGAGGTCGTGCCTGCTGAGGAAGTCTGCTTACCAATTGTCCACTCCCGGAATGAACACTGCTGACAGTGCTATCACGTGATTTTCCGCCCATCGGAGAATCCTTGTGGCTTCTGCCATCGCCATCCTGCTTCTTGTGCCGCCCTGTCGGTTTACATGGGCGACCGCCGTGATGTTGTCTGACTGAATCAGCACAGGCTGGTTTTGAAGCAGGGGTTTTGCCTGACTTAGGGCATTGTAAATGGCCCTTAGTTCCAGAATATTTATGTGTAGGGAAGCCTCCTGACTCGACCATTGTCCTTGGAAGTTTTTTCCCTGAGTGACTGCCCCCCAACCTCGGAGGCTTGCATCCGTGGTCACCAGGACCCAGTCCTGTATGCCGAATCTGCGGCCCTCGAGAAGATGAGCACTCTGCAGCCACCACAGCAGAGACACCCTGGCCCTCGGGGACAGGGTGATCAGACGATGCATCTGAAGATGCGATCCGGACCACTTGTCTAACAGATCCCACTGAAAGATCTTTGCATGGAACCTGCCGAATGGAATTGCTTCGTAAGAAGCTACCATCTTTCCCAGGACTCGCGTGCAGTGATGCACGACACCTGTTTTGGTTTCAGGAGGTCTCTGACCAGAGATGACAACTCCTGAGCCTTCTCCTCCGGGAGAAACACCTTCTTCTGTTCTGTGTCCAGAATCATACCCAGGAACAGCAGACGCGTCGTAGGAACCAGCTGCGACTTTGGGATATTCAGAATCCAGCCGTGCTGTTGTAGCACTACCTGAGATAGTGCTACTCCGACCAACAACTGCTCCATGGACCTCGCCTTTATAAAGGAGATCGTCCAAGTATGGGATAATTATAACTCCCTTCTTTCGAAGGAGTATCATCATTTCGGCCATTACTTTGGTAAATACCCTCGGCGCCGTGGACAGACCAAACGGCAACGTCTGGAATTGGTAATGGCAGTCCTGTACCACAAAACGGAGGTATACCTGGTGAGGTGGGTAAATGGGGACATGTAGGTAAGCATCCTTGATGTCCAGTGATACCATGTAATCCCCCTCTTCCAGGCTTGCAATAACCGCCCTGAGCGATTCCATTTTGAACTTGAACTTCCTTATATAAGTGTTCAAGGATTTCAAATTTAGAATGGGTCTCACCGAACCGTCTGGTTTCGGTACCACAAACATTGTGGAATAGTAACCCCGTCCCTGTTGAAGGAGGGGAACTTTGATTATCACCAGCTGGAGGTACAGCTTGTGAATTGCCGCCAGTACTACCTCCCTGTCCTGGGGAGTAGCTGGCAAGGCTGATTTGAGGTAACGGCGAGGGGGAGACGTCTCGAACTCCAGCTTGTATCCCTGAGATACCACTTGTAGAACCCAGAGATCCACCTGTGAGCGAACCCACTGGTCGCTGAAGTTCCGGAGACGGGCCCCCACCGCACCTGGCTCCACATGTGGAGCCCCAGCGTCATGCGGTGGACTTAGTGGAAGCAGGGGAGGATTTTTGTTCTTGGGAACTGGCTGTATGGTGCAGCTTTTTCCCTCTACCCCTGCCTCTGGGCAGAAAGGACGCGCCTCTAACCCGCTTGCCTTTCTGAGGCCGAAAGGACTGTACTTGATAATACGGTGCTTTCTTAGGCTGTGAGGGAACCTGAGGTAAAAAAGTCGACTTCCCAGCTGTTGCTGTGGAAACGAGGTCCGAGAGACCGTCCCCAAACAATTCCTCACCCTTATAAGGCAAAACTTCCATGTGCCTTTTAGAATCAGCATCACCTATCCACTGCCGAGTCCATAATACTCTCCGGGCAGAAATGGACATTGCATTAATTCTAGATGCCAGCCGGCAAATGTCCCTCTGTGCATCTCTCATATATAAGACTACGTCTTTAATATGCTCTATGGTTAGCAATATAGTGTCCCTGTCAAGGGAATCAATGTTATCAGACAGGGAATCAGACCACGCTGCTGCAGCACTACACATCCATGCTGAAGCAATAGCAGGTCTCAGTATAGTACCTGAGTGTGTATACACAGACTTCAGGATAGCCTCCTGCTTTCTATCTGCAGGCTCCTTTAAGGTGGCCGTATCCTGAGAAGGCAGTGCCACCTGTTTTGATAAGCGTGTGAGCGCCTTGTCCACCTTAGGGGATGTCTCCCAGCGTAACCTATCGGTTGGCGGGAAAGGGTACGCCATGAGTAACCGCTTAGAAATTACTAGTTTCTTATCTGGGGAACCCCACGCTTCTTCACACAATTCATTTAACTCATCAGATGGGGGAAAAGTCACTGCTGCTTTTTCTCCCCAAACATAATACCCTTTTTTGTGGTAACCGGGTTAATGTCAGAAATGTGCAACACATTTTTCATTGCCGTAATCATGCATCGGATGGCCCTAGTGGATTGTACATTTGTCTCATCCTCGTCGACACTGGAGTCAGACTCCGTGTCGACATATGTGTCTGCCATCTGAGGTAGCTGGCGTTTTTGAGCCCCTGACGGCCTCTGAGATGCCTGGGCAGGCGCGGGCTGAGATGCCGGCTGTCCCAAAGCTGCGTCATCGAACCTTTTATGCAAGGAGTTGACACTGTCGGTTAATACCTTCCACATATCCATCCACTCAGGTGTCGGCCCCGCAGGGGGCGACATCACACTTATCGGCACCTGCTCCGCCTCCACGTAAGCGTCCTCATCAAACATGTCGACACAGCCGTACCGACACACCGCACACACACACACACACACACACAGGGAATGCTCTGACTGAGGACAGGACCCCACAAAGTCCTTTGGGGAGACAAAGAGAGAGAGTATGCCAGCACACACCAGAGCGCTATATAACAGAGGGATATACACTATACACAAAGTGAATTTTCCCCCTATAGCTGCTTATATCACAATTTGCGCCTAAATTTATGTGCCCCCCCTCTCTTTTTTACCCTTTCTGTAGTGTATACTGCAGGGGAGAGCCTGGGGAGCGTCCTTCCAGCGGAGCTGTGAAGAGAAAATGGCGCTGGCTGTGCTGAGGGAGATAGCCCCGCCCCTTCAGCGGCGGGCTTCTCCCGCTTTTTAGAACGTTAATGGCGGGGGTTTCTGCACATATACAGTGTTATACACTGTATTATGTGCTTTTTTGTGCCAAAAGGTATACTAATTGCAGCCCAGGGCGCAGAGGCGTCACTCACCTCTGTGACACCCGGTGCGGCAGCGAGGATAAAAGGGGTGGGGCTTCGCGGGAATGGGCGGGGCTTAAATAGAGGGGCGGGGCTTCACGGACGGAACCCGTTTTTAAACCATTGCAGGCCCGTAAAGGGGGCGGGGCTTTGCGGAGGGCGGGGCTTCGCGTCCCGACACCCGTTTTTTTTTCACTGGGGGGTGTGAGAGGTGAGGGCTGACTCTCGGGAGGTGCTGTCCCTGCAGTGCTGGCTCCTACAAAGTGACAGGAGCCGAGTGCTGCACATAATATAACAGTGCAGCACTCGGCTTCTGTCACTCTGCAGGAGCCGGCATTTTGGTGTCACCCCTCGGCGGGTGACACCCGGGAGCGGGCCGCACCCCCCGCACCCCCCTTGTGACGCCACTGCCAGGGCGCCCTCCCCAGCGCCCTGCACCCACCAGTGACCGGAGCGTGTGGTGTGCTGTGGGAGCAATGGCGCACAGCTGCAGTGCTGTGCGCTACCTTATTGAAGACCGGAGTCTTCAGCCGCCGATTTTCTCCGGTTTCTTCCGTCTTCTGGCTCTGCAAGGGGGACGGCGGCGCGACTCTGGGAACGGACGATCGAGGTCGGGCCCTGTGTTCGATCCCTCTGGAGCTAATGGTGTCCAGTAGCCTAGAAGCACAAGCTAGCTGCAAGCAGGTAGGTTTGCTTCTCTCCCCTAAGTCCCACGTAGCAGTAAGTCTGTTGCCAGCAGATCTCACTGAAAATAAAAAACCTAACAAATACTTTTCTTTATAGTGAACTCAGGAGAGCCCACTAAGTGCATCCAGCTCAGGCCGGGCACAGATTCTAACGGAGGTCTGGAGGAGGGGCATAGAGGGAGGAGCCAGTGCACACCAGATGTAGTACCTAATCTTTTCTTTAAAGAAGTGCCCAGTCTCCTGCGGAGCCCGTCTATTCCCCATGGTCCTTACGGAGTACCCAGCATCCACTAGGACGTCAGAGAAAAGAACGGCTATATTCCACGGACGATAACCTAAAAAAAAAACATTAAAACCCAAACGATCCTAATTTACCACAAACCATACATAGGTAATAGGTGCCCGACTCAGACCTCCACGCTGACTGCCCACCCTGATGGGTGATGACGCTGCCCCCTGATGGGTGATCTAGAGGCCTTAAAAGTCAATGGAGGTGAGTGCACATAAACCACACCAATACTGTAAACAACTGTAACTAACAAGTCAAACTACAACCTGCCGTTCTTTTCCGCCAACAGCGAAAGACTCTTCCCCAGAGTCTTCGCACCGCCACCATACCCTCAACCTAACTCCTGCAACACCAGAAACAGATCCTCCAGGAAAAACAACATCCCTTCCTTGGACAGATGCAAACCATCAGGCCGAAAAAGGTGACTGGCACGAAACCGAATCCTAGGGTGGCGAACCACTTTCCCTCCGTGAGCCAACACCCACTTCGCCACCGCCGCATTCACCTTTTGCCTGGCCTCATCAATCGGGCGACCGTCCGCCACTCCTCGCCAACGCAACCTTGGCACCATCATAGAGAACACCAAAACACAATTGGGCCACGCTGCGGCCACACTGGCCAGATCTTCCATCATGGCCCATCGCAGCTCCAAAGATGTCCTCTTCCCCAGATCGTTGCCACCCAAATGGACAACCAGCACCCTAGGGACTCCATGCTCGCTGACCTGACTGACCAATCTACTCTTCAGATCTTGCCACATCATCCCCCACCAACCAAGCCAACGAACGCCATGAGCCCAAGGAAAAAACTGCGCCCCCTCCGAGGCCAAAAACCTGGCTGCCCAGTAAACATAAGAGTGGCCAACTACCCAGATTGCCAAATCGTCTTCTACCCAGCCTGAAGAGAAGGAAAGGAGTAAAAATCGGTTAATAAGTATCCTAACAGGAGCTTATTGAATGCATTAACCTGAAGGATCTGCCAAAAGAAAAAAAGGGTTTTCGTGTCTTGCATAAGTCACGGCCTAGCCGATCTAAACAAGCTTCCAGCCAATCGAAGCGTAACATAAACACACAACGGGAAAGATCAAAGTAAAATAAGGAAAATAAAAGGGGGGGGGGGGTTTAAAATGGGAAAAACATGTAAGAACTCAGCTGGAGGTGAAAGCATAAAAACCTGCTGAGGGACTTCGTGTTGTAACTAATCAGCCGAATTGTAGATTGGAATTCAGTCCGTCAAGGCAGGCAAAAAATCGCAAAAGAACTCCAGACCCCGCTGCCAGCAGCGGCGAGTAGCTAATCTCTGAGTAGGATGAACAAGGGAGACGAACAGACACAAACTGCACAAGGACGTACTTAACCTTACAACATGAACTTATACAATGGCTAATAAAACTGAACTGTTAATCAAACTAAAAACTCATGAAACTGGGCGAATATATCGTTTGTAACTTGATGACTTCCATTGCCCCACTGCCTGAATCTCCGCAACGGAAAAACCCGCCGACGCAGCAGACGTCGCCGCCCCGATTCGGAAAGAATGCGTACCGAAAGCAGCAGGTGAAAGGCCCAAGCTCGCCAGACAGCGGCTCAGCATCCAACGAAACTGATATTTCATCAAAGGTAAACAGTCATAATGCAGCAGCCACGACCCCTGCACACCGGGCCGTACTGCTGCTCAATGCCAATCTCACCGGGCAAATGTTCCCCTCCAGAGACGGTACCAGAGTGACCCATCACCCTCTACCTACTAGGTCCGTCTTAGAGCGACGCAATCTGCACAGCAAGGACCTCTCACCCACCACCACGTCATCCAGAAGCATGCGCGAGTCTGCCCGCTTAGATGGCGCTACCAGCTCCGAAACCCGAAAGGCTCCATGGTAAGCCATGGAGAACGCCAACTGGAACAAAAGCGATTAAAAAATTGACGACGCGATACTGCCTACCGCATCGATGACGGCCGGTAGCAAGGCCGCATCGATGGGGCGTTGCCTATCAGGCGGCGTTGGCGCCACGCGCGCCCACCCTTTCATCGCCTTTACAAGAAGCCCGCTCTTTGTCACGTCAGGGACACCCTTGATTCTATTAAAAAACTAAATCCCTGCTAAGTACCGGGACACCACCGCTCTGGACCTACCCGTGACAAAAAGCTGCCAAATAAAAGAAAGCATCATCTGATGCCCGCTCTTACCTTCTTGACTACGTCCTCGGACAAACTCTTCCCACTCGCTCCAAGCTTGACCGTAAGCCTTGAGCGTGTGCGGAGCCACTGACCGCATCGCTAGACCCTCCAGTCCGGTCCGATCATCTGCCAGACATAACTGGGACATTGAAACCCCCGCTCATCGGCCTCGGGTGCCAACAAACGGAATCTCTCCCACTGACCGCGGGACAACGCGTCGGCAATTCCGTTCTCAAGTCCTGGCACATACTGCGCGTGGAACCATACATTCTTATGCAAGCATGTCAGCAGCAATCGCCCAAGCACCCTACAGAACCACCAGCGACTTCGCCCTCTGGTTATTGATCGCATGCACCACGCCCAGATTGTCACATCTAAACAAAATGCTGCGATGAGCCAGACGATCGCCCCAAACCTCCAGCGCTACCATAATGGGGAAAAGCTCCAGCAGCAAAAGGTCCTTAGTGAAACCTTCGCGATGTCATTCCTCAGGCCACGCACCAAGATCCCTCTAGGTAGCAACCGAACCCAGAGGAACCCGCCACATCGGTAAACAGCTGTAACCTAGCATTGTCGATCGTTGGGGCCAGCCAGATACGCACCCCATTGAAGTCCTCCAGGAACGAGGCCCAGACGGCCAAATCCCTCCTAATCTCGGAGGACAAGCGAATGAAATGATGCGGCCTGGTACACCCCGCCGTTGCCCTCTCCAGCTTTCGGCAGAAAACCCTGCCCATCGGGATCACCCGGCAAGCAAAGTTCAAGAGGCCCAGCAAGGACTGCGCCTGCCTAAGCATGACTTTGCGCGACATCACGAACTGGCAAATAACCTCGCAGAGCTTCGCGACCTTGGCCTGAGGAAGGCGACACGATCCCGCCACCGTGTCGATTTCAATCCCCAAGAACGACAAACAGGAAACCAGCCCCTCCATTTTATCCTCGGCCACAGGAACGCCAAAGTGATAAAACAACGCTCGGATGCTGAACAGCAAGTCGCTGCAGCGCAGCAAATTCGCCGGTCCCACACACAGGAAATCATCGAGGTAATGCGCAACTCCATGACCCCCTGAAGAAGACTCCACCCACCAATGCAAGAACGTGCTAAACCTTTCAAAAAACGAGCATGAAACGGAACATCCCATCGGCAAACATTTGTCAATGAAATATTCCGCTCCGATTCGAAAACCCATAAAACGGAATGAGTCCGGATGCAACCGAAACGCGGATTCAACATCGATCTTAGCCATCAGAGCTCCCGGGCCATAACTACGAGCTAAACGGGCCCTCCATCCTACCCATTCGCACCTCTTTATCAACTTTCTCGCGCAAAACAGACGGCAAGGCGCGAGCGGACTGAAGATTCCGGAGAGCCTTGACCGATACTTCGCCCGCAACTGGCAAGCGGAAACCAAACTTAAAACCCTGAAACAAAAACTGAGCGTCCATACTATTCGGATACCAATCCAACCATTTGGACATGGTGCCTAAATTAATTGGCGTTGGGGCCCTGTGGAGCGATCCCGCTCGCGCCGGGTCTTGCGTAGCTTTGCTTTCCCCTCGCGCCTTGCCGATTTCCTTTAAAACAGTTGGAGGCCGGGTGGAAGCCGCCACATTGCAACCACGAATGTCGAAACCGACACTGCTTGCCGAAGGAACAGGTCGCATTATTAAATGCGAAGCACTTCCCCCTCGCGGCGGCCTGCCCTCCCCCGCGGATAGCCAACCTAGCTCTCCTACCCGGTCCCCCTTCCGCGCTACTTCCCTGGGCGGACGACCCTGCGCGTTGCCCGTCCGCCCCTGGATTCCGGGGCTCCTTTGCGGGTTGAGAAGCCCGGGTGACCTGGAGCCAGACCTCCACGTCCTTGCAACCAAAGTCAATAATCTGTAAGCAGTCCTGCTTCTCTCGGAACTTCTCATCATACATCCGCCATTCGATTCCTGACGATGTGCGCTGCATATCGTGTATCAAGTGCAGGCATCGTATGACGTTCATATGTTCCTCAGGCCTATCTTCCAGATAACACGCCGCAAAGACGCAAAAACCGGCCAGCCAGTTGTCGAAAGTACGGAAAGCTTCAGCTCCGATGCCTTTCTTAGCTGTCGCTGCCTTAAACTCCTTCTTCGCGTCCTTAGTCAGCACGAACATATCAACATAATCGCCTCTGCAGATCTTCCTACGGCAGCTATCCCGCAACCCCCTCAACACTGCAGTATAATCACAGTGGACTACTCCCGGCAAATCGCAGCGCTTCTTGGCCCTGCGAGCGTCCTCGCTAAGCCGCTTGCGTCTCTTCCGCCTCTCCTGCTGCCCTGCCGCCCTCTTAGCGTACTTCATTGCACGCTTTTTTGCCCTAGTCGTGCTACTGACGTCGAACGCTTGCGACGACAGGGATGAAGAAGAGGAGGAACTGAGAGAACTGGAGCGCGCGCTGGAGCCCGACGCCGACTGCTCAACCTCACCTGACGCTGTCGACTGTTCGGACTGGGAGTCCTCCGGTGTGGAAACTTCGAAATCCTCCTCATCGCTCACGTCCACCTCAACTTCTCCGCGATCACCTGAAGAAGAAGACAAAGCACGGGACCCGGAAACCACTCCCGGGGCATGCCTAGCACTCCGGGGCAAAGACGTCCCCACCTCGCGTCCGCGCTCCGTCCGTATTGGCCGGTGTCCCAACTGCGCCGCAGCCGCCCCCAGGTCACGGCAAGCAAGCGCTATTCGCTGAGCCGCTGACCCCGGCTGCGTACCGGACACCCTTGCTTCTGCACGTGCGCCGGAATACCTTGCTGCCCCCGGGGATGCGGCTGCGGCCAATGGGCCCAACGCTGCCACCACCGTCGACAGAGCCGACGCCAACTCTCCGGAAGCCTCCTGACTTCCCCAAAAGTCGCGGCCGGCACCGGCGGGAGCCCCTGCAGATGCCGGCGCACCTCTCCTGGCCCGTCGGCCGGCAGGCGCCGATAAGGGCCCCGCCTGGCCTGCTGGTGATCTGCTGGCCCCCCTGACCACAATTGGCGTGGCCCCCCACCAATCATCTATCCTATCCTGCGCCTGCTGGCCCTCACTATCGCTGCTGTGCCTACCACCGGCCCCCCCGCGCGTGCCCTCCCCCCGCAGGCCGGAGCTCTCTCCGTCTGCAGGGAAGGCACCTCTGCGGGGCTCAATGCTGCCGCGCTCTATCCTGGGACGCCCCCCCCGCCGCCGCTCCCCGCCGGACTCCGGCTGCAAGGGAGGCAGCAGGGAAGACGTTGAAACTGGCGGCGCCGCTGCGCGCACACGTGCGCGAACGGCGCCACTGGCTGAGAACGCGGGCATGCACGCGGCCTGCTGCTTCCCGCCACCCTCCTTCCAGCGTCAGGGCCTCCGGAAAGGACCGCCGGACGAGACCCCGCGACAGGCCTCGTCCGACCCGCCGCCGCTCTCCGCCCACCCCTCGCCCGGCATCACGCCGCGGCCGTGACAAGGGGGACGGGTGGGGAGATGGTATGGGAGCCCCCATTGGCTGCCCGCTCTGGCTCGCCCGCGGGCGCCTGCTCCCGGCAACGGCGCCTCACCCTCAAGAGGTGGAGGTGAAGGCCACCTCCGGTCGTCTCCCCCGTGCCCCCAGACCCACCCCCCCCGCCGCTCGCGGACGGAGGTTATTAGCGGACACGAAACCAGGGGCAGGGAAGACCGGGTCCGTCCACCCACCACCGCGCGGGCACCCGCGCCGGTGGACGGGGAACGGGCAGATGAGCCAGCAGGCCCATCCGCGGACCCAGCTTCACCGCCTGGTGAACGGTAACGAGCTGGGGTCCCGGCAGAACGGAGGGGGCGAGAGGCGGCCATTATCCCAAAGCAGTGTGTGGTGAGATGAGAGAGGAGGGTGAAGCTATAACAGTACAACAGTATAACAGCTATAATAGTATAACAGTGTACTATATAACAGTATAACAGTTTTCAGTGTAAACCTGAATACTCTAACTAGCCTAGCTAAAACACTAGTGAATATGCAATTCAGCAACACTCACCAGAAGGCAAACCAGCAGCAAGAGAGACTCAGCTAGCCTATACGTCCCTATATATATACTGAACCCTCCCCTCTCTACCATTGGCTGTACTTTTCATAACAGTTAGGTCCACCCCTCACAGGAGGTTTAACTCTCCCAATTCCTATGCCTGTCATTTCGCTCTTCTTATATCAGTAGATATTATAGACCTTGAATGGCAGACAGTGCTACAGGGAAACACGTTCACCAAATTTAGTGCAGATAGTTACAGATTTCAAGAATATGGAGATTTTTTCTGAATAGCTTTTTATCAAGTAAAATTATGTTAAACTAGGAGTTCCATACTTTTCACAACAACAATAATAATAATAATAATAATAATACTAATAATAATAATTATTATTATTATATTATTAAAAGAGTTGAGAGTTGAGTGAAGCTGCATCAGAACAGGCTACATGCAGTTGTAAATTCCACATTTACCTGACTCTATATATCTTTTTTAGTTTTCCATGCTTGACGATACCAGACTTCATGCATGTCTTTATGTGTCTATACCATGGCCAGATTAAGGGGGACATTTACTAAGCAGTGATAAGAGCGGAGAAGTGAGCCAGTGGAGAAGTTGCCCATGGCAACCAATCAGCACTGAAGTAACATCTATAATTTGCATACTATAAAATGATACAGAGCTGCTGATTGGTGGATGGGGCAATTTCTCCACTGGCTCACTTCTCCGCTCTTATCACTGCTTAGTAAATGTCCCCCTAAAGGAGGGACACAGGGGACACTGTGTCCCAGGCCCTCCTCTGTCAGGGGGCCCCCCGGCCAGAGCACACTGGCATCACTGGCTTTGCCACTTGTACAACAACAGACCAAAAAATCTCACAGACAGAATGAGATCAGGAAAGTGTGCAGTCCAGAGACACAGGCGTATGAGGGAGAGAGCTGTAAGTGTCCCAAGGATCCCTGCTTCTTCCCTTCCCCCCACTGCTCAACAGGTTATATTGATATGTTTGGGTCCTGTTTTCAGCATTTGGGACTGGTGAGAGACATACAGAGACTCTTCCTGAGTCCCGTCCCAGTGTGTAAGTACTACAGAGGCTGCTGCTTTACTTGCATGTAAGAAGGTTGAAAAATAAAATCTATCATCTATTTGTATTTTATTTCTTTGTTCAATTCAAGAAAAAAAACTTATAAATATCTGTCAATTATGTGGATCTATAAAACAGTACCAAGATAATAAACGTATTAGTTTAAATCTAGAAGACACCGTTGCTTTAAATTGAATATATACTTTGTAATATACATCCCACATCCCCCAGGATGACAAGTGGGGGTTGTGCTGATGAGATGTCGAAGGCCACTCAGCCACCAGGCATACATGGGATGTAGTCAAAATGTTGACATGGACATGTCAAAACAATGTCCAAGTTGACGTTCTGGCGTAAAAACACACCCACAGGCCAGTCCAAAATTGTAGTGGGCTAGCAGATGCTCCCTAGCTAAACCACAGTCAGGGCCAGCGAGAGTGGGGACTGGGACAGGTACTAGGAGGTTTGGCCACAACCTCTTGGTGGGCAGCAAAGGGGGATGCGGCAAGCTGCAGCGGGGATATTTGTCCCTCAGCACTGCTGCTCAGCAACTGACCCAGGGCCTGCAGCACCATTCGCTTCAAAGGGGGACTGTCCCCCTCAGCAACTGACCCAGGGCCTGCAGCACCATTCGCTTCAAAGGGGGACTGTCCCCCTCAGCAACTGACCCAGGGCCTGCAGCACCATTCGCTTCAAAGGGGGACTGTCCCCCTCAGCAACTGACCCAGGGCCTGCAGCACCATTCGCTTCAAAGGGGGACTGTCCCCCTCAGCAACTGACCCAGGGCCTGCAGCACCATTTGCTTCAAAGGGGGACTGTCCCCCTCAGCAACTGATCCGGGCTTTTCCAGCAAGCCCAGGCAAATAGTACCGTCCCCTTGGCTCCACAGTCAACACTTATAGACAAGTATATTTAACTTTGTGAATGTTCATAATATGCAGATGACGTCAGAGACTCCGAGTCGCTGCAAAAAAAACAAACACACATTTCACAGCAACTATAAATGAGGAATTATAACAGCTTGTGTCTTGCTCATACACAATTCCTAATAGAAGCATGTATGGGTCTTAAGGCCATTTCAGTTGCATTACTGCATGATGACTTCAGATGGTCGTTATAAAAACACACACACACACACACACACACACACACACACACACACACACACACACACACACACACACCTCATTGCAGCATAACATTAAGTATCGGTCAGAGGTATGGACGTTTATTCCACTTAAAAAAAAAAAAAAAAGTAATAACGGCAGAAATGTGAGATTCCAGAGAATAAGTCATTGGGTCATGTTCCGGTCAGATGCTTTTCATGAGGCGCTCGTCACAGCAAGAACTCAGCTCTGTGGTAACTAGAACCCATTACCTAGTAACCCAAACTGATCCATGGTATCAAGTCTTCAGAGAGCGGGTGCATTATTCATGTCTCCCTCTGAGAAGGAAGTGACAGCTCGTGCAATGAATGAAATGTCACTGGACCTTCGTTAGGGTCACCTGAATATTTAATAAGTCCTCAGCTCTGATGCTGAGTAATTAGAGAGCTGCCCTTTATTTTGCCTGTGTCTGCTTTGTTTTGATTATTTCTCACTCTTATTAATGCAGCAGTTTAATCTCAGTGGGTGAGCGCCTACGGAAACAGTCTGAATGCCGGACGCCTGTGGAGCGCTTTGAGCATATATTACAGTCTTCCTGAACTTGCCCCATGGTAAGGAAAGGCCCTTTATAATTTTTTAAAAAGGCACGCAGAATAGGTCACTACTTAAAAGGCAAGAAAACCACCACAGTGATAAATACTAGTAAATTTCAATACAGTGGGGGAGATTTATCAAAGCTTGGAGAAAAAGTACCAACTGATCAGCTTGCAACGGTCAACGATTTTGCAGCAGAATTTAAATCGGTGATTGTTTTTTTAAAAACCAAAATTAGGCTGCAGAAGAGTAATGAAAGAGGGGAGGGGTAGAGTCAGTGTTAAGAAGCTCAAGAGAGACCTCTAGCTCCCATGAACCACTGTACTGGTGCGATGTCTCTTGTATGGTGCATGCAGTATTAAATAGGTGACACTTATTTGTTTTGCATAGAGACAAGATCTAGAGATCAAGCGGACATGTGAAGTACAGTAGTGATCACTTTCATGGGGGTCCAATAAGTAGAAACAATAGCAAATACAAACACCTGGGCTGGATCCAGGCTCCCTCCAGACACCTGGCCACGTATCTAACATCTAACAGCTTGTTCTCTGTCCCTGGAGATCTTTCATAGGATTGGCTGGCTGCCTTGTGATGTTCAACCACTCTGTAATGCTGTCTCCATCTCTGGCTGTGTCTCTTTGGAGCTTCTCCCTCCAAAGTAATCCCCCTATCAACGGGTTCTGTGCTCACTGGCATGCTAACTGCACCTAACTGCACTGCATAACATTTTCCCATTGGCTCCTCTCAGAAATTAGGCAGTTTTGGCTAGGACGACATCTACATCCACTGTGCTCACACTAGCACTTCCTCTCTGGCACCAATCTCATCACTAGTGGTGGCTCTAATGCCATTTTTTCCCTCGTGGCTCCTCGAGCGGCAGACGTAGTTCCCTGTGCAAGTCATGTGCTGCACCCCTCCCTGAGATAATAGCCTAGGGGAAGATGAACTAAGCATTGAAAAGTGATAGATTTCACGGACAGAAAGTACCAGCCAATCCGTTCCCAACTGCCATGTTACAGGCTGTGTTTAAAAAATTACCATTAGGAGCTGATTGGCTGGTACTTTAGCACTGTGAAATGTATCACTTTTCAAGGCTTAGTTAGTATATCTGGCCGCCTGGGACCAATGGGTCTACTTACTAAGCCTTGGGCGCAGATAAAGTGGACGGAAAAAGTACCAGACAATCAGCTCCTAACTGCCATGTCACAGGTTGTGTTTGAAAAATGACAGCCAGGAGCTGATTGGCTGGTACTTTTTCTCCATCCACTTTATCTCTGTTCAAGGATTAGTACATAGACCCTCAAATCTTCCTGAGCACTAAGTCTGGGAAATACACAGACTGCTGATTATTATGTTTTGTTTTATTACATAAATGGAAGTCAATTTGCAAACACTTAGGTTTACACAAATCCCAGATGCCCTCTTTACCATGCAAAGTGTTAACACATTATAGTCAAAGATTATACTCGTGCTGCACAATATATTTTTGTTTGAGCTAAAGTACATTTTCAACTCAAAATCCTTATATAGAAAAAGGAGAAGTTCTAAGTTTTTTGTACTTTCCCATAATTAGGCCAGGATCAGTTGTGCTCCCTTCTACGGGTGCATGCTCATGCCTTATAGAACAACCAAATGTAGGCGGAAATTTACCAGAGATGCGGCGGTTTGAAATCCTCATCTTACTATTCAGTGGTTTGGAGAGTGAATCAGAAGAGGAGGAGACAGCAAAACATTTACTATGTAGACAATTATTATGTATTAAATAAAGTAAACAATAAAAATTATATGGGGGCAATAATTAATGAATATAAAAAGGTGGCAAATTGCTGAATAATTAGATTGATATACCAATATTATTATTTATTTACAATTAGTATTTTATGTCACTATTATGTGGTATATACAAAATAAAATAATTCCCTACCCATAAAAAAAAAATTATATATATATTTTATTGGCCACATTAGCAGTCATTTAAAGTTGAAAACTTAACACAATAAATAAAATTGGTCTATCAATCGGGATCGGTATGGGATCCCAGCATATGGGATGCGGCTGTCACTATACCGACCTGCGCTCGCCATGCTGCAGGCACGGTGGGTTGCTTCGCTCACCACAGGTTCTATTCTCCCTCTAGACTATTGGGTACATTTACTAAAGTTTTGATTGGTTGTAATGGCCACCACTTTACTAAAGCTACCCCTAGGGCTTGACTGTATAACTGCAAATACATATAGTTGTAGCACATCAGTGTTTGAGCACCAATATTACATATAATTATTAAACGTTTGACATTTCGGTACGCACGTTGAAATTAATTTAATGCACTGACAGCTGATGGACTTATTTTCCATGTACAAGAGCAGACTTCTTTGTTGTTACAGCAAGGGGAACCAAGTCTTGTCTTCTCATTATCTTTCATTCATAATTGATTGGAACACAAAACGAGTCATTTGAAGCCACAGACAGCATCTTGCACAGCTATTCACAGCTAAAGGGAAACACGCTCTGCAGTTTCACGTGGATATAGAGGTGGGATGCTACATAAACGGTTAACTCTTTGCTGGTTTACAAAATGAGGTGAAAAGAGAAGAAAAAAAAAAGAGAAAAGAGAAGAGCAGCCATTGATTAATCCCACAAGGGACTGTGGTGCATAAAACACAGCAGATTTGCATTAAGCCAGGGGCGTATCTACCCATTGGCCAGGATGGCACTCGCCAGGGGCGCCAGCCGAGGAGGGGGCGCCGTCCGGCATTGCCACCCTCGACCAATGGGTGGAATCACTTAGCAGTGGCATCACCTGCGCTGGAGGATCTCACAGTAGGCAGGAACAGGCGCCGGTGTTAGTCACCGCAATGCACTAGTGAAGAACGTGAAAGTAAACTACAGTTCCCAGCAGCCCTTGCTTTTGGGAGCTCCTGGCAGCAAGGGTTGCTGGGAGCTGTAGTTTACTTTCACTTTGTTCACGAAGTGTGGTGTTCCTGCCTACTGTGCAATCCTCCAGCCCAGGCGATGCCCAGCTCATCACACTAGGTACTGCAACATATTAATTGATACAGTATGTGCTTTGAGGAGGGGGGACTACTGTATATGCAGGGAGGGGAAAGGACTATATGCAGGGGAAAGGGGGGGGGGAGACTATGCTGGCACGGGAGAGGACTATGTGCAGGGAGGGGGAGACTATGTACTGGTGGGGGGGGGGAGGACTGTATGCAGGGAGGGGGAGACTGCGCTGGGAGGAGAGAGGACTATATGCAGGGGGGGAGACTATGTAATGGGAGGGGAGAGGACTATATTCGGGAGGGGGGGGGGAGGACTCTGTGCTGGGAAGGGAGAGGACTATATGCAGGGAAGGGGGAGACTGTGCTGGAAGGGGAGAAGACTATATGCAGGGAAGGGGGAGACCATGGCTATGTGCAGGGAGGGGGAGACCATGGCTATGTGCAGGGAGGGGGGAGACCTTGGCTATGTGCAGGGAGGGGGGAGACCTTGGCTATGTGCAGGGAGGGGGAGGGGGACTATGGTTATGTGCTGGGAGGAGGAGGGGGACTATGGCTATGTGCTGGGAGGAGGAGGTGGACTATGGCTATTTGCTGGGAGGAGGAGGGGGACTATGGCTATGTGCTGGGAGGAGGAGGTGGACTATGGCTATTTGCTGGGAGGAGGAGGGGGACTATGGCTATGTGCCGGGAGGAGAATGGAGACTATGGCTATGTGCTGGGAGGAGAATGGAGTCTACGGCTATGTGCTGGGAGTGGGATGGAGACTACGGCTATGTGCTGGGAGGGGGTGGGGACTATGGCTATGTGCTGGGGACAGTAGGTTATCTACCCATTGGCCAGGATGGCACTCACCAGGTGCACTGGCCGAGGAGGGGGCGCTGCCTGGTGGTGCCAACCTTGGCCAGGGAGTGGAATCACATAATAGTGGCAGTGCCTGAGCTGGTGGTTTGTACAGCAGCCAAGAGCTGGTGCCGATGTTCGGCGCCACAGTGCACCACAGTGAAGAAACTCAAAATAAAGTACTAGAATGCTATTCTTAATATATCACTACATCATCACTACTAGGTAGTGCGCATAGATACCTTTTCACTGCCATTAATATTTGATTACATCCCCTGACTGCAGGTGGCATCGCTGGGCAGTGCCCCTCATTGGCTGCGCCAGGCACTGCTGATTTCTACACAGTGTGACAAGGATTACTGTGTGGGCATGATGTGTAAGGGGCACTAGTGTGTGACATAATGTGTATAAGGGGTACTACTATGTAACAATTTGAATTGGGAGTACTATTATGTGGTCATGCACCTTTCCCACAAGATCATGCCCCTTTTTTTGCACTATTTCAAATATGGGGGGGGGGGGGGGGGGGGGGTTTGGGGCACCAGTCCCTTACTTTGCCAGGGGCACCTGGTCCCCTAGATACACCTCTGCAGACAGCCATGCAAATTAAAAGGCCGGGAAGATTATTTGCAAAATGATGACACCAAACAAGAAAAACTGTTAATGATGGAACACAGGCGTTTGCACCAATCATAGGACTCACCCCAAACTTTTGGGTGAGAAAGTGAAAGCAGTTACAGGAATTTCATAGTAACCAAAATGGCTGCATTCTCCGTTCTGTCACCTGCATGACATCCTGTCAGAACATCGGGGCTATTTGCCGTTTAGTTAACTTTGAAGCAAAAAACGTCATGGAGACAGGCTTGTCCTCATACACGTTTTCTTGCAGTCGTGCCAAAATAGCCAATCTTGTGTCAAACATCTTTTTTAGCTGGAATGTGCAACTTAGTCACACAAATTAACCCATCAAATTCAACAAAGTTGCTTAACGAGACTGCACTAATTAATTTGATATGCAACACTTGTACATCTGCGTCTGAAAGAGTCTAAGTCCGGGATGTAACGAAGTCCATGCGAGGTGCCTGCCGAACTTGGATTTTTTTTTAAAGGGGCAATCATTTACAAGGCATGGTTTAGCCTTGTAAATGACTGCCCCTTTAAAAAAAAATGGCAGAGTTTGGCCGGCATCCCACGCGACCGCCGAACTCGGACTTCATTACCTCCCACCCTGAATCTGTATACGAAGTGCAAGTTGCATTGTGCTTCATCTGCGACTTTGTACTCATTTAAAACTAACTCCTGTGCAGTTATGGGGCGGGATGTACTATAAGAAAAATGCTGTAAAAACCCTGTTTTGGGGGTTTTTAACGCATTTTTTAATGTACTAACACCCGTCTGCACACTTATCGATGTGTAGGGTAATGTGGTGTTACCCTATAGAAGCATATGGACTTACCACGGGATACGGTCATTAGGTCTACCACTATTGGTCGACATGCATTAGGTCGACATGGTCACTAGGCAGACGTGGAAAAAGGTCAACATGCGTTTAAAAAAAAAAAAATTCTTCTACAGGTTTTGAACTTTTTCATACTTTACAATCCACGTGGACTACGATTGGGAATAGTAACCTTTGCCGAGCAGAGCGAGGCACCTTGCCCGAAGCACAACGCACTAATTGGGGTTCCCAGTCACTTTATGATGAAAACGACACCCAAAAAAGTAAAAAAAACTATTAATCGACCTTTTTCCATGTCGACCTATTGACTGTGTCGACCTATGTCAGGTGTCTGCCTAGTCACTGTCGACCAATAGAGGTCGACCTAATGCATGTTGACCCTATGACCCATTCTCCTTACCACATCCTGCCGCCCAGCACCGCTCACGCAGACATCCCCCATACCTGTGTGCAGGCAGCCTCCCGTTGCAATCCCGGATCACAATCTCCTCCTCCCCCTGCTGTCCTTTCGGCTGCAGGGAGGAGGAGTAGTCCGGGACTGGCTGCAGACGTCACTTTCCGGGCTGTGAAGCGACGGAATCATCAGCCCACCATCTCAACCGGTGGATCACGTAACACATGCGGCAGCTGTTACCACACTGCAATACTATTCACATATGTTAGTACATGTGCAAATAGTATCTATGCAGAATGTGACCGCCGTCTTAGTACATACCAGCCAAATTCGCAGCCAGTCATCTCTGGTACACAGAGTGGTGTTTTGTGGCATCTGGTGCAAATAACATGCAAATTTAAGGAACAAGCTGTTACGCTACACTGCTTGGCGTCTCCCGCTCATGCTGCGTGGTGAGGCTTGCTATATAAAGACATATCTGTATAGATTTCATACATACATACATACATACATACACACATACATACATACTAGTGATGTGCACCGGACATTTTTCGGGTTGTGTGTTTTGGTTTTGGATTCGGTTCCATGGCCGTGTTTTGGATTCGGACGCGTTTTGGCAAAACCTCCCTGAAATTTTTTTGTCGGATTCAGGTGTGTTTTGGATTCGGGTGTTTTTTTACAAAAAACCCTCAAAAACAGCTTAAATCATAGAATTTGGGGGTCATTTTGATCCCATAGTATTATTAAACTCATTAACCATAATTTACACTCATTTCCAGTCTATTCTGAACACCTCACACCTCACAATATTATTTTTAGTCCTAAAATTTGCACCGAGGTCGCTGGATGACTAAGCTAAGCGACCCAAGTGGCCGACACAAACACCTGGCCCATCTAGGAGTGGCACTGCAGTGTCAGACAGGATGGCAGATTTAAAAAATAGTCCCCAAACAGCACATGATGCAAAGAAAAAAAAGAGGTGCACCAAGGTCGCTGGATGGCTAAGCTAAGCGACCCAAGTGGCCGACACAAACACCTGGTCCATCTAGGAGTGGCACTGCAGTGTCAGACAGGATGGCAGATTTAAAAAATAGTCCCCAAACAGCACATGATGCAAAGAAAAATGAAAGAAAAAAAGAGGTGCAAGATGGAATTGTCCTTGGGCCCTCCCACCCACCCTTATGTTGTATAAACAGGACATGCACACTTTAACGAACCCATCATTTCAGCGACAGGGTCTGCCACACGACTGACTGAAATAACTGGTTGGTTTGGGCACCCACCAAAAAAGAAGCAATCAATCTCTCCTTGTACAAACTGGCTCTACAGAGGCAAGACATCCACCCCCTCCTCATCGTCCGATTCCTCACCCCTTTCACTGTGTACATCCCCCTCCTCACAGATTATTAATTCGTCCCCACTGGAATCCACCATCTCAGGTCCCTGTGTACCTTCTGGAGGCAATTGCTGCTGGTGAATGTCTCCACGGAGGAATTGATTATAATTCATTTTGATGAACATCATCTTCTCCACATTTTCTGGAAGTAACCTCGTACGCCGATTGCTGACAAGGTGAGCGGCTGCACTAAACACTCTTTCGGAGTACACACTTGTGGGAGGGCAACTTAGGTAAAATAAAGCCAGTTTCTGCAAGGGCCTCCAAATTGCCTCTTTTTCATGCCAGTATACGTACGGACTGTCTGACGTGCCTACTTGGATGCGGTCACTCATATAATCCTCCACCATTCTTTCAATGGTGACAGAATCATATGCAGTGACAGTAGACGACATGTCAGTAATCGTTGGCAGGTCCTTCAGTCCGGACCAGATGTCACACACTCGCTCCAGACTGCCCTGCATCACCGCCAGCGGGTGGGCTCGGAATTCTTAGCCTTTTCCTCGCAGCCCCAGTTGCAGGAGAATGTGAAGGAGGAGCTGTTGACTGGTCACGTTCCGCTTGACTTGACAATTTTCTCACCAGCAGGTCTTTGAACCTTCGCAGACTTGTGAGAGATACAACGTAGGTTTTAAATCTAGGACCGAGCACGGTGGCCAAAATGTAGTGCTCTGATTTCAACAGATTGACCACCCGTGAATCCTGGTTAAGCGAAATAAGGGCTCCATCCACAAGTCCCACATGCCTAGCGGAATCGCTCTGTTTTAGCTCCTCCAATGTCTCCAGCTTCTTCTGCAAAAGCCTGATGAGGGGAATGACCTGACTCAGGCTGGCAGTGTCTGCACTGACTTCACGTGTGGCAAGTTCAAAGGGTTGCAGAACCTTGCACAACGTTGAAATCATTCTCCACTGCGCTTGAGTCAGGTGCATTCCCACTCCTTTGCCTATATCGTAGGCAGATGTATAGGCTTGAATGGCCTTTTGCTGCTCCTCCATCCTCTGAAGCATATAGAGGGTTGAATTCCACCTCATTACCACCTCTTGCTTCAGATGATGGCAGGGCAGGTTCAGGACTGTTTGCTGGTGCTCCAGTCTTCGGCACGCGGTGGCTGAATGCCGAAAGTGGCCCGCAATTCTTCGGGCCACCGACAGCATCTCTTCCACGCCCCTGTCGTTTTTTTAAATAATTCTGCACCACCAAATTCAATATATGTGCAAAACATGGGACGTGCCGGAATTTGCCCAGATGTAATGCACGCACAATATTGGTGGCGTTGTCCGATGTCACAAATCCCCAGGAGAGTACAATTGGGGTAAGCCATTCTGCGATGCTGTTCCTCAGTTTCCGTAAGAGGTTGTCAGCTGTGTGCCTCTTAAGGAAAGCGGTGATACAAAGCGTAGCCTGCCTAGGAACGAGTTGGCGTTTGCGAGATGCTGCTACTGGTGCCGCCGCTGCTGTTCTTGCTGCGGGAGGCAATACATCTACCCAGTGGGCTGTCACAGTCATATAATCCTGAGTCTGCCCTGCTCCACTTGTCCACATGTCCGTGGTTAAGTGGACATTGGGTACAACTGCATTTTTTAGGACACTGGAGACTCTTTTTCTGAGGTCTGTATACATTTTCGGTATCGCCTGCCTAGAGAAATGGAACCTAGATGGTATTTGGTACCTGGGACACAGTACCTCAATCAAGTCTCTAGTTGCCTGTGAGTTAACGGTGGATACCGGAAACACGTTTCTCACCACCCAGGCTGCCAAGGCCCGAGTTAACCGCTTTGCAGCAGGATGACTGCTGTGATATTTCATCTTCCTCGCAAAGGACTGTTGGACAGTCAATTGCTTACTGGAAGTAGTACAAGTGGTCTTCCGACTTCCCCTCTGGGATGACGATCGACTCCCAGCAGCAACAACAGCAGCGCCAGCAGCAGTAGGCGTTACACTCAAGGATGCATCGGAGGAATCCCAGGCAGGAGAGGACTCGTCAGACTTGACAGTGACATGGCCTGCAGGACTATTGGCTTTCCTGTGTAAGGAGGAAATTGACACTGAGGGAGTTGGTGGTGTGGTTTGCAGGAGCTTGGTTACACAAGAGGTAGGGATTTAGTGGTCAGTGGACTGCTTCCGCTGTCATCCAAAGTTTTTGAACTTGTCACTGACTTCTGATGAATGCGGTCCAGGTGACGTATAAGGGAGGATGTTCCTAGGTGGTTAACGTCCTTACCCTTACTTATTACAGCTTGACAAAGGCAACACACGGCTTGACACCAGTTGTCCGCATTTCTGTTGAAATAATTCCACACCGAAGAGGTGATTTTTTTTGTATTTTGACCAGGCATGTCAATGGCCATATTCGTCCCACGGACAACAGGTGTCTTCCCGGGTGCCTGACTTAAACAAACCACCTCACCATCAGAATCCTCCTTGTCAATTTCCTCCCCAGCGCCAGCAACACCCATATCCTCATCCTGGTGTACTTCAACAGTGACATCTTCAATTTGACTATCAGGAACTGGACTGCGGGTGCTCCTTCCAGCACTTGCAGGGGGCGTGCAAATGGTGGAAGGCGCAACCTCTTCCTGTCCAGTGTTGGGAAGGTCAGGCATCGCAACCGACACAATTGGACTCTCATTGGGGATTTGTGATTTAGAAGAACGCACATTTCTTTGCTGTACTTTTGCCATCTTAACTCTTTTAAGTTTTCTAGCAGGAGGATGAGTGCTTCCATCCTCAGGTGAAGCTGAACCACTAGCCTTGAACATAGGCCAGGGCCTCAGCCGTTCCTTGCCACTCCGTGTCGTAAATGGCACATTGGCAAGTTTACGCTTCTCCTCAGACGATTTTGATTTAAATTTTTGGGTCATTTTACTGAGCTTTATTTTTTTGGATTTTACATGCTCTCTACTATGACATTGGGCCTCGGCCTTGGCAGACGACGTTGAAGGCATTTCATCGTCTCGGCCATGACTAGTGGCAGCAGCTTCAGCACGAGGTGGAAGTGGATCTTGATCTTTCCCTATTTTACCCTCCACATTTTTGTTCTCCATTTTTTAATGTGTGGAATTATATGCCAGTATCAATAGCAATGGCTTACTACTATATATACTAGTGATGAGCACCGGAAATTTTTCGGGTTTTGTGTTTTGGTTTTGGGTTCGGTTCCGCGGCCGTGTTTTGGGTTCGAACGCGTTTTGGCAAAACCTCACCGAATTTTTTTTGTCGGATTCGGGTGTGTTTTGGATTCGGGTGTTTTTTTCAAAAAACCCCTAAAAAACAGCTTAAATCATAGAATTTGGGGGTCATTTTGATCCCAAAGTATTATTAACCTCAATAACCATAATTTCCACTCATTTTCAGTCTATTCTGAACACCTCACAATATTATTTTTAGTCCTAAAATTTGCACCGAGGTCGCTGGATGGCTAAGCTAAGCGACCCAAGTGGCCGACACAAACACCTGGCCCATCTAGGAGTGGCACTGCAGTGTCACGCAGGATGGCCCTTCCAAAAAACACCCCCCAAACAGCACATGACGCAAAGAAAAAAAGAGGCGCAATGAGGTAGCTGTGTGAGTAAGCTAAGCGACCCTAGTGGCCGACACAAACACCTGGCCCATCTAGGAGTGGCACTGCAGTGTCACGCAGGATGGCCCTTCCAAAAAACACCCCCCAAACAGCACATGACGCAAAGAAAAAAAGAGGCGCAATGAGGTAGCTGTGTGAGTAAGCTAAGCGACCCTAGTGGCCGACACAAACACCTGGCCCATCTAGGAGTGGCACTGCAGTGTCACGCAGGATGGCCCTTCCAAAAAACACCCCCCAAACAGCACATGACGCAAAGAAAAATGAAAGAAAAAAGAGGTGCAAGATGGAATTGTCCTTGGGCCCTCCCACCCACCCTTATGTTGTATAAACAGGACATGCACACTTTAACCAACCCATCATTTCAGTGACAGGGTCTGCCACACGACTGTGACTGAAATGACGGGTTGGTTTGGACACCCACCAAAAAAGAAGCAATTAATCTCTCCTTGCACAAACTGGCTCTACAGAGGCAAGATGTCCACCTCATCATCATCCTCCGATATATCACCGTGTACATCCCCCTCCTCACAGATTATCAATTCGTCCCCACTGAAATCCACCATCTCAGCTCCCTGTGTACTTTGTGGAGGCAATTGCTGCTGGTCAATGTCTCCACGGAGGAATTGATTATAATTCATTTTAATGAACATCATCTTCTCCACATTTTCTGGATGTAACCTCGTACGCCGATTGCTGACAAGGTGAGCGGCGGCACTAAACACTCTTTCGGAGTACACACTTGTGGGAGGGCAACTTAGGTAGAATAAAGCCAGTTTGTGCAAGGGCCTCCAAATTGCCTCTTTTTCCTGCCAGTATAAGTACGGACTGTCTGACGTGCCTACTTGGATGCGGTCACTCATATAATCCTCCACCATTCTTTCAATGGGGAGAGAATCATATGCAGTGACAGTAGACGACATGTCCGTAATCGTTGTCAGGTCCTTCAGTCCGGACCAGATGTCAGCATCAGCAGTCGCTCCAGACTGCCCTGCATCACCGCCAGCGGGTGGGCTCGGAATTCTGAGCCTTTTCCTCGCACCCCCAGTTGCGGGAGAATGTGAAGGAGGAGGAGATGTTGACAGGTCGCGTTCCGCTTGACTTGACAATTTTCTCACCAGCAGTTCTTTGAACCCCTGCAGACTTGTGTCTGCCGGAAAGAGAGATCCAAGGTAGGTTTTAAGTCTAGGATCGAGCACGGTGGCCAAAATGTAGTGCTCTGATTTCAACAGATTGACCACCCGTGAATCCTTGTTAAGCGAATTAAGGGCTCCATCCACAAGTCCCACATGCCTAGCGGAATCGCTCTGTGTTAGCTCCTCGTTCAATGTCTCCAGCTTCTTCTGCAAAAGCCTGATGAGGGGAATGACCTGACTCAGGCTGGCAGTGTCTGAACTGACTTCACGTGTGGCAAGTTCAAAAGGTTGCAGAACCTTGCACAACGTTGAAATCATTCTCCACTGCGCTTGAGACAGGTGCATTCCACCTCCTATATCGTGCTCAGTTGTATAGGCTTGAATGGCCTTTTGCTGCTCCTCCAACCTCTGAAGCATATAGGAGGGTTGAATTCCACCTCGTTACCACTTCTTGCTTCAGATGATGGCAGGGCAGGTTCAGGCGTTTTTGGTGGTGCTCCAGTCTTCTGTACGTGGTGCCTGTACGCCGAAAGTGTCCTGCAATTCTTCTGGCCACCGACAGCATCTCTTGCACGCCCCTCTCGTTTTTTAAATAATTCTGCACCACCAAATTCAAGGTATGTGCAAAACATGGGACGTGCTGGAATTTGCCCATATTTAATGCACACACAATATTGCTGGCGTTGTCCGATGCCACAAATCCACAGGAGAGTCCAATTGGGGTAAGCCATTCTGCGATGATCTTCCTCAGTTGCCGTAAGAGGTTTTTAGCTGTGTGCGTATTCTGGAAAGCGGTGATACAAAGCGTAGCCTGCCTAGGAAAGAGTTGGCGTTTGCGAGATGCTGCTACTGGTGCCGCCGCTGCTGTTCTTGCGGCGGGAGTCCATACATCTACCCAGTGGGCTGTCACAGTCATATAGTCCTGAGCCTGCCCTGCTCCACTTGTCCACATGTCCGTGGTTAAGTGGACATTGGGTACAACTGCATTTTTTAGGACACTGGTGAGTCTTTTTCTGAGGTCTGTGTACATTTTCGGTATCGCCTGCCTAGAGAAATGGAACCTAGATGGTATTTGGTACCGGGGACACAGTACCTCCAACAAGTCTCTAGTTGGCTCTGCAGTAATGATGGATACCGGAACCACGTTTCTCACCGCCCAGGATGCCAAGGCCTCAGTTATCCGCTTTGCAGCAGGATGACTGCTGTGATATTTCATCTTCCTCGCAAAGGACTGTTGGACAGTCAATTGCTTGGTGGAAGTAGTAAAAGTGGGCTTACGACTTCCCCTCTGGGATGACCATCGACTCCCAGCAGCAACAACAGCAGCGCCAGCAGCAGTAGGTGTTACACGCAAGGATGCATCGGAGGAATCCCAGGCAGGAGAGGACTCGTCAGAATTGCCAGTGACATGGCCTGCAGGACTATTGGCATTCCTGGGGAAGGAGGAAATTGACACTGAGGGAGTTGGTGGGGTGGTTTGCGTGAGCTTGGTTACAAGAGGAAGGGATTTACTGGTCAGTGGACTGCTTCCGCTGTCGCCCAAAGTTTTTGAACTTGTCACTGACTTATGATGAATGCGCTGCAGGTGACGTATAAGGGAGGATGTTCCGAGGTGGTTAACATCCTTACCCCTACTTATTACAGCTTGACAAAGGCAACACACGGCTTGACAAATGTTGTCCGCATTTCTGTTGAAATACTTCTACACCGAAGAGCTGATTTTTTTGGTATTTTCACCAGGCATGTCAATGGCCCTATTCCTCCCACGGACAACAGGTGTCTCCCCGGGTGCCCGACTTAAACAAACCACCTCACCATCAGAATCCTCCTGGTCAATTTCCTCCCCAGCGCCAGCAACACCCATATCCTCCTCATCCTGGTGTACTTCAACACTGACATCTTCAATCTGACTATCAGGAACTGGACTGCGGGTGCTCCTTCCAGCACTTGCAGGGGGCGTGCAAATGGTGGAAGGCGCATGCTCTTCACGTCCAGTGTTGGGAAGGTCAGGCATCGCAAACGACACAATTGGACTCTCCTTGTGGATTTGTGATTTCGAAGAACGCACAGTTCTTTGCTGTGCTTTTGCCAGCTTGAGTCTTTTCATTTTTCTAGTGAGAGGCTGAGTGCTTCCATCCTCATGTGAAGCTGAACCACTAGCCATGAACATAGGCCAGGGCCTCAGCCGTTCCTTGCCACTCCGTGTGGTAAATGGCATATTGGCAAGTTTACGCTTCTCCTCTGACAATTTTATTTTAGATTTTTGAGTCCTGTTTTTACTGATATTTGGTGTTTTGGATTTTACATGCTCTGTACTATGACATTGGGCAACGGCCTTGGCAGACGACGTTGCTGGCATTTCATCGTCTCGGCCATGACTAGTGGCAGCAGCTTCAGCACGAGGTGGAAGTCGATCTTGATCTTTCCCTATTTTTGGAACCTCAACATTTTTGTTCTCCATATTTTAATAGGCACAACTAAAAGGCACCTCAGGTAAACAATGGAGATGGATGGATACAAGTATACTTATGGATGGACGAGCGACTGCCGACACAGAGGTAGCTACAGCCGTGGACTACCGTACTGCGTCTGCTGCTAATATAGACTGGATGATAATGAGATATAAAATATATATATATATCACTACTGCAGCCGGACAGGTATATATTATATAATGACGGACCTGCTGGACACGGTCAGCTCAGCACTGCAGACTCCTAAAGTAAGCTACTAGTATCAAGAAGATAGAAAATTAAAAAAAACACCACGGGTAGGTGGTATACAATTATGGATGGACGAGCGACTGCCGACACAGAGGTAGCTACAGCCGTGGACTACCGTACTGCGTCTGCTGCAGTGCTAATATAGACTGGATGATAATGATATAAAAAAATATATATATATCACTACTGCAGCCGGACAGGTATATATTATATAATGACGGACCTGCTGGACACTGTCAGCAGAATGCGTTTATAGAATAAAAACACCACACGACGAGTGTTTAACTTTTTCAGGCAGACAATCACAATATACTGGTGGTCAGTGGTCAGTCACACTGGCAGTGGCACTCTGGCAGCAAAAGTGTGCACTGTTAAAATATGTACTCCTGCTATAACTGCTCCCCAGTCTCCCCCACAATTAAGCTGTGTGAGCAGTGAGCACTCAGCACAGTCAGATATACAGTATTACATAGATGATGCAGCACACTGAGGCTGAGCACAGATATGGTATGTGACTGTGTCACACTGTGTATCGTTTTTTTTCAGGCAGAAAACGGATTAATTAAACTGGTGGTCACTGGTCACACTATCAGCAAGTAGTACTCCTAATATGCTCCCCAAAATTAGTAAATCAAGTGTCTCTACTACTCTCTAGTCTACTCTAAACGGAGATGACGCCAGCCACGTCCTCTCCCTATCAATCTCAATGCACGTGTGAAAATGGCGGCGACGTGCGGCTCCTTATATAGAATCCGAGCCTCGCGAGAATCCGACAGCGGGATGACGACGTTCGGGCGCGCTCGGGTTAACCGAGCAAGGCGGGAGGATCCGAGCCTGCTCGGACCCGTGTAAAAAAAGCTGAAGTTCGGGGGGGTTCGGTTTCCGAGAACCCGAACCCGCTCATCACTAATATATACTGCGCACAACTGAAATGCACCACAGGTATGGATGGATAGTATACTTGACGACACAGAGGTAGGTAGAGCAGTGGCTTTCTGTACCGTACTGCTATATATTATATACTGAAAAAAAAGGGGAATAACCACATGCGCTGCCAATGATGTATATGCAGCCAACCACTAAACACAGGAACCTTCACAAATAATTCCACAGAAATTGATTGAACAGAATTGGAAAGTGATCGGCGCAAAACACCATATAAAGTATACAGAATGTCCTTACATCTAATAAAAACAAGAGAATCCCCTTGTAGTCCTTCATTGGAGTGTTTGCAGGTGTCCTCTTATAGCGCCCTCCAAAACGTGTGATATCTTATCTCAAAAAAGAAAACAAATCATCGGGCAGACCAATTGGACAAAGGGGACAACGAATTTATTTGCACAGAACACTCACAAATGTTTTTAAAAAATTATAGCATTTATCCACAACACAACAGGGTGGGTGTCAAGGGGTGCTGGCAGCTGGAGTCAAATTACCCTCCCAGAAAGAACACTGGAGATTCCGGACTTCTGCAGTGTATCGGAAGGAAAGAATCATCCAAAGAAGACAGCTCCACCTCTCCACACCGGGCACCACTAGCTTGACGCGTTTCGGACGTTAGAGTCCTTCATCAGAAGCATAGTGGTGGGTACCTAGAGTAGGGTATTTATACCCCCAAACATTAAGCCTAATTGTCCAGAACAAACAGATTTAGCTCCCGCCAAAACGCGGCGTTTTCTGCCGTGACCGTGTATCACCTAAGAAAACATGGAGAATTTATCTCGAGGGAGAGAGCAAGTTACTCCAGACGGATGAAAACCTAGGTGCCCCAAAGAATATTTCACATAATACTGTCAAAAAGAATAATAAATTATACCCACACAGTAAATAATTTATTTTGCAGGAAAAGGGTCTAAAATGTCTTAAGGCATTGCAGGAACTAGGCTTTACCCCACAGGATGCTGTACGCAATATGCAGGGTGGGGTATAGTATGGTATGCCGGCGGCCGGGCTCCCGGCGACCAGCATACCGGCGCCGGGAGCCCAACCGCCGGCATAACGACAGCGTGGCGAGCGCAAATGAGCCCCTTGCGGGCTCGCTGCGCTCGCCACACTGCAGGCACGGTGGCGCGCTACGCTATTTTATTCTCCCTCCACGAGGAAGAAAAAGTGTCGGTATGTCGGCTGTCGGGATTCCGGCGTCGGTATACTGTGCGCCGGGATCCCGACAGTCTGCATACCGAAGACCAGCCGCAGGGCGAGTAGAAGATCCGTTCAGAGCTAAAAATGGCCAGCATAACCACGAATAGCATGTGTTTGTGGAACTGTGGTGCAATGGCGCCATCACACTGTGCTCCTGATTTAGCCAGCTACAGGTACAATCATATAATGGAGAGACAGACCTCCGCACTCGTGCCCCTGTAGCATGTCACAGCAGGGCACCCAGATCACCAGGGCTCTGAAACGGCCATTATTGCTCTACATTGCTATGACACAAACACCACAAAAGTTGATGGAATATAAAAAGGCCATTTCTGACAAAACGGAAATGCAAAATGATACCCCTTTTCCACTTACGAGCACGGGTCGCAGCCAGGAGCCTGACACGGGAGCTGCCCCCTGCTGCAACCCGTGCTCGGCCCCTTTCCCATCAGCAGTCACAACCCGGCATATGCCGGGTTGGTGACGCTTCTAGTGACGCGGCAGGGGCGGCGCAGGGAGATCACATGATCTCCCAGCGCTGCCCTTCCATACAGTGTAAATGGGAGCGGCTCCCGTTTACACTACAACCCTACCCGGATCATTCCCGTGTCCTACCCAGGTAAATAGCCGGGTAGGATTCACGGGTCACTTGATCCGGGTTTACCCTTTTCCACTTGCAAAAAACACGGGTAAATGCGCGCCCCCGTGCATTTACCCGTGTTTTTTGAGCTAGTGGAAAAGGGGTTGCTCATTAACCCTTGTTAGCTGGCTGATTGCAGGCAGATAAGCATATTCCATATTAGTGACTTATTCCTACCAATTTAAAGCTGAATTAACATACTGTAAGTTACATAACAGCCAAGGAACATTGTAAATGGTGCCAATTGGTAGCAAGCAGGCAACCTTCATATCTATAGGAATACATACAGATGTGTCCTCTTACAACTTTGCTCCGTGTGCTACAAGTCGCGTTACACTTAACGCGTGAGTGCCGCGTGACCAGTTTGTGCAGAGTGTCTTGTCTTTGCATATTTTTTCAGCAAAAATGCACCTTAGAATAAATCGTAAAATGGAGCGCTAAAGGTGTAAAGAGCGCTAATACCTCTAAAGAAAAATGAATTTAAATAAAATAAATGTTTAACAGCACTTTCGTGTGCAAATGTGTAAGTCCATATAAGGTCCGTTGCAGTGGGTTCCGTATATCTTGCCGGCGGTCAGCACCGCACTTAAGTGGTATGACTGAGGAGAAAGCTAACCAACTCTCCCTACAGCTGCCTACCTTTATTGTGCCTCTCCCGACTTCGTTCCGTTCGGCTGGTTCCCGCTGGCGTCTCCCTGCTATCTCGCCCTGTTATCCCTCCGATTCCTACTTATTGGTGCCTGTCCGGCCAACTGCACACACTCATTGGGCACTTAGTACGAAGAAGGTGGAGGGATCCCTCTTCACAACCCTGGACCTTCTTGCCATCGGTAGGAGCGGGGCTCCGGGAATCAACGCCAACTAATGATGGCATTGGTTCCTGCAAAACAAACTCAGATAATGTTCAGTTTTCGGAGTCTGTTGAATACTAGGGAGGAATACTAGTGTTTACGAATGTGTAAACAGGCCTATTAGTTATGATGGATAGGTCTCTATGTGCTTTCAAGTCGCAGTATACAATAGAATGTGACTAGAGGCAAATGTACCACAAATCCACCAGAATCACTCATTGGATGCACTACCAAGCCTACAAAGAAGCAGCACATACAGGGCTGGGTGCATCATCGCTTGGAAAATGATAAAATGGAGAGTGAAAAAGTACCAGCCAATCAGCTGCCACGTCACAGGCTGTATTTGAAAAAATGGCAGTTAGGAGCGGATAAGCGCAGCTTAAAGCAAATCCGAAAAGGCTTGGAGAGAGAAGAACTAACCAATCAGCTTCTGTCATTTTACAAATAAACTTGCTGCACTGCAGGTGGGACAGATGTAACTTGTGCAGAGAGAGTTAGATTTGGATGGGGTATGTCCACAATAAAATCTAAATCTGCAGTGTAAACATAAAGAGGCCTAGTAGTTGTGAGTTACATGTGGGGCGCCACAACATTTTTAGGTAGGGACTATGATATAATTTAATTTTGTTGCTCCTAAATCGCTGAATGTCGCCCTCCTCAGGAGAAGCTGGACTTACCTGCCACACTACTTACCTGACAGCAGAAACATAGATAGATAATCTATATCTATCGATTATATCTATCATGCGAACGGGGGAGGGGGTGATGTGAGGGGAGGTGGAGGCAGAGAAAGGACAAAGGGGAGCTGAGGGTGAAGAGGTGAGGTACATATGAAGGTGGAGGTGATAAAGATGCAGGGCTAGTCCCAGAGGAGGGGCCCACCCACAGTAACTAGCCACTTACTCTAGGTGCAAGAGAGGGGAGAGCCCTGGAGGTGGATGGAAAAGAGCTGTGGGGAGGGAGGAGGTGGAGCAGCCAGAAGGGTCATAAATGCTTCCTGTGGTAACCCCTAGATGGTGGCCGCACCACGCCCCAGTACACTGACCGGCGTCTAAGCCTAGTGCAACATGCAAAAACAGCCAGTATTTACCCTGTATGTATTTGCACCCTTTGCACTGCAACATGGTTTGCTCCAGGTAACTTTGTCCCTTTGGGGGACATTTACTTAGCAGTGATAAGAGCGGAGAAGTGAGCCAGTGGAGAATTTGCCCATGGCAACCAATCAGTACTAAAGTAACATCTAGAATTTGCATACTATAAAATTATACAGAGCTGCTGATTGGTTGATGGGGCAACTTCTCCATTGGCTCACTTCTCCGCTCTTGTCACTGCTTAGTAAATATCCCCCTTTATCTCTTAAAGCTTCTGACTATTAAGCCCAGCTGCAGGCGGAGGCTCACTTGCAATAGCTTCCTCATACTTTGCTTGTGGAAGCCATTTACCATGGATAAAGGATGCACCTGTAGTGATGGCTGCTCTCCTAAATTATCCCCATCTTGCAATGGTAAAGTAAAATGCTACACTATTGTGTTTGCAGGCCTACTGTATTTGATAAACAGGCTACTTAGTCTAGTCTTCCTGTGACTTTCTATTATAGTGAATGTTTGTGAGTGATGAGTGAACCCGGACAGCTATAATTTCTAGGTGGCTTCATACACACCTAAAGAAATATCCAGTTCATAGAAAAAAACAAAAATCATAGTTTGAGAAAGGCATTAAATGAAAAACAGAAATACATTATTGCTTTCCAATAATAAGTAGTAACAGAAATGTTAATAAATTGCAAATAATCTTATTCTCAGCGTTTTATTTGTTGCGGAATTCTCTGTCAAAATTATATAACCCGTTCTTACAATGCATCCCCCCCCAATCCAAAAAAGAGTTTGCAGCCTGTGATTGATCCTGTAGCTTACCCGCCCCTCCCAGTTACATTTCTGGGGGGGGGTATGCAATTAGGTCTGTTTTTTTCGCCAAGGCGAAAAAAGTGTCTTTTCGCTATTTTTAGGGCAAATGGGGATTCGTCCTATTCAATAGCGGGGCTATTTTTTCACCTAGATGAAAACTTCAGCAGGAGCGAAAAACATGTGGATCCAGAGGCTTAACTAGAGTTTTCGGAGCCCAGGGCAAGATGAAGAGTGGCGCCCCCCCCTCCCCCCAAAAAAACAAACAAACAAGAAAAACAACAACAACAACAACAACAACAACAACACACACAAAAAGAAGTATGTGCGCGCATGGCCACGCACCAGAAGGGGAGTGACCACTGAAAATGGGGCATGCCAACATGACTATCACCTACCCAGTGTCGCCTCTCAGCACACTATCGCGCTACCCCTTGTGTCTTCTCTCAGCACACCTTCATTCAATTTTTGCACAGTACGCATGTATTGTAGAGTCCCCTTTTTACACAGTGCCAGATACACAATTGCCCCACAGTGCCAGATACACAGTGCCAGATACATACTGCCCCACAGCGCCATACATTCCCCACAGTGCCAGATACATTGCCCCACAGTGCCAGATACATTGCCCCACAGTGCCAGGTATAAGACCCCCCCCCCCCCCCCCCCGTCACTCACCGCTTCCCTCTGCTATGTGAGGGGAGGAGAGCGCAGCGCCTCTCCTGCCCCTCAACGCTCCAGGTCTCCGGCGGCGGCTATCTTAAATGTGGCGCTGGTTCGTTAGCCAATCAGAGCTCGCGGACCGGCAGCCAATCAGGAGCCGGTCCACAAGCTCTGATTGGCTAACGCCGCCGGAGACCGGACACACACGCAGCGCTTCTGGCAGCGCGGCAGCGGCAGTTAGCACATTGAGGGGCAGGAGAGACGCTGTGCTCTCCTCCCCTCACATTGCAGCGTGACGGGGGCGAGTGGGCATGATGCCCTGGCCGCCGCCGGTGGGCCCCCCCCCTCCTGCTGGGCCTGCCAAGGCGCCCAGGGCACGTGCCCCACTCACCCTGCCTTAGTTACGCCTCTGTGTGGATCAGATTTCCCTAAAAAAAAAAAAGGGCATTTTTTTTTTATGTGCCAGTGCATCTTTAATGTCCCTCTCTGATTTTTAACCCTGAATTTGCCACCACTGTACACAATTGTTATTTATGAGTACAGTTATACATCAATACAGACAAAAACACTGAAACTGTGAAAAGATTTTTAAATACAGATCCTTCCCCCAAAATGTTGAATTCACTTATCAGTATTGTGCATTGTCACATTACCAAACTGCTTCAGGTTACAGACTGTGCCAGCTTAGATGTTTAATCTTTGCTCGGAGGGCAACAAGCTGTGAAATCATTTAGGGAAGGAAGCCTTACAGAAATCTCTCTAAAGACCATTGTCATTTGTGATTCTTCATTTTACTTATAAAAATGGGAACTGGATAATGTGTCACAGTATAAAAAATTTTTTACAAGATAAATTGTAATTTGATAGTTCTGGATTTAGAACAATACAAGGTTTTATTAATATTCTAATCACTGAAAGAGGTTATGCAGTAAAGTCTACATCTGCGTTTGAATAAAAAACCCTTATGGAAACTCCCATGTCTAAATGAGAGACAAAGCTGATACAGCTATTTTACTGCAGTAGATTGGATGGTTAAATATTGATTCAATCACTGAGCAGGCATTATCCCTACAGTTAAGAACACTTCCTGCTGTTAAATAGTAATGTGTACTGTAATTATTCTGCATTGTACAGACATGTAGTACTACACCAGTATGGTCAAGAGGTGTTCTCCTTAGAAAGCCAGTAAAAAAAACGTTTTTAAAAAAATTAAAAAATATGACCACACACTTGTTGGCCTAGACCAGAGGTTCTCAAAAACGGTCCTCAAGGCACCCTAACGGTCAAGGGGCCTAATTTAGACCCGATCGCTGTTGTGCGAAACCGCACAGCGACGATTATCGAACGACTGCACATGAGTATAGATCGTAATGCGCAGGCGCGAGGCCAAACTGCAAAAAAAAATTAAAAATATTTTTGTCGCTAGGCGAACGCAGATTGATTGACAAGACGCGGGCGTTTGGGGGTGGTAACTGGCCGTTTTCTGGGAGTGTCAGGAAAAACACAGGCATTCCCAAGTGTTTTCAGGGAGGGTGTGCGACGTCAGCTCAGGCCCGATCAGCCCGTTTCTATTGCACTGCAGAAGAAGGTCCTGGGCTACGAACAGACTGAAAAATTATTTGATGGTGAGCGAGTTGCCAACGTATTTGCAGCTGACCAGCGTTTGGAAAGCTTTTTGCACAGCATACGCAGATTTGCACGGGGTGGATTTTCACTCTGGCTGGGCGGCGACTATCCGATCGCAAGCCTCTGCAAATTTTCAGAGGTGCGATCAGGTCTGAATTAGGCCCCAGGTTTTAAGTTTGTCCATGCTTGGCCACAGGTGACTTAAGTAGCACCTCAGTTAATTTGATTTAACCATCTGTGCTGAGCAATGGATATAACTAAAGCCCTGACTGTTTGGTTGCCTTGAGGAATGCATTTAAAAACCTCTGGCCTAGACTAATACCCATTCGCTGACTTGGTACAGGTCAACCCCCTCTACAAGATTGGTTGCTTTGCTAAAATCTCCACTTAATATTGATGCAGATTTCAAACACTTATGGAATTTATGGTAGTGATCGACACATGTTTTGGGTATATAATATATTATATACTATATAATATAAAGAGCACATGTTGGGGTATTATCTCTTACACTATGATAGAGATGACTAGGAGACCCTTTTTTCTTGTCCAAACTTTGACTTTTTTGTGAATGTGCTAAAACAGTGTTTTTAATATTTGGTCCTCATGGCTGGGTACAGATCAGAACGATGCATGTCATTGTTCCCCAGGTAGTCCCTTTGGGCATACAGCACATGCAAAGGGACGACCCCCGGGAGTGCGCAATTGGCTGTACACATTAGACCATATGGACGATATATTGTTCCGATAAGTGTCACAACGATATATTGTCGCATTTGTATCCAGGGTAACAGTGCATGTTTTCCATATCATCTAGCTAGAGCACAGGTGTGTTAACTGACTAGAACAATGAGGGTCATTCCGAGTTGATCGTAGATGTGCTAAAATTAGCACAGCTACGATCAGGCACTCAGACATGCGGGGGGATGCCCAGCACAGGGCTAGTCCGCCCCGCATGTCAGTGTCGCCCCCCCCCCCCGCAGAAATGCAAAAGCATAGCACAGCGGTGATGCTTTTGCATTCGAGGAGTAACTCCCGGCCAGCGCAGCTTCTGTGGCTCGCCGGGAGAACCTCCTCGCTGCCCGGATCGCAGCGGCTGCGTGCGACGTCATGCAGCCGCCGTGGCCCGCCCCCTCAATGGTCCGGCCACGCCTGCATTGGCTGGACCACGCCCCCTAAACGGTGGCTTAATGCCGCCGTCCAGCCCCCTCCCGCCCAGGGACTGCCTCTGCCTGTCAATCAGGCAGAGGCGATCGCTACAATACAACGGCCTTCGGCCGTCCAGCATGCGCTGGCGCATGCGCAGATCCAACCCGATCGCTGCACTGCGATAAACTGCAGCGAGCGATCGGGTCGGAATGACCCCCCCACAGGGGGTACTAATTGTTCCTCAGTGTACCATGAAAACTCGCACTGCGAGGGTTCCACGAGACAGATTGAGAAACACCGATAAAAATTGGAGGATCTTGGTTCATGACACACCAGCAGAGAAGAGAAAACCATGTTGAATAGCAGCTGGACAATATTTTGAGGATACAGTAGATTTATCTATTTACGATCTAAAATAAAATGCTTTTGTGTCCTCCATGTAAGATTCTGAAATCACGGAGGTACTGGGTACCCCAATCTCACACACAGCTTTTGTTGACCAGCCAGCGCAGAGAGGGTAAAAGAGGTAAAACATTTGCCCGGTATTCTCACAGTTAGTGTCAGCTGCTTTAGTGGCTTACAAAAAAATCCTGAAACAATTAATTTTATAAAACAAATAAGAAACTGCATAATTCATTCATTACAGGTAATGGAATAATTAATTAGTCCTGAAACGGAAGACTATAAACTACAGAGATAGACCTATAATTAGGCTACATATCAAGAGACCTAAATAAACAAATACATCTTATTCATTGATGCAACAGAACTCAAAGTTTATCTGGAGTGCATCCCAAATACCTAACTTGAGTAACTCAAGTTCATAAAATGAAGATAAATGACTAGAGCATTGGACCCACATACTGTACCACCAATTAAACCTCCTAATGATAATGTGTGGACCCCTTATTCACAAGTAAAGCATTCAGTACCTTTAATACCAAGAAATAATGACACGGAGACTTGAATTTGGCAGAAAATTGTTAGCTATTTATTGTACCCTAACCATTAGAAAACCTGTAAAATGAAAATTTTAGTTAACATGCCGATTCAGCCCGCATATGGTGGCAGAAAAAAGAACGGCTATATTCAACTGACGATAACCTCAAAACATTAAATTTCCAAACTATCCTAATTTTAACACAAACTATAAAATAGGTAATAGGTGCCCGACTCAGACCCCCACGGTGACTACCCACCCTGATGGGTGATGACGCTGCCCCCGGACAGGTGGTCAAGCGGCCTTAAAAGTCAATGGAGGTGAGTGCACCTAAACCACACCAAACTGTAAATCACTGCAACTAACAAGACAAACTACAACCTGCCGTTCTTTTCCGCCAACAAATAGCCAACGATAAAACCATACTAACAATTCAAAGCCAAGGCACTCCGTGCCAGAACCTCTACCAAACAGGGTGGGAGGGCGGGAAGGCAATTCAGCAGCAAGAGAGACCAAGCTGGCCTAGCAGTCCCTATATATACTGAACCCTCCCCTCTCTACCATGGGCTGTACTTTTCCTCACAGCTAGGTCCACCCCTCACAGGAGGTTTAACTCTCTCTATTCCTATGCAGTCATTTCGCTCTCCTTCTGTCATTCATCCTATTTTTTGTTTTCCATACATTTTTATTTTTAAACATGGCTGTGTATATGAACTCTTGTATTTACATAACCGATGTCTCTGAAAGGTCACCACTGGACATTCCAACAATTTAAACGCAAGGCATAAAAATCCCTAATATACTTTTGATTCTTGAATTAGACCTCCAAGGCAAAACCAACTGGTGAATTACTTTACTTCACATCCAAAATGCAATTTTTCTGCCAGTCTAATATTAGGGTAAACTATGGAAATCTTCGGTACCTAATTGAGGTTCTGTTGATCGGAAGAGATTTTTACCAACACAAGGGAAAAAAATAAAAAAATAAAAAAGTGACTTTATGGTCATTAAGTTTACCGATAACCCAGTGCGGCTATTGTTGCCTGTTATCTCAAAACCCATGGCCAATAAAGATAGACTGTACCTTAGAGGTAATTTCAGATGTCCCGACTCTGAAAACAGGCCTGCTGTGGTTCGGCCAGCTGTGGTGCTGTTCTGGTACTTAGTGAAGTTTTAAAAGGGAGAAACAAACATTCAACACTTTTTTTCCAACAATACATGGCAGTCCACAAAATGTATATGTTGCTGATACTCACATGTGGGGTTGGGACCTATATGGGTTCTGACTATTTAAGCAACCAGTTACCAATGATAATTAGATGGACCACAGTCTAAAACATGTGACCATAATGCAGACCTCAGCAAAACCAGCACCAACAATGAGCAACAACACAAACAACAGACTACTATACAACACCGTTACCAACACTTCCCATAGTGAGGCATGTGGAACCTTTGTGGATCTTCCCATTAGTATGGGTTGTCATCACAGTCAGTAGCAGGGATATAACTTTCATATACCTTATTGGGCAGAAAGAAAAATAAAGCTCTTGCTAGCAAAAACTCTCAGTTTATCTGCACTGGCACCAATCTTTGGCAGCACACTAATTCTTCCCCTTATCCACATCGCAACAGAGAGGCAAGGATTCCCACCCCTGTTACAGTAAAACATAGCTTAGTAAATACAAGAAGTATTTTATTACTGACCAAGTAAGGCTACTTAGTTTGAGTCCACTTATTTTAAGTATAAGTGTAGGGTTTTTCTTAAACTTTAAACCTTAAATATAGATTTTTGTTGACAACAATTAGGAGCAATTATATCGCCAGCTCTACAATACTAATACTCAAGAGGTAGGTTATCTAACTCAATTCTATAACAATAAATGTAGAAAGAAGGTCAGACTGTCACACAGAGCTATAGAGAAAATACCCAGTAGGCCCACTGCTTGAGGATCCACCCACTCAACTAGGTGTCAGGTTCCAGAACATGTACTCAAATGACACATTTTTATTCTACTACTAGAGGGTCAGCAACTTGGTGGAGCAGGATCAAGGATGAACCTAGGTGCTTGGTTTGTTTCTGTAAAAATCTACACTGATTAACCTTCATGCCAAACAAAGAGGGTGGTCAGACACAGCCCTGTCCCCTCCTTTACAAAAGGGCCTTGTTGTTTGCATGTTGTCTCTAATGGTTGACCAAGTCCCTCTGTGGTGACTGATCACACACACCCTAGAGACTAGCCACACTCCATAAGTTTGTGCCCCTACTACTGCATTCCGTTGTGCACCTTTCATGTCCCAGTCCAACATTATGTAGCAGTATAGTCTTACAACACAACATCTCTATAGTATAAATGACACACCGTAAGTCAATAAATAATATCAATGTCATAAACAGAAATCTGCCATATCTGGTTCTTGTAAATATTTGACTTTAGTGTGATTCTACAGGCCTACTAAGTATGGTGATAATTGCTACAGACCTAAATATTCATCTGCACTTGAAAATAGTCTCCAAGCTTCAGCCATTTAATGGCTGTTGTCCCCTTTCAGGATGGTTTGTACTGTGGAAGCCCAGGCTGCTAAGGGAATCTCTAAGCGTCCTTTAGGGGCCTTCAATTAATTATGTTTAAGTCACTCATACATTTCAGTGTCCAATAACATTGTATGACTACTGTACCTTTAAATTAATATTGTTTTGGAAATTTTGTCAGATGAACCATCATCACCTTCCTGCAGATATTTACCACCGTAGGCTCTAACCAGATTACTCTGGGTATCCAAATCTAGGATGCTTACCACAGCCAAAAGATAAATAGAACACCGATCCACAGACTGTCCACTTCTCTAATGGAGCAGGGATTGAGGTGCGAGGACACAATTCCCTTACAATCAGGGCTTAAAGTGGTCCTGGAGAGGTGGGGGAACGCACCTCCTCCACGACTCCTCCCGCTTAGCACACGCCGAAGACACGCATGGCGCAAAAATGGGTGTGGCCTCACAAGGAAGGAGCATGGCCACACAAAAGTACCACCAATTCAAAATAATGCCTCACAGTAGCACAATCTTTTTCACATTGCCCGACCCACATACTAGTGCCCTTTACACACACAATGCCCACAGCAGTGCCCCCCCCTCCTAATTGTAGATTCGATGCACAATATAGCAGTATATGTTAAACAACCTTTGCTCACCTCTCTTATGTCTTCTATGTGTCCCTTCTGCTTTATTGTTTCCTTTGTATGTCACTCTCCTTATGTGTCCATATCTTCATCCTAGGTATCCCATACTCCCTCTATGCTCTCCTTTGTGTCTGATCATTTGAATCTTTCTCTCCTTTACTTACCTCCTACACCTCTCACTCCCTCGGACTCACTCCCCCATCTCACCCCCTGCACATCTCACTCCCTCCCCATCTCACCCCCTGTACCTCTCACTCCATGCGATCCAGTAGTGTTAAGTCCATCTCTGTCGCCTGGAGGCAAGTTAGAGTAAAAAAAAAAAAAAAAAAAGAAGAGGAAAATTATATATAATTTGGGGCTAGGACAAAGGTGACAGGACCAGGAGGGACAGTTCCAGGACAGGGCCAGTACTGAGATGAAAGGGACAGTCCAGTGGGGCCAGGGCAGACTAAGACAGAGAAGACAGGAGCAGGACAGAGGTGACAGGGCCAGGACAGAACAAAGGGACAGGAGAGATGGGTGACAGGACCACGACAGAGGGGACAGGGAGAGGACAGGGGTGAAAGGGCCATGACAGAACAGAGGGGACCGGAGAGAAGGGTGTCAGGGATAGGACAGAGGTGACAGGGACAGTACAGTGGGGAAGAACCGAAATTACAGGGCCAGGATAGAGAAACAAGATAGAGGCGACAGGGACATGAAAAAGGTGACAGGACTAGGACAGGGGCAGAACCAGCACAGAGGTACCAGGACAGGACAAGGGGGACAGGGACAGGAGAGCGGGGGAGACAGGGCCAGCACAGGGGTGACAGGGATGAGACAGGAAAGGGGTGACAGGGACAGGAGTGGCCGGGCCAGCACAGAGGTGACAGGGATGAGACAGGAAAGGGGTGACAGGGACAGGAGTGGCAGGGCCAGCACAGAGGTGACAGGGATGAGACAGGAAAGGGGTGACAGGGACAGGAGTGGCAGGGCCAGCACAGAGGTGACAGGGATGGGACAGGAAAGGGGTGACAGGGACAGGAGTGGCAGGGCCAGCACAGAGGTGACAGGGATGGGACAGGAAAGGGGTGACAGGGACAGGAGTGGCAGGGCCAGCACAGAGGTGACAGGGATTGAACAGGACAGGGGTGACAGGGACAGGGGAGCGGGGAGACAGGGCCAGCACAGAGGTGACAGGGATTGAACAGGACAGGGGTGACAGGGACAGGGGAGCGGGGAGACAGGGCCAGCACAGAGGTGACAGGGATTGAACAGGACAGGGGTGACAGGGACAGGGGAGCGGGGAGACCGGGCCAGCACAGAGGTGGCAGGGATGGGACTGGACAGGGATAACAGGGACAGGAGAGAGGGGAGACAGGGCCATGCTTAGTAAATAAACAGCGGTGACAGCAGCGGGCATTCTGGGCAGTTACCTGACACCGAGTTACAGTAACTACAGTAACAACTGGACAAAAACGAAGCCGATTGCCAGCCATGCACCCCGCACCATCCCCCATATCTCTGCCTCTCCGCTCCCCGTCAACTTGTTGCAGTCATCATTGATCCCTGCACTATTGTTGTCTTATTTCCAAGCAGCTGGCAACAGAAATCATGGGGCCCTGTACACTGATATCTCTAGGGCCCCCCCAGATTGCTCAAGTTCAAAACATGGGACCCCTGGGCTGTTACTTCTACTATCCACGTGGATATCTAATGGGAACTGTAAGCCAAAAAGTGTGCAGAGAAAGTGAGCCCAAGACTGTACACATTTTATTATTCTGAACAAGTTTTATGATGTTATGCTAATCCAGGGGGTCCCATGTTCTGAACTTGAACCATGTGTGTGTGTATTTGTAAAAAAATAAATAAAAGTCTTTGAGGAGGCATATGTCATGCACATATTGTTTCACAAGCACACGCCTGTCAGTGTAATGAGAATTTCTACCAGGATACAGCATAATATATATATATATATATATATATATATATATATATATATATATATATATATATATATATATATATATGTGTGTGTGTGTGTGTGTGTGTGTGTGTGTGTGTGTTTGCGTGTATGTATAATATATATATATACATATATATATATATATATATATATATATATATATAATATATATATATGCTAAAAACAAATAAGGAGAGCGCACTGGTAAACGTAAAATCATTCACTTTATATAGAAAAAGTAATATCCACATACATTGCAGTAAAAGCTTCCAAACTCCGTAAAGTCCACACGACCAACAGGATTGTGCTCAACCGAGCTGGAACTGTCTCGTCGGCTCCGGACCCGGCGGGTGACGTCACAACGTCCTCAGCAAGTAGCCACGCCCAACGCGTTTTGACCTATCACAGTCTGACGAAGACTGTGATAGGTCGAAACGCGTTGGGCGTGGCTACGGAGTTTGGAAGCTTTTACTGTAATGTATGTGGATATTACTTTTTCTATATAAAGTGAATGATTTTACGTTTACCAGTGCGCTCTCCTTATTTGTTTTTAGCACCAATACCATTTACTCCCTGGCTGGGAGTTGGATTGAGCAGCACTGGAATAACAATCTCTAAGAGACTCTGGAAACACGGACATGCAGCGCAGGGATTGAATCTTGTCGTTTATATATATAAACGACAAGATTCAATCCCTGCGCTGCATGTCCGTGTTTCCAGAGTCTCTTAGAGATTGTTATTCCAGTGCTGCTCAATCCAACTCCCAGCCAGGGAGTAAATGGTATTGGTGCTAAAAACAAATAAGGAGAGCGCACTGGTAAACGTAAAATCATTCACTTTATATAGAAAAAGTAATATCCACATACATTACAGTAAAAGCTTCCAAACTCCGTAGCCACGCCCAACGCGTTTCGACCTATCACAGTCTTCGTCAGACTGTGATAGGTCAAAACGCGTTGGGCGTGGCTACTTGCTGAGGACGTTGTGACGTCACCCGCCGGGTCCGGAGCCGACGAGACAGTTCCAGCTCGGTTGAGCACAATCCTGTTGGTCGTGTGGACTTTACGGAGTTTGGAAGCTTTTACTGCAATGTATGTGGATATTACTTTTTCTATATAAAGTGAATGATTTTACGTTTACCAGTGCGCTCTCCTTATTTGTTTTTAGCACCAATACCATTTACTCCCTGGCTGGGAGTTGGATTGAGCAGCACTGGAATAACAATCTCTAAGAGACTCTGGAAACACGGACATGCAGCGCAGGGATTGAATCTTGTCGTATATATATATATATATATATATATATATATATATATATATATATATATATATATATACATACACACACACACACACACACACACATATATACATACACACACACAAATATACACACATAAACACACAGTTAAGCATCATTCAAAGCATCACAAATTAGGACTTTTTTTTTATTATTATTTTATAGTAAATAATTGCCCCACATGACAAAGGTGCTGGAGCTTTAGTGTGTCATTCTAGGCAAACTCAAATGCATTTTTTCAAGATTGTTATTACAATGGTCCTGTCCCTCTGCTAGCTAGTAGCGACTACCTTTTTTGAGTCTTTACTTGCTCAGGCGATCCAGTTCCTGCACCTGGACGGTGATCAGTGCACATTGCTTCAGCTCCTCCACTCTTCATGGGCACACAGTCAGTCGTGAGAAAGCGCCGCTGACTGCCGGAAAGCCAGTTGATTTGAGGCAGCCAGCAGGCTGGACGGATGGATGCGGACGAACAGGAGGATGCGAGTGGCCGGGAGCGGAGGTTATTCAAATTTCCTTTATAGTGATTAGGTGATGCGGCCTCATTTTTTATGCACCTGATCCCCCTCTGAAGCATGGGGCCCGATACGGATGTCCCCTTAGACGACCCCTGTCGCCGGGCCTGGCAGCAGAGGTCGGGAGCTGGGAAGGGGCGGAGCATGTAGATTTTGAAATAGCCGCCCCTACTTCTGATTGGTGCTACAGCCGGTCCTCGAGCCAGGATTGGCTGGTGGCCGCTGCCACCTTTAAAATGCAGCTGGGAGTCGGGACCTGATGCTGTGGCCGGGTGGAGGTGAAACTGGTTCCACCTGCAATTAAAGGTGACGGAACGCAGTTCCGCCCCACTTTAACTACTGCTTACAATTGCATCATCATAGCCAAGCTTATTGACAAACACCTGCTATTTATTAATATAGCTCCAGCATATTCCATTGTGCTTTAAACGGGCTGGGACTGAAAAGCAGGTGGTCAGAATACTGAATGTGGCATCCAGATAATCAGAATCCCGACATGGGAAGATAAGTAGAGTTACCCAGCCCCACTGGCCCCCTAACCCTGCCTTCTAGCAGCCTAAATCTATCCTCCCACCCTCGCAGCCTAAGCCTATCCCTCCCTGGTGGTTCCTAAATCTAACTCCCCGTTTCCACATCCTAAACCTAATCCTCACCACTCCCTGCAGCTTAATCCTAACTCTCCCTGCAGGGGAACCTAAACCTGAACCCCCCCCCCCACCCTGAGCTACAGCCTAACCCTAACCCTGTGCCCGCAGCATAAAACCTAACCTCCCCCTTCCCCCTGCGGCTTACCTCTCCAGCGGTCCGGTTTGTTGTGGGACCAGCGGTGGCTACTACTGAAGACCTTGCTGATGAAAACTGGAGCTTGCTTGCTGTTAAACCCAGCTCTAAAAAGAACTGCCCGTTGACAGTTCTGACGGATAGCCGGTAATTGAGATAGTTAAGTCGCTTAAGGTTTCCTTATTGTGGATGTCCATTGTTTATGCATTTATGTATTTCTTTTTATAAATTAAAGATATATATACAGGTTGAGTATCCCATATCCATATATTCTGAAATACGGAATATTCCGAAATACGGACTTTTTTGAGTGAGAGGGAGATAGTGAAATCTTTGTTTTTTGATGGCTCAGTGTACACAAACTTTGTTTAATACACAAAGTTATTAATAATATTGTATTAAATGACCTTCAGGCTGTGTGTATAAGGTGTATATGAAACATAAATGAATTGTGTGACTGCTACACACACTTTGTTTAATGCACAAAGTTATAAAAAATATTGGCAAAAATTACCTTCAGGCTGTGTGTATAAGGTGTATATGAAACATAAATGCATTCTGTGCTTAGATTTAGGTCCCATCACCATGATATCTCATTATGGTATGCAATTATTCCAAAATACGGAAAAATCCGTTATCCAAAATACCTCTGGTCCCAAGCATTTTGGATAAGGGATACTCAACCTGTATATATATATATATATATATATATATATATATATATATATATATATATATATATATATATATATATATATATATATACACACACACACATATACATATATATACACATATATATATATATATATATATATATATATATATATATATATATTTATTTTCTCCCTCTTGTTTTTCCCTATGGGATTAATATAACCACGAGAAATTGAAGTACACGGCTACGGTTACTGTTTATATTTTCTTTGATGCAACAGTGCTGGTTTGAGTGATTGTCACTTTCTAGCTATTGTTCCTCTTGCATTCTATAAAATGATAGAAAGAGATTGTTTGATATGGGCGACACCATCACTTGTCTGTTTTAGAAGCTTTTAACATTGTAGGCAGCAAATAACTGCTAACACACATAAGGGGGAATAAAATTACCCATGAAAACTTTTCACCTGAAAAAGGGAGGTAGGCTCGGCCTTTACCGCCCATGGGTATTCAATTGCACTTACTTTTCCACCTGACAACCGTGTTAACACCTGTTAAAATGAGCATATTAACGGGAGTTAACACACAAAATCCGTGAAGAGTTAACAAATTTTCTTTTTAAAACACTTATGGCACCCGTTAACCCGCTTTAATTGGGTATTTTTTCCCCCAAGCCTTTGAGGCAGGTGAATAACAAATCCCCGATAACTCCTGGCCCCTGAAGGGGGGGGGGGGGCAAAACCAGTTAACCCATGGTAATTTACCACAGCTAATCAATTCCACCCATAGCTTGAGAAGTAGCAGTGATACATTAAGGTGTTGTTACTGGATTGGAAGCAAAGCAAACAAAAATAAAGGGTTAATGGTCCCGTTCCCTGCCGACAGGACACCAGCTCCTGAGGGAGATGTTTGCACGCCCCACCACGACAAGCGTACATTCCCACAGCACGGGAGTCCAAGTACACTACAGGTGTACACAGTATCCAGACTGGCATTACAGACTTAAAAGGCGACTGACTCCATTTTAAGCACTAAAAATTACCTCAGCCAGAATAAAAATAAAAAAAAAGCGGGAAGGCCGCACGCCATTGAAGGGGCGGGGCTTCGCTATGAGCAGATCCAGCAGCGCCATTTTTCCTCTGCGGTGGACACAGACGCTGACCGACAGGGACGCGTAGCTCCTCCGGAGAGACTTCAGGTTACCTAGACTCCAGCTTACTAGTGTACCAAGTCCCCAGTCTGGGTACTTAGTCTGCGACCCGGCTAAGGTTGGCATTAGCAGTAAGGGCACGGTGTGCTGGCTCCAGGCTCTCTGTGTCTCTCTTGAAGGGCTCTGTGTCTCTCTTGTGGGTTACTTGTACATTTAGTATGTGTGTGTGTGTGTGTGTGTGTGTGTGTGTGTGTGTGTGTGTGTGTGTGTGTGTGTGTGTGTGTGTGTGTGTGTGTGTGTGTGTGTGTGTGTGTTCCATCACTGTCAAGGCACAGTGTTCCTCTTCTCCAGGGAGTTCACTGCAGTGTACTCAGTGCAGTGTACCCTCCCAGGCTAGTGGGGCAGAGCCAGCTTGGTTGGATACTATTAGGGGAAAGAGATGCAATACTTAAGGCAATCGATTACTGAATTTATGAACAGAGAGACTCCGTACCAAAACCAGCGTCTCAGTCCCCTGCCATTTGTCCGCAAAAATGTCCTTTGGCTCATATTCTGCAGTCTGACTTGGATGATGACGGGTTAGACATGGAGGAGGGGGAGGTGGACTCAGAGGTGGGGGGAGGCTACTCTGTCACAGGGGATAGAGGCTCTCATAGAAGCTATCAGAGACGTTCTGCATATGCCTAACAGAGGAGACCGAGGAGTTTTATTTTAATATAAAAAAATAAATCCTCAGCCACTTTTCTTGTGTTAATGGAACTAAACACTCTGTTTGAAGAACCGTGGGTTAATCCTGATAGGAAATTTCAAATCCCTAAAAGGTTGATATCATCTTTTCCTTTTCCTCCTGAGGATAGGGAAAAAAGAAAAAAAAAATATATGGGAAAATTCACTGATAGTGGATGCATCAGTATCCAGGCTGTCACGGAAAATTGTATTGCCTGTCCCGGGTGCAGCCTCCCTAAAAGACACGGCTGATCGTAGAATAAATCTTTGTATACAGATGCTGGGGTGGCCCAAAGACCCACTATAGCATGTGGGTGGATTACTAAGGCCATCGCCAAATTGTCGGGTAACCTAATTGAGGGGTTAGGTACCTTGCCCAAGGGGGAGATTATTTTACTCCTGCAACATCCAGGACTCTGCGAATTTTATGGTGGAAGCTATAGCAGAAATAAGATTGCTTAATGCATGCACCACTGCTATGGCAGTGTCAGCACGCAGAGGCTTGTGGCTACGCCAGTGGACTGCTGACGCGGACTCCAAGAAAGGCGTGGAAGGCCTACCCTTCATAGAAGAGGCCTTATTTGGAGATGAACTAGACAAATGGATCTCCAAAAGCTACTGCAGGCAAAGTCCACGTATCTTCCTTCTGCAGCTCCACCAGCCAGGAAGGCCTACTCAGGACCTCATCTACAGTCCTTTCCGACTGCCAAGTTTAAGGGCAAAACCAGAGGTTCTTCTACAGCCACCAGAGGCACTAGAGGTAAACCACGAAAACCAGCAACTGCCGATTCACAGAAACAGAGCTCAAGCTCTGCTTCCTCAAAGCTTTCAGCATGACGGTGGACCGTGATGCCTGGAAGACTGGCAGGTGGGAGCCTGACTAAAAGTTTTCAGTCACATCTGGACAACATCTTGCCAGGATCCCTGGGTCATAGATCTTATTTCCCATGGCTACAGAGTGGAGTTTCAGGAGCTCCCACCTCACAGATTCTTAAAATCAGGCTTACCAGTTTCACAAGAAGCAAGTATAACCTTACAGGACGTCATTCAAAAACTGGTACAGACTCGGGTCATTGTTCTAGTTCCACCTCATCTGCACAACAAGGGATATTGAGGGTCATTCCAACCCGTTTGCACGCAGTGGTTTATCGCTGCGGTGCGAACGGGTCCAGAATGCGCATGCGCGGCGGCCGCAATGCGTGTGCGTGACATTGCCGGGTTACGTCGCGTCCTACGAAGAAAGCAGTCGCAAAGCCGACCGCAAGAACATTCACAAGAAGAAGGCGTTCCTGGGCGGATTCGGACCGTTGGCTGCCGTTTTCGGGGAGTGGTAGGGAAAACGCAGGAGTGTCCAGGAGAACGGAGGGCGGATGTCTGTCGTCAAAGCTGGCTCTAGCATCGCAGAGATCGTCTCACATGGTAAGTAGGTATAGGGCTGGTCTTGTTCTGCTTGACATTTTTTTTAGCTTAGCAGGGCTGCACAAGTGATCGCAGCCCTGCTAAGCTAAAATACACTCCCCCATAGGCGTGTACTAGTTGATCGCAGCAGCAGCAAAAAGTTGCTGGCTGCGATCAACTCAGAATGACCACCATTATTCCAACTTGTTTGTAGTACCAAAACCAGACGGTTCGGTAAGACCGATTTTGAATCTCAAGTTGTTAAACCAGTACTTACGAGTGTTCAAATTCAAGATGGAGTCTCTGAGAGCGGTGACCTCAGGTCTGGAAGAGGGGGAATTCCTAGGGTCTCTTGATATCAAGGATGTGTACCTTCACATTCCGATCTGGCCGCCTCATTAGGCTTATCTACGGTTTTCACTGCAGGACTGACACTACCAGTTCCAGGCCCTGCCATTTGGTCTCTCCACGGCACAGAGTGTTCACCAAGGTGATGGCAGAGATGATGTTACTACTCCTCAAACAGGGAGTGAACATAATTCCATACCTGGGCGATCTCCTGATAAAGGCACCGTCCAGGGAGCAGTTGTTGGACAGCATTGGCCTCTCAACCAGACCACTCCTGGATCACGGGTGGATTCTGAACTCACCAAAATCTCGCCTGGAACCGACACAGAGGTTCTCCTTCTTGGGAATGATACTGGACACAGAGTCTCAGAGAGTGTTCCTTCCCTTGGAGAAGGCTAGGGAAATCCAGTCAATTGATTCGGGCTGTCCTGAAGCCAACCTAGATCTCGGTGCATCTGTGCATTCGCCTTCTGGGGAAAATGGTGGCCTCTTATGAGGTGCTTCAGTACAGAAGGTTTCATGCGAGGCCCTTCCAGCTGGATCTGTTAGACAAATGGTCCGGATCACATCTTCACATGCACCAGAGGATCTGTCTGTCGCCAAGAGCCAGAATCTCCTTACTGTGGTGGCTACAGATTTCTCACCTCATCGAGGGCCGAAGTTTCAGGATTCAGAATTGGATTCTGCTGACCACAGACACAAGCCACAGAGGTCAGGGAGCAGTCACCCAGGGGGTGCAGTTTCAAGGAAGATGGTCAAGTCAGGAAGTCGTCCTTCCAATAAAACATATTGGAACTCAGGGCAATCTACAACGCCCTTCTGCAGGCCTCATCTCTACTTCAGAATCAGGCCATTCAGGTCCAGTCAGAGAATGTAATGGCAGTAACGTACATAAACCAACATGGTGGAACGAAAAGCAGAGCAGCAATGTCAGAGGTATCAAGAGTTCTCCTCTGGGTGGAAAAACACGCTGTGGAGTTGTTGGCGGTCTTCATTCCAGGAGTAGACAACTGGGAAGCAGACTTCCTCAGCAGACATGACCTGCACGTGGGGAAGTGGGGCCTCCACCCAGAGGTTTTCCGGTGGTCAGCATGTCGGTGGGGATATCCACAGATCGACATAATGGCCTCTCGACTCAACAAGAAGCTCAAGCGGTATTGTTCCAGGTTGAGAGACCCACAAGCAGTGACGGTAGATGCTCCGACAACTCCGTGGGTCTACCAAATGGTGTACGTGTTTCCTCCACTTCCTCTGATCCCAAGAATTCTAAAAAGAATAAAGAGGGAAAAGGTTCAAGCAATCCTCATTGCTCCAGACTAGCCTTGAAGGGCCTAGTATGCAGATCTTCTCGAGATGCTGACAGAAGATCCGTGGCCTCTACCTCTTCGCGAGGATCTTCTACAGCAGGGCCCGTTCATCTATCAAGACTTACCGTGGCTACGTTTAACGGCATGGAAGATGAACGGCTGATTCTAGCCAGGAGAGGGATTCCTGAAAAGGTCATCCTGACTATGATCCAAGACAGGAAGGGGGTAACGTCAAAACATTACCATCATATATGGAAGAAGTACGTCTCTTGGTGTGAGAGCAGACAATATTCTGTGGTGGAATTTCATCTGGGACGTTTCCTGCTTTTTCTGCAGTTGGGAGTGGATGTGGGCCTACGCCTTGGCACTATTAAAGTCCAGATTTCGGCATTGTCTATTTTCTTTCAGAAACAGGTCTCTACTAGGTCAGTGGGTTCTTCTTGGGCGGCTGCCCGGGGTGTCTCGGCTTTACAGCTCTGCTGAGAAGCTACTTGGTCAGGTTCAAACACGTTTACAAAGTTCTACAGGTTCAATACTTTGGCCTCTGAGGACCTTCAGTTTGGTCAATCGGTTCTGCAGGAACCTCAGCGCACTCTCCCACCCGGTTTGGGAGCTTTGGTACTTCCCCATGGTACTAAATGGATTCCCAGTATCCACAAGGACGTAAGAAAATAGGATTTTAATTACCTACCGGTAAATCCTTTTCTCATAGTCCATAGAGGATACTGGGCGCCCGCCCGGTGCTTCGTTCTTCCTGCACTTACTTGGTTAAGTATTCTGGTTTGTTCAGCTGTTACTGTTCATGTTTCAAGTTTGGTTAGCATGGCTTTCCTATTGTTCTGTGTGCTGGTTCGTAATCTCACCACTTTCCTTATCTATCCTTCTCTCAAAGTATGTCCGTCTCCTCGGGCACAGTTTCCTAGACTGAGACTGGTAGGAGGGGCATAGAGGGAGGAGCCAGCGCACACTATAAAATTCTTAAAGTGCCCAAGGCTCCTAGTGGACCAGTCTATACCCCATGGTACTAAATGGATTCCCAGTATCCTCTATGGACTACAAGAAAAGGATTTACCGGTAGGTAATTAAAATCCTATTTTTCCAGTGGGAGGGCAGCTTGCTTGACTGCAGATATCTACAGTTCCTGGAAATAAATTTCTTAGCTTTCAATGGGATAAAAAATTATAAATAAATAAATAAATAAATAAATAAATTAATTAATTAATTAATTAATTAATTAATTAATTAGAGATTCCCACCTTTCAGGACGTACTGGAGACTTGGGGATCAGAGATCAAGAGCCAGAGCAATCCACCGACAAAAATATAAAATTGCATACCAGGTGTGTGGAGATAGAGCAGGGATTCGCTGCTGGAAGGCCGATATCTCTGGTTCTGGGCATAGTAGAGACAAGCTGCCAGTGTACACCGAAAGGGGAGAGCCCCAGCTCGTATATACTCAGGAAAACTCTAAGTCAGACAGAACCCAAGATCTCTGGCTGAGAAGGGCAATTAACACGCTCAGATGGGGACCACTGCTTTGAAGTCAGATATCTTCAGCTCCCCAGGGCAGATTTTCAAAAATCTGGTACCTCTGGAAAAAGGGGACCCCCAGCTATTAGCCCATACGAATAGATGGCCCTGATTGAGTCGCAGTTTGGAGACACATTGGGGTTCAGAGTGGAACAGAGTTACGGCTCGGGTCCATCGTCATTTCGGAACTTGGATCTAAAACCTGAACTCAGGCTTTGGATTGAATGTAAACAAGGTCCAAATTATTTGATTTTAGCTGTTTTTATCTATTTGTTGATTTTTTTTTTGTGTGTATCGATTTTAAAGGAATCCAAACCAACACACTTGAGGGTGGTCTTGACCAAAAAGGATGATGAATTAGAATCAAAACACAGGGATCTGCACACATCTCTACTGTCTGCATGAAGCCCACAAAACAGCTTTATGTTTACACTGCACCGTAGTTACTTCCTTTTTTTGCTTTGCCAACTGAGCCCTGAAGATATGTTATCTTCATACGGACCAGAGTACATACCCTAGAAGATCATTTGATAAAGTTGTTAGAAACCGTGACCAGGATACCAGTTTAATAATATATTAAGTAGTTAACATACTGTACTGTAGGGACACTAGTAGTGTTGGATAACATACCTTACAAATCAGGTTATGTTAGGACTAGAGCTGTGCACCAGACCATATTTGCTGGTTTTTGGTTTTGCCTAAACGCCGAGACTGGTTTTGTATTTTTTTCAAAATATGACCAAAGAGACCCCAAAACAAAACCTAAAATCACAATTTATGTTCCTACGGTACTCAATAACATTAATTTCCAGTCAATTTTGACATCCTCACAGCTATCAGTGTTGTTTTCGTCCTCTGTAGGCCAAAGGCTGCAGTCAGCTGGCTGGTTACTAAGCAATAAAGCAGCGACACAAACACACAGCAATTTAAAGTGCATCTATGAAACATATCTACACAGCAGTGGCAGAAATGAAAAGTCCTTGTGCCCTCCCACCAAGCCTTATGTTGGATATTAAAAAAGACACACACTGTTTAACAAACCAAGCACTTCAGCAACAGGGTCTGCCACTTTTGTGACTGAAGTGCTTGGTTTGTTTGCCCCCCCCCAAAAAGCAAGCTACAACTTAAGGCAACTAAGCTAACAGCTCTGCAGTGGCAAGAGGACATCATCATTGCCATCCTCACCCACATCAGTACCGTATGTCTCATCCTCACACAATATAAATTCATCCCACTGGAGTCCACCATCACAGAAGTCTCTGTACTTTGATGTAACTGCCAGTAAAGGTCTGCCTCGTGGAATTTGCACATTTTGAGGAAGTAACCTCCTATACCAATCACTGACAAGGTTCCTAACTGTACTGAAAACTCAATGGAGGGTGAGCAGCTTAAGTAATGCAGAGCCAGTTTTTACAAGGGCCTCCAATTTTTTTTTATTTTTCTTCCAGTAGTCAGTGAAATGCCTGTTTGTATGTTGTCATTAAAATAACCCTACACCATTCTTTGGATGGTGACCGTATTAGATGGAGTACAGTGTACCAGAACAGTACAAACAATAGAACAATATTTTTTTTTAACTTTGCAGCTCAACTAAAATGGCAGCAATTCAAAGGGCATCCTTTTATATGTAAGTGAATAATAAATGCACAGCGTACACAGGTTGTACAAACTTTAAATCTTTTTTTTTTTTTTTTACAACCGAGTGACAATACCCACTGTAGTGCTACTTATATGTGAACACACAGACACTTAGATGGACACAGAACAGCAACTTGTAAGGAGTCGGGAGTTCACAGCACAGCCACTTGTATACTATGGCATAGCCACTTGCATGAGTCTGGAGCAGGGTTGCTAACATAATGACTGAACGCTCCAGGAGAGGGCAGCTAGCTTGGCACTGCAGGGGGCGGTGCGGGCAGGCGAGAGTGACGCAGCATAGGGGTGTGGTGGGGGATGACACTGTAAAAGGGCCAGTACAGGGGGCATGGCATTTGCGTCATTGTGTCCACGCCCCTGCTATGCAATGCCGCTGTTCCAGGCATTGTACAGCAGGGGCAGGGCTAAGATGATGCAATTCAGTATGAACAGTATCATCGGGTCTCCTTGGACCGCCCATGTAAGTAGGCTGCAGAGGGAGGGGTTGTGGGGGCTGCGCCACTGCGGGAGACAGCGGAGTATCCAAAAATTGTATTCCTTTTGTGCACTGACATTAAATAAGGAATGTAGATAAAAAAAAAATGTTGCTAAATATTTGGTTAAGCTCTACCAGCAGTCTTGAAATTCATTGTAAAACAGTGCTGCAAGGAGACTCAATTGCAAAGAAAGATTACAAGCTTGCCTGGAGCAACAATTGTCTAGGAAAGGTAAATCGTTAACACTGCGTGCCTAATTCAGATGTGGCTGGAGGTGCTATCGCTTCCTTGGAAGCAGCAGCGATAGCTCTGTACGGTGATGCAGCAGGAGGAGTCTATAACACGCAGATGCTTCATGCTGCAGTAGTTATCCGACCTGTGTCCTAGGAAACAGCATCGGATCTCTCACCCACCATCGGGCGGCTTGTGGCACCCGCGGTGCTGAGCATGCCTCACGACGCAGAGGCCAGGAAATCTCCTTTTTACAACAGCGATCCTGGGCCTCTTCCCACCCCCTAAACAGCTATGACACGCCTCTGTTTTTAGAAACGGAGGCCGTCGCCGCCCCCTCCCTGCCCCCCAGATGGCAGCAGACTATCCATCACTGACAGTCTGCTGCTGTCCTGTGTCCCAGTACCCATTCGAGCACCCACAGAACAGGTCCTGCGCACGTGCAAAGTATGATAATTGGTACTTTGCGCCACAGGACGGAATAACAACAACAACAACAACAACAACAACAACCTTGGTTGCAATGTGGAAGTTATTTAATGTATTTATTGCAGATCCCAGACGGAGACTGCCCCAAATTTGTCAACAGAGAACTTTATCAATCAGTAAGTCATGATGCTGCTTTTAAAGTATGTGAACAGACTCTCTCCACAATTTACTGATGCACTGACACAGGCGCTTCAGAATAGCATTTGATCTCCCAAAAAAAACACCCTGAAAGCCAAATGTTTCATGTGTCCCAGTTTCAGATGAAAGCATTTTCACTGATATGCCAACACACAGCAAAAACTATAAACAAGACAAAAAAAAAAAAAGGGAAAAGTTTAAGATATAAGCGATAGACAGTTGTCAGAGTAGGGTGCATATCTTCTCAAGCTTAAGGCAACGGAATGAGAGGAAAAAGAAACACAATATAAATACAGTATCATGACTCACATGTGGTAGTAATTTTATGTACAAAACAATTACTCCATTTTCATGGGCTCTTAAAAAACAAACATAAAACAATTAGGAACTGTGCATCGTTTATAAGCGGCTGTGACATAAATAATATGTTAATGCCGCAGGAGGCGTCTTCGGTAAACAGACGCACCATGCCGGCTTCTCTAATCTGCTGCTATGTCCGGAGAAGCAGCATTGGATTATCTGCGCGAACATCTCAGTAAACCACGTCCAAGTACGCACCACTGCCTTCAGCATGCCCCAAAAACAGGGGGGGGGGGGGGGGGGGGGGGTAATAGAACTGGAAGAGAACAGATGTTGGCAAGCTCTTTAAAAAGGGGGATTACCCTTACTGAAGACTGTTAGAGGCATGGAGGTCCCAGGCCACAGGTCCATTTGGACGTAAGCACCTACAATGAACAGTTCTTAGCACAAAACGTGTGGCATGGGGCTTGTCAGATATAAGCTGATCATAGATGTGCAAATAAAAATGTTCGCTCTGATCTAAAAGCATGAAAAGAACAGAAAACGTCTTTATTAAGGTTGGATGAAAATGAATCAATTTGCCATCCACCAATGATTTGCCGATGACCATTTATAACAAATTGAAAGTCTAGAACAGTTTCCTAAACTTCACAATTACATTCAAGATTTTAAGGATATCCATGTTTCATACAAGTGACATTAGTCAATTTGATTTAACCATCTGGACTCATTGCATGGATATCAGTAAACCTGGACTGTAATGGCGGAGTTTGGAAAACTCTAGAAAGACACAGGATTACTACCATCTCTGAGGATGTGTAAAAATTTGGTTGTTGTGGTGCCAGAGGAGAGCAGCTATACGGCCACTCACTATGGATGGCTAATTGGTGAGCTAAACATTGATGGTCACCATAGATGGGGACTTTCAGAGTCTTAACTAGACATTGTAGTGCCCTATGGCAAGAAGAGCACCGATGCCCCTCCCCCAATATTTCAAATAGGGACAGTGCATACCAAAGGCGCATGCCCAAAAATGAGTGGTCTTGCAGGAAAAGGGATGTGGTCACAAATAGTACCTCCAATTCAAATGACATCACACATCAGTGTCCCTTATACACGGTGCGCCACATAGTAGTACCCCTTTTGCAGGAAAGGGGCGTGATTACAAATAGTACCCCCAATTCAAATTACACCACACATCAGTGCCCCTTATACACGGTATGCCACACAGTGGTGCCCCGGTAATTACTCATCGTTTTTAGCTAAGCAAAGGTAAAATAGGACAATCAGGAGTGAAGTGAAGTGGAGACATCTGCAACTTTTCCCCATGAGCGCCACTAATCTAGATTGGGTTTTATGCCAGTATTTCTGATCTGCACATCTATAGCATAAATAACCTTTGCCCACAACAGAGCAGTCAGTGGCCTATCAATTATTTACTGCTATTTCCAGCCTGAGATATGAACATTTGTTTACTAGTAATATCTGTGCTGCCATGTCAGCCTAGGGGTGAACAGTTACTTACACTGATTATTTAAAAAAGGGGAGTTGTATATAAGTCAGTTCAGAACACTGAAGCTGCAGGTAAAGGCCCTTGCTCCCCGGCCCCCTGCAGGGTGACTCACCCAGCCGTTGCAGTCTTCCACTGGTCCGGGCTCCTGCCGCTCAAGCACCAGACTGCTATACTAGCTTCTACCTGAGGAGCCAGGTGCAGCGCTAAGAAGAACATTACAGCGGGCACCCGGGTAATGGATATTGTGGTGCACCACCCTAGTTACGTCCCTGGTGACAGTGGTGGTTAACATTGATGGTACGAAACCATCAACAGTGAATAATCAATGTTTTTCACCCATTGATGAACATCTCTGTTATGGGAGAAGGGACAATGGGCCAATCAGGGAAGGGGGCGGGGCATAGTGGGCCACTGGGAGCTAGGGATGAGGAGAAAAAACAAAAAACACATACATATACACATATATATATATATACACACACCCCAAGAATATGGGCACAAGCGACCAATGGTGTCTATAGTAAAGGAACGTAAAAATATTTTTTATATAGAAAGTAAAAGCATATTTATTTTACACGATTAAAAAACACTGATATACTTTAGTTTAAGAAAACATGCTTAAGCATAAGAATTCATAAAAAATGTGTGAACAAAAATATGGTTAAAAGAGAAGAAAAAATCTAAAAGTACAAGGTACACATCGGTTTGTAGTAAATGTGTAAAAAGTGCTTATCTTAGGTTCAGGAGGTTGGTCTGGGAAAGATCATGGAATGTCCAACGCGTTTCGTCCTTCAGGACGAACGCGTTGGGCATTCCATGATCTTTCCCAGACCAACCTCCTGAACCTAAGATAAGCACTTTTTACACATTTACTACAAACCGATGTGTACCTTGTACTTTTAGATTTTTTCTTCTCTTTTAACCATATTTTTGTTCACACATTTTTTATGAATTCTTATGCTTAAGCATGTTTTCTTAAACTAAAGTATATCAGTGTTTTTTAATCGTGTAAAATAAATATGCTTTTACTTTCTATATAAAAAATATTTTTACGTTCCTTTACTATAGACACCATTGTTCGCTTGTGCCCATATTCTTGGTTTCTATAACACTTTTTACAGCAGCTTACCACTGCTGTTTTTATTTAGGGGCCTGCTGACACCCTTTGTACCAAGGGAGTGTATTTTTGGACATATATTATACATAATTGTGAAGGTTAACTTACCACAAGTGGCGCTATTTTTTCCTTTTTTGTATATATATATATATATATATATATATATATATATATATATATATATATATATATATATATATATTTACATATATATATATTTTTTTTTTTACCATCTCATAGTCATTGATAGTGGAAAACCATCAGCTCATCAATGGAAAAACCAAAACCACTATCTGTACCTAACCATCGATGGGCGATAGTTATCCCTAGCACTCACCAACAATGACAGCTCCCCAAAATGTGTAACAACACTTAAAGGTCTTTTGCAACAACGTGTAATCTTGTTCTGGTACACAGGCAGGATACACGGCACATCTGTTCCTCCAACAGTAGCTAGCACTCAGCAATCAATGATCCTACCTTTAAAAGGAACAATATTGTGAACAGCTACTATCAATGCCATCTTAGTGTACCAATCTGCATGCTTACCTACACAAATGGGTGCAATACCATGAATACTGTATTTATTTATTTAGAAGGTGCCACAAACTCTACCGCACTGGACAACATGACAAGTCATACAAATAAAACATAAAAATAGAAGCAATATACACAAGATGAAGGAGAAGCAGATAGGGAAGAGGACCTACTCTTCAGAACTAGTCTATGGGCTTCAATCGGATTTGGAAGTAATACAACATAGTAACATAGTAATTGAGGTTGAAAAGAGGCAAAATGCCCATCGCGTTCAACCTGTATTTTGTATTAAGTTGAGTTGATTTAACTGTACCTGCTGAAGAATGTTTTATGGCTAGTTAACCACTACAAATCATGTTACACCTGGATTAACAACATCAATATTTTAAATGTTGTAAACTTGGATATCCTTTTCAATCAGAAATTCATCCAATCCCCTTTTAAATGCATTTACAGTGTCCACCATTACCACCTTCCCTGGCAAGGAATTCCAAATCCTTATTGCCCTTAACAGTGAAGAACCCTTTCCTCCGTTGCGTGCAGAATTTTCTCTACTCCAGCCTCAGCGAGTGCCCACGTGTCCTAAACGGAGTGCTTTTAATAAATAATTCCTCTGATAACTCTTTGTAGTGCCCCTTTACATATTTGAAGACATTAATAATGTCTCCTCTTAGACGCCTTTTTTTCCAGTGAATACATGTTCAGCCTAGTAATCCTTTCCTCGTAATCCAGTCCCTCTAGTCCTTTAATCAATTTAGTAGCTCGCCTTTGAGCCCTTTCGAGTTCACCGATATCTTTTTTTATACAGTGGTGCCCAAAACTGAACACAATATTCCAGCTGCGGACGTACCAATGATTTGTACAGCGGCAGAATTACATCCTCGTCCCTCGTCTCAATTCCCCGCTTTATGCACGCTAACACCTTACTTGCCTTCTTTACTGTGCTTTGACATTGTATGCGGTTATTACATTTATTATCAATGAGAACCCCAGGGCCGGACTGGGACTAAAAATATGCCCTGGCATTTTTGAAGCACACAGGCCCACCTCTGTGACTCCTCCCCTTACTATTCCTGACTCCTCCCACTTATTAGTCTATGCTCTTACAAATATAATTAATATTCTAACAACATACAAGTGTACATCATTCTCTATTAAAATACACACAACCAGTGGTTGAAGTGGAAATTTTTAAGTGGGGGTATGGAAATGTGAAGTTTGTAATTAAGCGCGCGCTCCAGAAAAGGGGGCGTGGCCACTCAAAAGGGGGCGTGGCCTTCAGTGTAGTTTACCACACCATACACCCCTTATACGCATTATGCACCACAATAGTAGGACCCCTTATACTATCTAGTACTGGTGCCTCTTTCACATTATACCACACAGTATAAGCCAAAATTCACATTATAGCACCCGGTATGAGCCGAAATTTACATTATAGCACATGGTATGAGCCGAAATTTACATTATATGCTCCCAATAGTGCAGTGCCAGATCCACAATTGCCCCCACAGTGCCAGGTATACAAATTCCCCCCACAGTGCCAGGTATACAAATGCCCCCACAGTGCCAGATCCACAAATGCCCCCACAGTGCCAGATCCACAAATGCCCCCACAGTGCCAGATCCATAAATGCCCCCACAGTGCCAGATCCACAATTGCCCCCACAGTGTCAGGTAATACCTGACACTGTGGGGTCAATTGTATACCTGACAGGTATACAAATGCCCCACTGTGCCAGCCAATTGCCCCCACAGTGCCAGGTATACAATTGCCCCCACAGCAGCCAGTGCTGCAGCTGCTTACCGCTGCTGCACTGCTGCTGCTGCTTCTCCTCCGGGCTCCGGCTGTGAGGGACGGGTGAGTCAGTAGAGGAGAGCGCCCGCCAGCGCGGCTGTGTCTGGCGCGGCGGCGTATAGCGGACTTCGTTCAAACCAGCCGCCGGTTCGTGAGCCAATCAGAGCTCGCGGACCGGCGGCTTCTAATTGGCTGCCGGTCCGCGAGCTCTGATTGGCTCACGAACCGGCGGCTGGTTTGAAGTCCGCTATACGCCGCCGCGCCAGACACAGCCGCACTGGCGGACGCTCTCCTCTTCTGACAGCCAGGGCCGGACTGGCCATCTGGCACTTCTGGCAAATGCCAGAAGGGCCGATGGCCACGTGGGCCGGTCCAGCGCTGACTGAGACACGCTGCCGCTCAGTCCGGCGGCAGCATGTCTCAGCTGTCAGGAGAGGAGAGCGCCCGCCAGCGCGGCTGTGTCTGGCGCGGCGGCGTATAGCGGACTTCAAACCAGCCGCCAGTTCGCGAGCCAATCAGAGCTCGCGGACCGGCAGCCAATCAGAAGCCGCCGGTCCGCGAGCTCTGATTGGCTCACGAACTGGCGGCTGGTTTGAACGAAGTCCGCTTTACGCCGCCGCGCCAGACACAGCCGCACTGGCGGGCGCTACCTCTCCTGACTCACCCGTCCCTCACAGCCGGAGCCCGGACGAGGAGCAGCAGCAGTGGTAAGCAGCTGCAGCACTGGCTGCTGTGGGGGCAATTGTATACCTGGCTGGCACTGTGGGGGCAATTGGCTGGCACTGTGGGGCATTTGTATACCTGGCACTGTGGGAGCAATTGGCTGGCACTGTGGGGGCATTTGTTTACCTGGCACTGTGGGGGCATTTGTTTACCTGGCACTGTGGGGGCATTTGTGGATCTGGCACTGTGGGGGCATTTGTGGATCTGGCACTGTGGGGGCATTTGTGGATCTGGCACTGTGGGGGCATTTGTGGATCTGGCACTGTGGGGGCATTTGTGGATCTGGCACTGTGGGGGCATTTGTGGATCTGGTACTGTGGGGGCATTTGTATACCTGGCACTGTGGGGGCATTTGTATACCTGGCACTGTGGGGGCATTTGTATACCTGGCACTGTGGGGGCATTTGTGGATCTGGCACTGCACTATTGGGGGCATATAATGTAAATTTCGTCTCATACCGGGTGCTATAATGTGAATTTTGGCTCATACGGTGCGGTATAATGTGAAAGAGGCACCAGTACTAGATAGTATAAGCGGTCCTACTATTGTGGTGCATAATGCGTATAAGGGGTGTATGGTGTGGTAAACTACACTGAAGGCCACGCCCCCTTTTGAGTGGCAAAACCCCTTTTCTGGAGCGCTTAATTACAAACTTCACATTTCCATACCCCCACTTAAAAATTTCCACTTCAACCACTGGTTGTGTGTATTTTAATAGAGAATGATGTACACTTGTATGTTGTTAGAATATTAATTATATTTGTAAGAGCATAGACTAATAAGTGGGAGGAGTCAGGAATAGTAAGGGGGAGGAGTCACAGAGGTGGGCCTGTGTGCTTCAAAAATGCCAGGGCCTATTTTTAGTCCCAGTTCGGCCCTGCTGACAGCTGAGACACGCTGCCGCCGGACTGAGCGGCAGCGTGTATCAGTGAGCGCTGGACCGGCCCACGTGGCCATCGCCCCTTCTGGCATTTGCCAGAAGTGCCAGATGGCCAGTCCGGCCCAACCCCCAAATCCTTTTCCAAAACTGTTGCCCCTAGACTTTCCCCATTTAATATGTAGGATGCAAGTTTGTTTTTAGCCCCAAAATGCATAACCTTGCATATTTCTATATTGAACTTCATTCTCCATTTAGACGCCCAGATTTCAAGTTTAGATAAGTCATTCTGCAGGGACTCCACATCTGTTTCTGAATTAATTACCCTACACAGTTTAGTATCATCTGCAAAGATTAACACTGTGCTTTCCAGGCCTATTTCTAGTTGAACAGTAGTGGCCTGAGTACGGACCCCTGTGGTATTCCAATGACAACTGGTGTCCAGCTTGAGGACTTACCGTTGACCACTACTCGCTGTACCCTGTTCTCCAGCCAGTTACTTATCCAAGTACAAACAGTTTTTCCTAGGCCTAGCTCTTTTAATTTGATGATTATTAGTCTCCTGTGAGGCACTGTATTGAAGGCTTTTGCAAAATCTAAGTAGACCACATCCCCTGCTTTTCCTTGGTCAAGATTATTGTTCACTTCCTCGTAGAAGCTAATTAAGTTAGTTTGACATGATCTGTCCCTCACAAACCCATGCTGGTTCTTGCTAATAATCTTAGTAGTCTGCAGATACTCCTGTATGTTATCCCTTAGAATTCCTCCCAATATTTTCCCCACTATAGATGTCAAACTAATCGGCCTGTAGTTACCCGGATGATTTTTGGATCCCTTTTTAAATAATGGCACTACCTCTGCTATATGCCAATCCTTCGGTACCATGTCAGATCTAATTGAACTATTGAAAATGAAGTATAGGGTCTTGCTAGTTGTGACCTAAGCTCCATAAGAACCCTCGGATGAAGTCCGTCTGGGCCAGGTGATTTATTAATGTTTATTTTGCGCAATCTCTCCCTGACTACTTCTTCACTTAAACAAGTATCTAACCACGAATCCTTACTGTCACTATCACTATGCACTACTCCCACCGTCAGTGTGCAGAGAGTTATATTTGGGAGGGGTGTGTCCAAACTGAAATCTAAATTGCAGTATAAATATAAAGCGGTCTCTAATTTCCGAGCTAAAAGCAAAATCAGACGGTATTTACCCTTAACAGAAAAAATATAAATGTATTTGCTCCCCTTGCGTTTTACCATGGTTTGTCCAGGCACAAGTGACTTGTGTCTTTTTTGCTTTACTTCCAAATCAGAATCAGGCCCTAGATGCCACAGGGACATGATACAATGCGCGGTGAAAACCAGCAACTTTATTTTTAGGTTGAACAGTGCCATTTTTGGACCAATTATTTTTCTACCTGTCTATAGTGGCCAATTTAATACAAACTACAGCTACGCTCAGAAAATAAATCTTCATTACTGTCGCTCTTTGAATTGCAAATTAATTTCCAGGCAATTTATCATTATACTCATGCCAGGACAGCTGATCCAATAAACAACTGTCCTAGCAAAAGTTACTTTAAAACATATATTTTCGCCAATTACTACAGTTGCAATGGGGCTTAAAGACTTTATAAATATGTAACTATGAGGCCTATTCATAATCACTTAAGGGCCCATTACACATGCAGAAATGCTAGTTTCCACATGTTTTTGGTAATGGGCCCAGTCATTAGAGCAAACTTAGAAAACGGAAAGTTTTTACTATTTGCCTGCAAGAACAAACGCCATCTTCAGTTGGCACTTGCTTTTGGAGCCCCCCCCCCCCCCCCCCCCTTCCTATAGGAAAGAAGTCCAGGGAAGTGAAGAGGGATCCCTCTTTCTCCTCCACAGGTTACACATATACAGAAACTGGCACGGGGGGGGGGGGGGGGGTGTAAATTCCACCAATACTAGCTGCTTTCTAGAGCAGCTGTCCGCACACTGGAGCAATGCTGAATTGTACTGGTGTTTAGGTATCCCCTGCTGCAACTCGCAGGAAGTTGGATACATAATCCAGTCCCGGGTGCAAAGTTACAAAAATGTTTTATTTGTTATCGACTCTGAATCATCGCCATAACTTTCCCATGCTGAAGACACCTGTAGCGAAGGGGTATCGTTGCTGTGGAACTAGACATTCCAGCATAACCTGCCATAGTTTTGCTATTAGGGCTTGCTAAAATGGAGTCACGGCATGCTGGGATGTGTAGTTCCACAGTAGCTGGAGTGCAGCATGTTGAATAGCTGTAGTTCATCAGGGACATTGCCATCATGTTGATAACCATAATGTCAACAACATAACATCGACAGTTATGATGTCACCATTGTTGAAATGTCAACATGGAACGTGTCGACATCTGCAGAAACAGAGCGTTGACATGTTCACAATGACGGCACATCTCAGAATCACTGGTGTATTTATAATGGGTGCAGTGCTTGCGGTGCACACGGGCCCCCACCGCACACCCTTCACCCATTATTTTGAATACTTAACCTCTGGAGTCCCGCGGCACAGTGCTGCAGTAGTCACTGGGAAAATGGTGCGGCACCATTTTCTGTGTGTTTTGCACATGCGCAGTTGGAAAATCAGAGGGAAAATGGCCATAGCGCCATTTTTCCCGGAGCTCTGTGCATGCGCACTAGGCTCTGGGACGGCGCTAGGGACCCTAGTGCCCAGAGCTGCAGTGCTGCCAGCTAGAGAGGAAGGGGCCTAGACGGAGCCTGCACACAGGCCTCCTCCTCTCTAGATGCGCCCCTGCTCAGAATGCTTAAACTAGGTACACACTATACAATTATCTGACAGATTATCTGACAGATCTAGCTGGTTGGAATGAAAATCTGGTAATGGATGAGAGCAAATGACAATCGACCATTTACTACCAAACACTGAAAAACTAACAAAATCTGATGTTCATACAAATTGGTTAAACACAATTTTAACCAACTTGAATGAACGACTGTTTTTGTCCATTTTCCAGTGTTTGGGAGCTAATGGTAGATTGTCATTTGCTTTCATCCATTACCAGATTTTCATTCCAACCAGCTAGATCTGTCAGATAATTGTATAGTATGTACCTAGTTTAAGAGTTAGGGGCGGTCATTCAGAGTTGATTGTTAGCTGCAGTTGTTCGCAGCGCAGCGATCAAGCTTAAAAATGGCTGTTCTGCGCACATACGGGCACAACGATGTAGTTTTACACAGGGTCTAGCAAAGCATCTCAGTCGCACTGGTGGCCGCAGAGTGATTGACAGGAAGAGGGCGTTTCTGGGTGTCAACTGACCGTTTTCAGGAAGTGTTCGGAAAAATGCAGGCGTGGCTGGGCGTGTTTGTGACGTCAAAACAGGAACTGAACAGTCTGAAGTGATCGCAAGCGCTGAGTAGGTTTTGAGCTACTCTGAAACTGCACAAAAAAAAAATGTTGTGGCCGCTCTACGATCCATTCGTTCGCACTTCTTCTAAGCTAAAATACACTCCCAGAGGGCGGCGGCATAGTGTTTGCACGTCTGCTAAAAACTGCTAGCGAGCGATCAACTCAGAATGACCACCAAGGTTAGACCGTGGGAGGGGAGAGTAAGGTTAGGGACAGGAGGGGGCGGGTGTCTAAGTATGAAGCCTTGGAGAAAGAAAAAAGTACCAACCAAACAGCTCCTAACTTTCATGTTACAGGCTGTGTTTGAAAATGAAAGGAGCTGATTGGCTGGTACTTTATCACCGTGCAATTTAGCTCTCACCAACGTTAGAACATCTGCCCCTGTGTCTGCTAAAATAGTTTATTGCACTTATTATTATAGTGTATTACTCTTAGACATTGTCACATGAGTGCAGTGAAGAAAAATGTTGAATAAGCAGAATTTCCCCCCAGCTATTGTTAGATTTCAGATATACGAAAAGGATAAGAAACCCAGTTACTGCAGTATGCAGGTAATATGGCTGGTTCTACTGTAATGGGCTTTCTCGATGTTAAATAGCCCATAAAAAAGTGCCTGTAATCGTCAAGTTTAGAGTCCATTATTCCCACACCACAGACAGAAGGGAATATTGATTTGTGGGTTTAATTTAGGTCTCCGATTATAGAGTGCTCATGTGTCTAAGGGGGGCATGTACTAAACAGTGATAAAAGTGGAGAAGTGAGCCAGTGGAGAAGTTGCCCGTGGCAACCAATCAGCATTGATGTAACATGTATAATTTGCATACTATAAAACATATACAGAGCAGCCAATTGGTTGCCATGGGCAACTTCTCCACTTTTATCACTGCTTAGTACATGTCTCCCTAAGCCCCTAAAATGAGGAATAATGTACCATTTAAAACAATGTTTTATATATATATATATATATAGGATATATACGCACACAAAAGAGATATAAATAAATCATAATAAAAAAAATAAAAATATATAATAATAATAATAATAATAATAATCCAATTTTTTGAATTGCAGAACATATGCGATAGTTACCAATAAAGAGTGGAATTACTATACCTTAAGTTTTTTAACAGCTCTGATGCTGTCCTGCTCATGGCTCCACACCGTCACTCCCCCCTTATTATACTGGCACTGCCAGCCTTCAGCACTCTCACACTGCTCCCGGAATGAGTTAAAGTCTGCATCATCGGGAATATGCACCATCATTCCACTACTCCAAAGCACCTGGCACAGCAACTGCACTCCAAATATTAGATGAAAGCTGCTCTTTCAGCTAGAACGCTGCCTCTCTCTGACATGCAGACTTGTACGTCCTTGGATACTGCAGTTTAGCACAATAACACTTTGCAGGAGAATATTCTATTCTTGCCCATGTCCACTGTTTTCCTTAATTAGTTCTTTTTCGCTTATGCGTGAACAGTCTTTTGCTTGTTCCCTTTATCCGTCTCGTGATAAATTTCCAAGGTTAATCTGAATATCTCTGCGTTTGTTCCAAGGCTCAGCGATCCCAGGGATAGAACAGCACTTATCCAACCTTGTATTCAAATAAGCTCCGCTGACTTGTCTCCAGTTTCCTATACATAAGCCCTGCTGCCCTGTATTATTTAGAAGGTGCTGTAACATCATACAGGTGTCTTGGATTCCTCACCCAGCCCATTACTTCCACTCCCTCCTATTTCTTCTTAAGCGTCCTCCCCTTTCTGTCTAACTTTGCCTAATCTCCATCTGTCTGGTATTTTGGAGCAGCTACTGATACAGCTGATCACTAGCCAGCTTCATCAAGTTCATTAAACTGGCCTGCAAACATGCTGTAGTAGTGTCTTGCTGCAAGGGCTTATTGCAGTGAGAGGGATGTGTGCATTGCAGCAGTCTGAGAACTCGCCACTTACTGCTGCACTGACATCTCTGCAGAGGACGGATCCAGAGCCTGAAGAAAGTAGACTTGCAGGCTGAGATTTTATTTAATGTACAGTAACCTGGTTATGCGGCTGCAAGAACTCAATACATTAAAAAGGTCAATGCACTTTCTTTCCAGTACGGAATAATACATAAATAAACTGACACTGTACATCTTAAAGTACAATATATCATCCTGTCTCACTGCAGAGCACTGAATGTAGATGGTGCAGAGGGCTGTGAATGGTGCAGAGGGCTGTGAAATATATATTTCAGCAGTTATAACTAGAGATGTGCACCGGAAATTTTTCGGGTTTTGTGTTTTGGTTTTGGATTCGGTTCCGCGGCCGTGTTTTGGATTCGGACGTGTTTTGCCAAAACCTCCCTGAAATTTTTTTGTCGGATTCGGGTGTTTTTTTTTACAAAAAACCCTCAAAAACAGCTTAAATCATAGAATTTGGGGGTCATTTTAATCCCATAGTATTATTAACCTCAATAACCATAATTTCCACTCATTTTCAGTCTATTCTGAACACCTCACACCTCACAATATTATTTTTAGTCCTAAAATTTGCACCGAGGTCGCTGGATGGCTAAGCTAAGCGACACAAGTGGCCGACACAAACACCTGGCCCATCTAGGAGTGGCACTGCAGTTTTCTAGCGAGAGGATGAGTGCTTCCATCCTCATGTGAATCTGAACCACTAGCCATGAACATAGGCCAGGGCCTCAGCCGTTCCTTGCCACTCCATGTCGTAAATGGCATATTGGCAAGTTTACGCTTCTCATCAGACGCTTTCAATTTAGATTTTTGGGTCATTTTACTGAACTTTTGTCTTTTGGATTTTACATGTTCTCTACTATGACATTGGGCATCGGCCTTGGCAGACGACGTTGATGGCATTTCATCGTCTCGGCCATGACTAGTGGCAGCAGCTTCAGCTCCAGGTGGAAGTGGATCTTGATCTTTCCCTATTTTAACCTCCACATTTTTGTTCTCCATTTTTTAATGTGTGGAATTATATGCCAGTATCAATAGCAATGGCCTACTACTATATATACTGCGCACAACTGAAATGCACCACAGGTATGGATGGATAGTATACTTGACGACACAGAGGTAGGTAGAGCAGTGGCCTTCTGTACCGTACTGCTATATATACTGGTGGTCACTGTCAGCAAACTGCAAAACTAAAATGCACCACAGGTATAGAATCTAGATGGATAGTATACTTGACGACACAGAGGTAGGTAGAGCAGTGGCCTTCCGTACCGTACTGCTATATATACTGGTGGTCACTGTCAGCAAACTGGAAAACTAAAATGCACCAAAGGTATAGAATCTAGATGGATAGTATACTTGACGACACAGAGGTAGGTAGAGCAGTGGCCTTCCGTACCGTACTGCTATATATACTGGTGGTCACTGTCATCAAAACTCTGCACTGTACTCCTCCTATATAATACTGTTGGTCCCCAGTCCCCACAATAAAGCAGTGTGAGCACAGATATATGCAGCACACTGAGCACAGATATGGAGTGTTTTTCAGGCAGACAACGTATACTGGTGGTCACTGGTCAGCAAAACTCTGCACTGTACTCCTCCTATGTAATATACTGGTGGTCCCCAGTCCCCACAATAAAGCAGTGTGAGCACAGATATATGCAGCACACTGAGCACAGATATGGAGTGTTTTTCAGGCAGACAACGTATACTGGTGGTCACTGTCAGCAAAACTCTGCACTGTACTCCTCCTATATAATACTGCTGGTCCCCAGTCCCCACAATAAAGCAGTTTGAGCACAGATATAGCACAGATATGGAGTGTTTTTCAGGCAGACAACGTATACTGGTGGTCACTGGTCAGCAAAACTCTGCACTGTACTCCTCCTATATAATATACTGGTGGTCCCCAGTCCCCACAATAAAGCAGTGTGAGCACAGATATATGCAGCACACTGAGCACAGATATGGAGTGTTATTCAGGCAGACAACGTATACTGGTGGTCACTGTCAGCAAAACTCTGCACTGTACTCCTCCTATATAATACTGCTGGTCCCCAGTCCCCACAATAAAGCAGTGTGAGCACAGATATATGCAGAACACTGAGCACAGATATGGAGTGTTTTTCAGGCAGACAACGTATACTGGTGGTCACTGTCAGCAAAACTCTGCACTGTACTTCTCCTATATAATATACTGGTGGTCCCCAGTCCCCACAATAAAGCAGTGTGAGCACAGATAGATGCAGCACACTGAGCACAGATATGGAGTGTTTTTCAGGCAGACAACGTATACTGGTGGTCACTGTCAGCAAAACTCTGCACTGTACTCCTCCTATATAATATACTGGTGGTCGCCAGTCCCCACAATAAAGCAGTGTGAGCACAGATATATGCAGCACACTGAGCACAGATATGGAGTGTTTTTCAGGCAGACAACGTATACTGGTGGTCACTGTCAGCAAAACTCTGCACTGTACTCCTCCTATATAATACAGCTGCTCCCCAGTCCCCACAATTAAGCAATGTGAGCACAGATATATGCAGCACACTGAGCACAGATATGGAGTGTTTTTCAGGCAGACAGCGTATACTGGTGGTCACTGTCAGCAAAACTCTGCACTGTACTCCTTCTATATAATATACTGGTGGTCCCCAGTCCCCACAATAAAGCAGTGTGAGCACAGATATATGCAGCACACTGAGCACAGATATGGAGTGTTTTTCAGGCAGACAACGTATACTGGTGGTCACTGTCAGCAAAACTCTGCACTGTACTCCTCCTATATAATACAGCTGCTCCCCAGTCCCCACAATTAAGCAGTGTGAGCACAGATATATGCAGCACACTGAGCACAGATATGGAGTGTTTTTCAGGCAGACAACGTATACTGGTGGTCACTGTCAGCAAAACTCTGCACTGTACTCCTCCTATATAATATACTGGTGGTCCCCAGTCCCCACAATAAAGCAGTGGGAGCACAGATATATGCAGCACACTGAGCACAGATATGGAGTGTTTTTCAGGCAGACAACGTATACTGGTGGTCACTGTCAGCAAAACTCTGCACTGTACTCCTCCTATATAATACAGCTGCTCCCCAGTCCCCACAATTAAGCAATAAGCACAAATATTTGCATCAATATTAATAAACGGAGAGGACGCCAGCCACGTCCTTTCCCTAACATTTCCAATGCACGAGTGAAAATGGCGGCGACGCGCGGCTGCTTATATAGAATCCGAATCTCGCGAGAATCCGACAGCGGGATGATGACGTTCGGGCGAGCTCGGGTTAACCGAGCCATACGGGAGAATCCGAGTATGCCTCGGACCCGTGTAAAATGGGTGAAGTTCGGGGGGGTTCGGTTTCCGAGGAACCGAACCCGCTCATCACTAGTTATAACAGAGTACACCGGGATGCTAGTACTGGATAATTATTGATGCAGGGAGTAAAACTATTAAACATATGTTTTGGGCAAAACAGAATAACTTTTTTTTTAAATAAAACTGACTAATGTTGCTCCCTATTAAAAGGTTATTCGTATTTTTAATGAATGCTAACTTAAAACATTGGTGGTCATTCAGAGTTGATCGCTCGCTGCCGATTTTCGCAGTGCAGCGATCAAGTGAAAAAACGGCAAAAATGTGCATGGTACGCAGCGCGCATGCGCTAAGTACTTTCACACAAAACTTTGTAGATTTACACAAGCTCGAGCGACGTTTTTTCATCGCTCGAGTGATCGTAGTGTGATTGACAGGAAGTGGGTGTTTCTGGGCGGAAACTGGCCGTTTTCAGGGAGTGTGCTAAAAAACGCAGGCTTGCCAGGTAAAAACGCAGGAGTGGCTGGAGAAACGGGGGAGTGGCTGGCCGAACGCAGGGCGTGTTTGTGACGTCAAACCAGGAACTAAACGGACTGAGGTGATCGCAGTCTAGGAGTAGGTCTGGAGCTGCTCAGAAAGTTAAACTGCAGCAAATTATTTAGTAGCAGTTCTGCTAATCTTTCGTTCGCACTTCTGCTAAGCTAAGATACACTCCCAGAGGGCAGCGGCCTAGCATGTGCAATGCTGCTAAAAGCAGCTAGCGAGCGAACAACTCGGAATGAGGGCCATTGACCTTTGGTAATGCCAAAGAAGCGTGTTGTTTTTGTACTATAATTTAGCCACCAGGTGTCAGTGTTTTAATGCTGTGTGCTCCTGTACAGAGGTGTAAGTAAGGTACTGTATACCACCCTTCTACAAGCATTCCAGGCTGGTCAGCTATGTGTGCTACACCACACTATGGGTCTAATTCATAGTTGTACGCAAACCCCATGCGCATGTGCAGATAGGGTATTGCGTCACGCACGCAGTGTCGCCTAGGCCACTTAGGGGCAGGGAGGTTGTGGTGACTGGCAGCGTTCTGCTGAAGGTTTAATAGCCTCGGGTCACTCAGGTGGCCGATGTTCTCGCAAGTGATTTGATGCTGTGTTCTTGGACGCAGCACTGGACCACACAAGCATGTAGGTGGCGTCTATTTACACAAGACTCCTCCTGCAGTATTATTATATTTGCAGACAGCAACTGCGTCAAAAGACGCACCTTACTGTGTTCACTCCGCCACCTTTGAATAACCCCCTATGCTTCCAGCACCAGAAGTGAAAACCCTGCTTTCTGCCATTGTCCTTCTGCCTGGCGTCAGTGTGAGACATAGGGCCCGATTCAGACCTGATCGCTATTGTGCAAAATCGCACAGCGGGCGATTATTGAGTGACTGCCCATGTGTATGTAGCGCAATGCGCAGGCGTGTCACCAAACAGCAGATTGCACGGGCGTTCGCAAGGTGATTGACAGGAAGAGGACGAGTGTGGGTGGTAATTAGCAGTTTTCTGGGAGTGTCTGGAAAAACACAGGGTTTTCAGGGCGGGTGTGTGACGTCAGCTCCGGCCCCGATCAGCCTGATTTCTTTGCACTGGAGGAGTAAGTCCTGGGCTGCACACAGACTGCACAGAATGGGAAAAACATTCGATGGTGAGTGTGATGCGAACGGTTTTGCAGCTGTCCGCTGACTGAGGGGAATTTTCGCACGGCGTACATTACACTGCACGGGGCGAATTTCCACTCTCCCTGGGAGGCGACTATCTGATCGCAGGACAGTGTAATTTGCAGCACAGCGATGGATGGATGAATTAGGTCCATAGTCATTAGTAAGTGTCAAATGTGACTGAGTCTGAGTCCAGAGAGAGCACAGACTCGATAGTATTTGTGGGTGAGAGATGAAGAAAGGCCACAGAGCCTAGCACTGGCAAGAGTTGTGCCAGGGAGTCATGCGGAGAGCTTACAAGATGCAACCAAGCCAGGTGCCGTCAGTCTATGGGTGTGTACACACGGTGAGATCCTTCCTATGCCCGATTTTCACTTGCGATTTCCCTTGAACTCCCCAGAGCCCAGATAGGACAGATTTTGACTAACTTTTCTTGAGATATGGACTATAGGGTATATTTACTAAGGTCCCGATTTTGACCGAGATGCCGTTTTTTCTTCAAAGTGTCATTTCGGTAATTTACTAAGCAAAAATCTCGGCAGTGATGAGGGCATTCGTAATATTTTGGAAGTCCTTGGAAAAAAATCACGAATCAATACACCATCGGTCAAATACGCCTGCAATTTGGTAGAAATCGGTAATTTACTAAAAAGTGCAAATCACAAACACTGCCGACAATTGCCAAACACTGCCGTGCAGAAATACAATTCGTGAAAAAGTGCTAAAAAAAAACAGACCTGCTTTTTTATCCCGTGTTTGGATAGGCATGCAGGGATCCATGAGATCCGTGCATGTTTATCAGTGGGAAGGGAATGGGAAAGTGTGTATTTTTTGTTAAAAAATTGCGTGGGGTCCCCCCTCCTAAGCAAAACCAGCCTCGGGCTCTTTGAGCCGGCCCTGGTTGCAAAAATATGGGGAAAAAAATGATAGAGGTTCCCCCATATTTAAACAACCAGCACCGGGCTCTGCGCCTGGTCCTGGTTCCAAAAATACGGGGGACAAAAAGCGTAGGGGTCCCCCGTATTTCTGAAACCAGCACCGGGCACCACTAGCCAGATACATAATGCCACAGCCGGGGGACACTTTTATATAGCTCCCGGCGGCCCTGGCATTACATAACCAACTAGTCACCCCTGGCCGGGGTACCCTGGAGGAGTAGGGACCCTTCAATCAAGGGGTCCCCCCCTCCAGCCACCCAAGGACCAGGGGTGAAGCCCGAGGCTGTCCCCCCCATCCATGGGCTGTGGATGGGAGGCTGATAGCCGTTGTGTAAAAAAATGAATATTGTTTTTAGTAGCAGTACTACAAGTCCCAGCAAGCCTCCCCCGCAAGCTGGTACTTGGAGAACCACAAGTACCAGCATGCGGAGGAAAACCGGGCCCGCTGGTACCTGTAGTACTACTACTAAAAAAATACCCCAATAAAAACAGAAGACACACACCTTGAAAGTATAACTTTAATGCATACATACACACCTCCATATACATATACTTACCTTATGTTCACACGAGGGTCGGTCCTCTTCTCCATGTAGAATCCATGGTGTACCTGTTGAAAAAATTATACTCACATACTCCAGTGTAGAAGCCTCTTCTTCTTGTAATCCATTTGTAATCCAGGTACTTGTCAAAATAAAAAAAAACGGACACCCGACCTCGCACTGAAAGGGGCACCATGTTTTCACATGGGACCCCTTTCCCCGAATGCCAGAAACCCCCTCTGACATAAGTCTAAGAGGGTTTCTTCAGCCAATCAGGGAACGCCACGTTGTGGCACCCTCCTGATCGGCTGTGTGCTCCTGTACTGTATGACAGGCGGCACCCGGCAGTGTTACAATGTAGCGCCTATGCGCTCCATTGTAACCAATGGTGGGAACTATGTGGTCAGCGGTGAGGTTACTTTCGGTCACCCGCTGACCACAAAGTTCCCACCATTGGTTATAATGGAGCGCATAGGCGCTACATTGTAACACTGCCGTGTGCCGCCTGTCATACAGTACAGGAGCACACAGCCGATCAGGAGGATGCCACAACGTGGCGTTCCCTGATTGGCTGATGGAACCCACTTAGACATAAGTCAGAGGGGGTTCCTGGCATTCGGGGAAAGGGGTCCCATGTGAAAACATGGGTCCCCTTTCAGTGCGAGGTCGGGTGTCCGTTTTTTTATTTTGACAAGTACCTGGATTACATCTGGATTAAAAGAAGAAGAGGCTTCTACACTGGATTTTGTGAGTGTAATTTTTTCCACAGGTACACCATGGATTCTACATGGAGAAGAGGACTGACCCTCGTGTGAACATAAGGTAAGTATGTGTATATGGAGGTGTGTATGTATGTATTAAAGTTATACTTTCAAGGTGTGTGTCTTATGTTTTTATTGGGGTATTTTTTTAGTAGTAGTACTTCAGGTACCAGTGGGCCCTGTTTTCCTCCGCATGCTGGTACTTGTGGTTCTCCAAGTACCAGCTTTCGGGGGAGGCTTGCTGGGACTTGTAGTACTGCTACTAAAAACAATATTCAACACTTTCAACAAAGGCTATCAGCCCCCCATCCGCAGCCCTTGGATGGGGGGGACAGCCTCGGGCTTCACCCCTGGCCCTTGGGTGGCTGGAGGGGGGGGACCCCTTGATTGAAGGGATTCCCACTCCTCCAGGGTACCCCGGCCAGGGGTGACTAGTTGGGTATTTAATGCCACGGCCGCAGGGCGCTGTATAAAAGTGACCCCCGGCTGTGGCATTATCTGTCCAGCTAGTGGAGCCCAGTACTGGTTTCAAAAATACGGGGGACCCCTACGCTTTTTGTCCCCCGTATTTTTGGAACCAGGACCAGGCGCAGAGCCCGGTGCTGGTTGTTTAAATATGGGGGAACCCCTGTCAATTTTTTACCCATATTTTTGCAACCAGGACCGGCTCAAAGAGCCCGAGGCTGGTTTGGCTTAGGAGGGGGGACCCCACGCAATTTTTTTTTTAAGTTTAAACATTTTTTTTTTACAAGGTGCACAATGAAGCCCAGCACGGATCTCTCAGATTCATTATATTAAAGTCGGCAGTGTTTTACAAGTCACTCACGTAAAACACTGCCTAAAAAAACGAATGACATCGACATCGGAAAAACCGAAAATGCAGAATACGGCAGCTTAGTAAATTAGTCGTAATAAATTCAAAAAGTTGCATATTTACACTTTCGATGTCATTCGTGATTGAACTTTGACCTCAAACGGAAAATTACGAATGTTAGTAAATTTACCCCTATGTGTGCTTACGATTTTGGCTTATGTGAGATTTTGGCTTATGTGAGATGTCATTGACATGTGAGATGAACTAGATAGTACACCGATCTAGGAAGGATTGACTTGCCTGCACAGTCTATCTTTTCTTGCGATGCCGACCTGGCGGGACCGCGCATCGGGATCGCAAGGTGACTTTCACCTTGCGATCTGCATTAACTTTTCTTGCGATTTTGACTATATAGTCAAAATCGAAAGAAAATATCTCACCGTGTGTACACACCCTATCTTGTCTGAGGGTAAGTGTTAGGATGTCCGCTGTGTGAGGCACCTGACATCCATATGTGGTCCACGGAGATAGTCCACCTGAGAGCACCGAGTGTGGCAGGACTTAATAAGAGCTAGTGAGAGCGCAGCATCTTAGCGCAGGGCAAGTGCCCGTCTCTATCAGTAGGAATGTCAGCGGAGTGGTGCGATGGTTTGGGTGCTGCGTTACATCGCTTTGCTGTTATTTTGTAAGTACCAAGTGGATATGCAAGAACTCCTACATACATTGGGCTGCATTAAAGAGAGGGTATTAGTGGTTGGTACAGAACCTGAAGGTCAGCTTTAGGCAGGTGAATCTGCATTGCTTTAGAAGGAGAGGCATGTGGTGGGCCCAGGTAATCCCAGAGATGGCTTAATGATGCAAGGGTTGCCTAGCCCAGTGGTTCTCAACCTCGGTCCCCAAGTACCTCCAACAGTTCATGTTTTCCAGGTCACCTAGCAGTTGAACAGCTGTTCTCATTACTCGCTGACACATTTTAAAAGACCCACAGGTGGAGCAAATTATTTCACTTGCAATCCTGTGAGGAGACCTGGAAAACATGAACTGTTGGTTGAGGACCGAGGTTGAGAACCACTGGCCTAGCCCATATGTGATAATATATCATTTGGAGAGTAATGGGATGGTTACCATTACATCTTTGAAGTTGGCAATCAGCATTTGTAGGGACATAGTCATAATCAATGACATATTTGATAGGTGTACTGTATGTGTTTTGATCTAAATGATACAGAAGGCCAATAATGGTAAGATACAGTAGTTAATAGTAGCCTCAAGAAATGAATAAGAGGGCAGCTGCTTATTTGGCAATATTGGTGTTGTTCACCATCCGGCGTCGTTAGTAGGAAGATCATACAGCTGGCCCGTGTTACATAAGCAAGATGGGAGTATTTGTCAGTTGATCTGGGCATTTATATTGTGCATACTGTATACAGTACAAGAAGCAGTACAGAGGGCCAATGAGTGGATTAGAAGCAGAAGCAAATTTAATGTGTGAATTTACCTATTTGTGGTGGTTAAGGGGAGGTGCTTCCCGATCACAGTGGTGCTGTATAGCTAAGATTACTGGAGGAACCCGAGACCTGGCAGTCCGTCACTCCTTGAGGGATTTTTGATTTTTTGCTATTATACTCTTTTGACTGTCACCAAGATTGGGTGCTAGGTGGCCAGATGGATTGGGCATTGTAAACAGGACTCTTGGATTGTTGTATTATCCGTCACAGTATACATTGCTTGTGGGGCATTTGGTTGCCAAGTATACCCCTCCTCTTACAGTATAATAAATAAAGACTGTGGCCGCTTTTTCTACACTGCTTTGTGTCCTGTCCAATTTTCACTGTGTGACTCTGGTTTGATAGCGGGCCAGAGATTCAGATAGTGTCCTTGTTTAAGGTCAAGATAGTAGCTCAAGTATGAGTAGTTTCTTAAAATCCATGTTCTTCTCTGCAGTTTATGTTGACGTGCCTAAGGGTGACACTTATTGAAGGGGGGAGGGGGGCCAGCACAACTTTTTCCCCTGCATGAGAGCCCTGCAAGGCCACTTGCCAGATGAGGCCAGGTGTTTTTAGTAGAGATGAGCGGGTTCGGTTCCTCGGAATCCGAACCCGCCCGAACTTCAGCTTTTTTTACACGGATCCGAGCGACTCGGATCTTCCCGCCTTGCTCGGTTAACCCGAGCGCGCCCGAACGTCATCATGACGCTGTCGGATTCTCGCGAGGCTCGGATTCTATCGCGAGACTCGGATTCTATATAAGGAGCCGCGCGTCGCCGCCATTTTACACGTGCATTGAGATTGATAGTGAGAGGACGTGGCTGGCGTCCTCTCCGTTTAGAGAAGAAATAGATAGGAGAGTGAGAGTGAGACAGTGACACTTCATTTACTGGAGCTTAGGAGGAGTACTCAGACAGAGAGTGCAGAATTTTGCTGATAGTATTAGTTAGTTATACTAGTGACAGAGTGAGACAGTGACACTTCATTTACTGGAGCTTAGGAGGAGTACTCAGACAGAGAGTGCAGAATTTTGCTGATAGTATTAGTTAGTTATACTAGTGACTGACCAGTGACCACCAGTGCAGTTTTATATTATTTAATATAATCCGTTCTCTGCCTGAAAAAACGATACACAGTGACTCAGTCACATACCATATCTGTGCTCAGCCCAGTGTGCTGCTGCATCATCTATGTATAATATCTGACTGTGCTCACACAGCTTAATTGTGGGGGAGACTGGAGAGCAGTTAGGTTATAGCAGGAGCCAGGAGTACATATTAAAACTAAACAGTGCACACTTTTTTTCTGCAGGAGTGCCACTGCCAGTGTGACTGACCAGTGACCTGACCACCAGTATATAGTATACTATATTGTATTGTGAATGTCTGCCTGTAAAAGTTAAACACACGTCGTGTGACTTGTGTGGTGTTTTTTTATTCTATAAAATAAAAAACTCATTCTGCTGACAGACAGTGTCCAGCAGGTCCGTCATTATATAATATATACCTGTCCGGCTGCAGTAGTGATATATATATATTTTTTATATCATTATTTATCATCCAGTCGCAGCAGACACAGTACGGTAGTTCACGGCTGTAGCTACCTCTGTGTCGGCACTCGGCAGTCCATCCATAATTGTATACCACCTACCCGTGGTTTTTTTTTTCTTTCTTCTTTATACATACTACATCTCATTATCATCCAGTCTATATTAGCAGCAGACACAGTACAGTATGGTAGTCCACGGCTGTAGCTACCTCTGTGTCTGCACTCGGCAGTCCGTCCATAATTGTATACCACCTACCCGTGTTTTTTTTTTTCTTTCTTCTTTATACATACTACATCTCATTATCAACCAGTCTATATTAGCAGCAGACACAGTACGGTAGTCCACGGCTGTAGCTACCTCTGTGTCGGCACTCGGCAGTCCATCCATAATTGTATACCACCTACCCGTGGTTTTTTTTTCTTTCTTCTTTATACATACTACATCTCATTATCATCCAGTCTATATTAGCAGCAGACACAGTACAGTATGGTAGTCCACGGCTGTAGCTACCTCTGTGTCGGCACTCGGCAGTCCGTCCATAATTGTATACCACCTACCCGTGGTTTTTTTTTCCTTTCTTCTTTATACATACTACATCTCATTATCAACCAGTCTATATTAGCAGCAGACACAGTACGGTAGTCCACGGCTGTAGCTACCTCTGTGTCGGCACTCGGCAGTCCATCCATAATTGTATACCACCTACCCGTGGTTTTTTTTTCTTTCTTCTTTATACATACATACTACATCTCATTATCATCCAGTCTATATTAGCAGCAGACACAGTACAGTACGGTAGTCCACGGCTGTAGCTACCTCTGTGTCGGCACTCGGCAGTCCGTCCATAATTGTATACCACCTACCCGTGGTTTTTTTTTCTTTCTTCTTTATACATACTACATCTCATTATCAACCAGTCTATATTAGCAGCAGACACAGTACGGTAGTCCACGGCTGTAGCTACCTCTGTGTCGGCACTCGGCAGTCCATCCATAATTGTATACCACCTACCCGTGGTTTTTTTTTTCTTTCTTCTTTATACATACTACATCTCATTATCATCCAGTCTATATTAGCAGCAGACACAGTACAGTACGGTAGTCCACGGCTGTAGCTACCTCTGTGTCGGCACTCGGCAGTCCGTCCATAATTGTATACCACCTACCCGTGGTTTTTTTTTTCTTTCTTCTTTATACATACTACATCTCATTATCAACCAGTCTATATTAGCAGCAGACACAGTACGGTAGTCCACGGCTGTAGCTAACTCTGTGTCGGCACTCGGCAGTCCATCCATAATTGTATACCACCTACCCGTGGTTTTTTTTTCTTTCTTCTTTATACATACTACATCTCATTATCATCCAGTCTATATTAGCAGCAGACATAGTACAGTACGGTAGTCCACGGCTGTAGCTACCTCTGTGTCAGCACTCGGCAGTCCGTCCATAATTGTATACCACCTACCCGTGGTTTTTTTTTTCTTTCTTCTTTATACATACTACATCTCATTATCAACCAGTCTATATTAGCAGCAGACACAGTACGGTAGTCCACGGCTGTAGCTACCTCTGTGTCGGCACTCGGCAGTCCATCCATAATTGTATACCACCTACCCATGGTTTTTTTTTCTTTCTTCTTTATACATACATACTACATCTCATTATCATCCAGTCTATATTAGCAGCAGACACAGTACAGTACGGTAGTCCACGGCTGTAGCTACCTCTGTGTCGGCACTCGGCAGTCCGTCCATAATTGTATACCACCTACCCGTGGTTTTTTTTTTCTTTCTTCTTTATACATACTACATCTCATTATCAACCAGTCTATATTAGCAGCAGACACAGTACGGTAGTCCACGGCTGTAGCTACCTCTGTGTCGGCACTCGGCAGTCCATCCATAATTGTATACCACCTACCCATGGTTTTTTTCTTTCTTCTTTATACATACATACTACATCTCATTATCATCCAGTCTATATTAGCAGCAGACACAGTACAGTACGGTAGTCCACGGCTGTAGCTACCTCTGTGTCGGCACTCGGCAGTCCATCCATAATTGTATACCACCTACCTGTGGTTTTTTTTTCTTTCTTCTTTATACATACTACATCTCATTATCAACCAGTCTATATTAGCAGCAGACACAGTACAGTACGGTAGTCCACGGCTGTAGCTACCTCTGTGTCGGCACTCGGCAGTCCATCCATAATTGTATACTAGTATCCATCCATCTCCATTGTTTACCTGAGGTGCCTTTTAGTTGTGCCTATTAAAATATGGAGAACAAAAATGTTGAGGTTCCAAAATTAGGGAAAGATCAAGATCCACTTCCACCTCGTGCTGAAGCTGCTGCCACTAGTCATGGCCGAGACGATGAAATGCCAGCAACGTCGTCTGCCAAGGCCGATGCCCAATGTCATAGTACAGAGCATGTCAAATCCAAAACACCAAATATCAGTAAAAAAAGGACTCCAAAACCTAAAATAAAATTGTCGGAGGAGAAGCGTAAACTTGCCAATATGCCATTTACCACACGGAGTGGCAAGGAACGGCTGAGGCCCTGGCCTATGTTCATGGCTAGTGGTTCAGCTTCACATGAGGATGGAAGCACTCAGCCTCTCGCTAGAAAACTGAAAAGACTCAAGCTGGCAAAAGCACCGCAAAGAACTGTGCGTTCTTCGAAATCCCAAATCCGCAAGGAGAGTCCAATTGTGTCGGTTGCGATGCCTGACCTTCCCAACACTGGACGTGAAGAGCATGCGCCTTCCACCATTTGCACGCCCCCTGCAAGTGCTGGAAGGAGCACCCGCAGTCCAGTTCCTGATAGTCAGATTGAAGATGTCAGTGTTGAAGTACACCAGGATGAGGAGGATATGGGTGTTGCTGGCGCTGGGGAGGAAATTGACAAGGAGGATTCTGATGGTGAGGTGGTTTGTTTAAGTCAGGCACCCGGGGAGACACCTGTTGTCCGTGGGAGGAATATGGCCGTTAACATGCCTGGTGAAAATACCAAAAAAATCAGCTCTTCGGTGTGGAAGTATTTCACCAGAAATGCGGACAACATTTGTCAAGCCGTGTGTTCCCTTTGTCAAGCTGTAATAAGTAGGGGTAAGGACGTTAACCACCTCGGAACATCCTCCCTTATACGTCACCTACAGCGCATTCATAATAAGTCAGTGACAAGTTCAAAAACTTTGGGCGACAGCGGAAGCAGTCCACTGACCAGTAAATCCCTTCCTCTTGTAACCAAGCTCACGCAAACCACCCCACCAACTCCCTCAGTGTCAATTTCCTCCTTCCCCAGGAATGCCAATAGTCCTGCAGGCCATGTCACTGGCAATTCTGACGAGTCCTCTCCTGCCTGGGATTCCTCCGATGCATCCTTGCGTGTAACGCCTACTGCTGCTGGCGCTGCTGTTGTTGCTGCTGGGAGTCGATGGTCATCCCAGAGGGGAAGTCGTAAGCCCACTTGTACTACTTCCAGTAAGCAATTGACTGTCCAACAGTCCTTTGCGAGGAAGATGAAATATCACAGCAGTCATCCTGCTGCAAAGCGGATAACTGAGGCCTTGACAACTATGTTGGTGTTAGACGTGCGTCCGGTATCCGCCGTTAGTTCACAGGGAACTAGACAATTTATTGAGGCAGTGTGCCCCCGTTACCAAATACCATCTAGGTTCCACTTCTCTAGGCAGGCGATACCGAGAATGTACACGGACGTCAGAAAAAGACTCACCAGTGTCCTAAAAAATGCAGTTGTACCCAATGTCCACTTAACCACGGACATGTGGACAAGTGGAGCAGGGCAGGGTCAGGACTATATGACTGTGACAGCCCACTGGGTAGATGTATGGACTCCCGCCGCAAGAACAGCAGCGGCGGCACCAGTAGCAGCATCTCGCAAACGCCAACTCTTTCCTAGGCAGGCTACGCTTTGTATCACCGCTTTCCAGAATACGCACACAGCTGAAAACCTCTTACGGCAACTGAGGAAGATCATCGCGGAATGGCTTACCCCAATTGGACTCTCCTGTGGATTTGTGGCATCGGACAACGCCAGCAATATTGTGTGTGCATTAAATATGGGCAAATTCCAGCACGTCCCATGTTTTGCACATACCTTGAATTTGGTGGTGCAGAATTTTTTTAAAAACGACAGGGGCGTGCAAGAGATGCTGTCGGTGGCCAGAAGAATTGCGGGACACTTTCGGCGTACAGGCACCACGTACAGAAGACTGGAGCACCACCAAAAACTACTGAACCTGCCCTGCCATCATCTGAAGCAAGAAGTGGTAACGAGGTGGAATTCAACCCTCTATATGCTTCAGAGGTTGGAGGAGCAGCAAAAGGCCATTCAAGCCTATACAATTGAGCACGATATAGGAGGTGGAATGCACCTGTCTCAAGTGCAGTGGAGAATGATTTCAACGTTGTGCAAGGTTCTGATGCCCTTTGAACTTGCCACACGTGAAGTCAGTTCAGACACTGCCAGCCTGAGTCAGGTCATTCCCCTCATCAGGCTTTTGCAGAAGAAGCTGGAGACATTGAAGGAGGAGCTAACACGGAGCGATTCCGCTAGGCATGTGGGACTTCTGGATGGAGCCCTTAATTCGCTTAACAAGGATTCACGGGTGGTCAATCTGTTGAAATCAGAGCACTACATTTTGGCCACCGTGCTCGATCCTAGATTTAAAACCTACCTTGGATCTCTCTTTCTGGCAGACACAAGTCTGCTGGGGTTGAAAGACCTGCTGGTGAGAAAATTGTCAAGTCAAGCGGAACGCGACCTGTCAACATCTCCTCCTTCACATTCTCCCGCAACTGGGGGTGCGAGGAAAAGGCTCAGAATTCCGAGCCCACCCGCTGGCGGTGATGCAGGGCAGTCTGGAGCGACTGCTGATGCTGACATCTGGTCCGGACTGAAGGACCTGACAACGATTACGGACATGTCGTCTACTGTCACTGCATATGATTCTCTCAACATTGAAAGAATGGTGGAGGATTATATGAGTGACCGCATCCAAGTAGGCACGTCACACAGTCCGTACTTATACTGGCAGGAAAAAGAGGCAATTTGGAGGCCCTTGCACAAACTGGCTTTATTCTACCTAAGTTGCCCTCCCACAAGTGTGTACTCCGAAAGAGTGTTTAGTGCCGCCGCTCACCTTGTCAGCAATCGGCGTACGAGGTTACATCCAGAAAATGTGGAGAAGATGATGTTCATTAAAATGAATTATAATCAATTCCTCCGCGGAGACATTGACCAGCAGCAATTGCCTCCACAAAGTACACAGGGAGCTGAGATGGTGGATTCCAGTGGGGACGAATTGATAATCTGTGAGGAGGGGGATGTACACGGTGATATATCGGAGGATGATGATGAGGTGGACATCTTGCCTCTGTAGAGCCAGTTTGTGCAAGGAGAGATTAATTGCTTCTTTTTGGGGGGGGGTCCAAACCAACCCGTCATATCAGTCACAGTCGTGTGGCAGACCCTGTCACTGAAATGATGGGTTGGTTAAAGTGTGCATGTCCTGTTTATACAACATAAGGGTGGGTGGGAGGGCCCAAGGACAATTCCATCTTGCACCTCTTTTTTCTTTTATTTTTCTTTGCGTCATGTGCTGTTTGGGGAGGGTTTTTTGGAAGGGCCATCCTGCGTGACACTGCAGTGCCACTCCTAGATGGGCCCGGTGTTTGTGTCGGCCACTAGGGTCGCTTATCTTAATCACACAGTCAGCTACCTCATTGCGCCTCTTTTTTTCTTTGCGTCATGTGCTGTTTGGGGAGGGTTTTTTGGAAGGGCCATCCTGCGTGACACTGCAGTGCCACTCCTAGATGGGCCTGGTGTTTGTGTCGGCCACTAGGGTCGCTTATCTTACTCACACAGTCAGCTACCTCATTGCGCCTCTTTTTTTATTTGCGTCATGTGCTGTTTGGGGAGGGTTTTTTGGAAGGGCCATCCTGCGTGACACTGCAGTGACACTCCTAGATGGGCCCGGTGTTTGTGTCGGCCACTAGGGTCGCTTATCTTACTCACACAGTCAGCTACCTCATTGCGCCTCTTTTTTTCTTTGCGTCATGTGCTGTTTGGGGAGGGTTTTTTGGAAGGGCCATCCTGCGTGACACTGCAGTGCCACTCCTAGATGGGCCCGGTGTTTGTGTCGGCCACTAGGGTCGCTTATCTTACTCACACAGTCAGCTACCTCATTGCGCCTCTTTTTTTCTTTGCGTCATGTGCTGTTTGGGGAGGGTTTTTTGGAAGGGACATCCTGCGTGACACTGCAGTGCCACTCCTAGATGGGCCCGGTGTTTGTGTCGGCCACTAGGGTCGCTTATCTTACTCACACAGCGACCTCGGTGCAAATTTTAGGACTAAAAATAATATTGTGAGGTGTGAGGTATTCAGAATAGACTGAAAATGAGTGTAAATTATGTTTTTTGAGGTTAATAATACTTTGGGATCAAAATGACCCCCACATTCTATGATTTAAGCTGTTTTTTAGGGTTTTTTGAAAAAAACACCCGAATCCAAAACACACCCGAATCCGACAAAAAAAATTCGGTGAGGTTTTGCCAAAACGCGGTCGAACCCAAAACACGGCCGCGGAACCGAACCCAAAACCAAAACACAAAACCCGAAAAATTTCCGGCGCTCATCTCTAGTTTTTAGTTCTATTTTTGTAATTACAACTTATTTTTTTTATTGTGCAATGGACACAGAGGAGGTGGGGATGCAGCAGACTGTGGTGTGGCAGGTGTGGGTAAGGTGAGGTTGGGGCTGCTTTGGCGGTCTGGAGGCATCAAGACCAACCCGACACAAAGGGGGCAGTGACCTAATGGTGAGCAACTGTAATGGTGCCCTTATGGTGGAGTAGAGTCGTACCTGCTTTTCTCCCGACGACGCTGGCTGGTTCTATACCTCTTACGACTTCTTCCGTCGGAGCCTGTGGCAGAAGAATGGACACCCCAAAGAGGACCCCGCAGATAAAGGATAAGACAAATCGATGGTGACAACAACTTTATTTGTAAGGAGACGATTAGTCATCGCTTTAAGGTCAATTGTGTTTAGAGCGACACACATTATGTAGCAGTGTAAGAAACATTAGTATTAAGGCAGGTGGTAACATCAAACATCAACCATTGCAGTATAATTACCAATTTTAAGAATTGTCAAGTAAAATCTGGTTTGGCAATAAATTTACACAATTGTCTAGACCAGGCTTTTTCAACCAGTGTGCCGTGGCACACTAGTGTGCCGCGACCAGTTGCAAGGTGTGCCGCGGAGCCAGAGCAGCTTCCTGCACCTTTAGAGTGAACTTTTGGCCCAGGCTCAGTCATGCTCCGCCTGTGACCTATGCCTTGAAGATGCGGCGGTGTGATATCATAGGTCACGACCGCCGCGTCTCACCACCCAGCCAGCCCACCCGCCTGCATATACATCTTCCAGTTCCTGCCTGCATATACAGCTTTCCTTGCCCACCCACATCCACACCTGCCCAACCGCCCGCTGCTCAGTATTCACAGCACTCCACTATGAACAACCCCAGCCACTGAGGGACAGGAAGGAGGACAGCTGACCGGTAGGGGCTAATATTTCTTTTATTTCTCCTGTGGGGAACAATAGGATTTATGTGGGGAGAATAAGGATTTATGGGGGGGAACAATGTGAATAATTCATGTGGGAAGCAATAGGATTTATGTGGGGAAAAACGTGATTGATTTATGTATTGAGCAACATGTTTTATGTGGGTAGCACTGTGATTGTTTTTTCTGTGTAGGCGAATGTACAGGTATGTGTGGATTTTTTTTTACGGTGAGTGCCAATGTGTGTTTTTTGTATTTTTCTGTGGGGAACTGATGGTGTGCCTTGGCAAATTCTAAAATATTGTTCGGTGTGCCGCGAGTAAAAAAGGTTGTGTCACGATCCGGGTATCTGGACGCCATTACTTGCCTTTTAGATGCCTTCTGAAGCTGGCTCAGCGTTCCAGGGCCGGATCTCATCTGTGTTACTGATGTCCACACTCTGCATATCCCTCCTGTCACTCTGAGACGCTGTCACAGCGGCGCCATGTTTGAATCTAGTGTGGCGTCTCCCGTCCTCCGCCGCCGCTCCTGTGTTTCAGTATGCAGGTAGTCAGAGTGGTGCCCCATGCCTGCCGCGGCCTCCGCTGTCATCCATGTGTCTCAGTGTGCAGTTGTCAGTTTGGCGTCTCCTGTCCTCCGCGGCTGGCGCCGCCATTGCTGCTGTGTTTCCACATGGTTTTCCAAACCAACTTTCCCTCCAGTACTAACATGGGCGCAGCCATGTTTGTTCCAGTCACATGTTCAATCTCCACCAATCTGCTGCACTGTGAATCTGCATGATTGGCCAGCCAATGCCTGCCCTGCAGCAGGTATAAGTATCCTGTGCCTGAACCAGGAAATGGGCAGTGCTTTGATTGTCAAACCTAGTTCCAGTCTCTCTCTCCTGTGGTTGTTTCTCCAGGTTCCAGCTCCTGTCTCCAGCATCCACTAAGAGACCCGCACCTGCCTTCCATCCTGCGGTGCAGCCTGACTCTGCAGCCCTCCGTGGCTATTCCAGCTTCCAGCTATTAACCCATCTGCTTCCAGCGGTCAGCTTCCAGCAGTATCCAGTTCCCTTAAAGTGCCGGTGTTGTTCCAGCGGATCCCTACTTATCAGCAGTATCCACAACCACCGGTAACCTCTTTTCAACTCTTCTGTTTCCACGCTCCCTAGCATCTTACAGTATCCACTCTGTGTCTTCATCACCTGGCTGGTTCCATCCAGCATCCACTCCGTGTCTTTATCACCTGGCTGATTCCATTCAGCATCCACTCCGTGTCTCTACCACCTGGCTGGTTCCATCCAGTATCTACAACAGTCTGTTCAAGTTACCAACTACATCTATACTTCTACTGGCGTGTTCCTCGGCTATCTTCACTACTACAGCCAGACCTGGTAAGGTTATTCCATCAAAGGACTTTAACATCTGTTCCTCAACCTACCAGTGCTCTGTGATACCTTCCATGGTTATAGTGATCCAGGAACTGTATTATTTGCCATTGCTTTTATCAACTGTGAATACTGTTGTTTCAACACGGAGTCTGTTAATAAAGCTTTTATTGACTTTTAACCTGGTTGTCATGGTCACACCTTCGGGTAATCCTTCTACACTTACATATCCAGGGGTTTGATTAAACCTCCCAAGTTTAATTTCATTTCAGCCCCTACAATTGAGGCTTCCTCCTGTCAGCCTAAACCCTCAGTTGTGACAGGTTGAAAATCACTGGTCTAGACTGTTTACATGGCGGCGCTATATGCAAAGCAATAACATTCAGTTCCTACCCGGTGGTCCCCGGGTAATCAGTGTCTCGGATTTAATAAAGCCTGCACGGCAAGGGTGTTTTTCCTGAGAAGGTATCAGCGGACAGGTGTGCAGGATGGGTGAGTTGGAAGGTAACACGACCACAAAGACTAACAGTATCAAAGGTATTTGGATCCACAAAAAGGTAAGTTGGTTAGTAAAATTACCCACCTTTAAGTTCCTAAGGGCAATTGTATCCACGGAAAGGTAAGTCAATTTTAATATACAACTGCATAGGGTAAACTAGTTGGTCACCACAGTTCTGGCTGGCAGAGTGAGGCACTTTTGACTGTGAGCCTTGGACTCAAATATTTGGGGTCAGGGGCGTCCCCCTTATTCCGTATAGAACACAACTGATGAGGAACTCCACGGTACTAATATATCTCCGTTGGAGTGGAGGTGCAAAACATTAACAGCTAGCTGGAGGGAGGTTTGTGCGTGTACCTGCAGTGCTTGTATTATTCTGCCTCTGCCGGATGCTGACCAGGTCAGAAGTCTTTTGACTCAGTTGGAGCTGAAAGGCAGGGAGGTGAGGGATTAACTATCCAGATGTGTGTGTTACACTGTGTGTCCCTTGTGGCTTACCTTCAGTCTTGGGCAGGTAAGTGGCTGGACACGGTTCCAGGCTTCTGGCGCTGTGGTGGCTGGCTACTCGGGGCTCCCTCCAAGTCTGCGGCCAGCGGTACTCTCCTAGGGGTGACAGGGGCTGGTAGCTGTCGGGTCCCGGCTCTCATTGGGGCAGATGTATTAACCTGGCAAAGGCATAAAGAAGTGATAAACCAGTGATATGTGCAAGGTGACAAAGGCACCAGCCAATCAGTTCCAATATGTAAATTAACAGGATCTGATTGGCTGGTGCCTTTATCACCTTGCATATATCACTGGTTTACCACTTCCTTATGCCTTCTCCAGGTTAATACATCTGCCCCTCTGTGCGGCTGGCAGGTGGATGGCAGCTGATGGGTCCCGCTCCCTCTTCAGTGCGGCTGTGTCTCTCCTCCGGTCTCCTCTCCCTATACCCACGGCGTGTCTCTGCTCCCACGCGCCGGAGGCCTGGGTTCCGGCTGCGGCTGTCACTCCGTCCGGCACAATGCTCCCCGTCCTCTTCACACGCGGCTCAGCACACACAGGCGCGCTGCTCCTCTCCTTTTAAAAGGCACCTCCGTTTCTCTTTGCCGTGTTTCGCTCCCCAATCAGGGCGGCTGTTGGGCTTTCCGCTCTGTAGGGACACAGATCACTTGTTCCTGGGTCCCAAAGTTACCCAGGTTCCTTTCCCTCTGCACTGCGGTTGCCTAGCAACCAGGGAGGGAGTTTTAACCCCCACAGTCTCTATATAGCAAGGCTTCACAGGCAACCTTGACTGTGATATTCTGTCCAGGCCCACACAAAGGGGCATGAGCCAGGGCATCACACAACCAATAATGTTGCCCTGCATGACATAATATCCATTGGAGATGTATTCTTATTTTCCAATTCTATTTGGGGGATGTCAGTGTAGTTTGCATTGAAACAGTGCCTGTTCTTTCCTACCTTGAAGAGGAAACCAAACATGGTATCTCCATTTACACCCATCATAAAAGAAAAGAATCATCTGCAACAACGCAATCAGCCTACTCATTGGAAAACTCAAAATGGCACAATCCAAATTGTTAATCGCTAAAACGTCTTCCGAGTAATCCTTTGTGCAACTTTAATCAGAACAAGGGCAGTGTTTCCTATGGGATTGTGGAAACATCTCAAACTTTAAGACAACGGTTTATCTTTTTATCAGCAACCAGGGAAACACCAAACCTGGAAACAAACCGGCAAAGAGTAAACGATCTACGTAGTAAATAATAGAATTACAGCCTGTCCTCACTTGGGCAACACACTTGGGAAATCAGCTGAAAACCTCAACAAAGTAACTTGAGATGCAACATCCTACAGGCGCATATCACAATGTACAGGCTGTTGTAAAAAGCACAGTCACTAGCCTGAAGGAACGTATATTATATTTTTACAAGGTATCAATTAAGACCGTAACTTAAATGTTATACAAACAGCAAAGAGACATAAGGGGGCGATGTATCAAATCTCCAAAAGTGGACAGGTGGAGAATTTGACTATAGCAACCTTACAGCCATGCCCCACACTCTACATTACAGCTAGGTTCTTCTTATCAACGGGTTGGTATCTATATACCGGCGCTCGTCATCCCAGCTGTCAGAATCCCGACCACGGGATGCCGGGGGGCCGGAATGGCGGCAGCGGGGTGAGTGCAAAAGAGCCCCTTGTGGGCTCGCTATTTATTTTCTCTCCAGGGGTGTCGTGGACACCACAAAAGGGGTCGGTATCCCAGCGGTCGGGATCCCGGCGTCGGTATGCTGAGCGCCGGGATCCCGACAACCAGGATATTGAATGCATCCCTTATCAATAGTGGCTGCAGCTCACAACTATAAACATAAAAATGGCGTTGATATTAAGATGATAACGCAGGGAAGGAAGCACGCCTGTCAAGTACCGCATCTTGTGTGCAATTGTGCTGCTTATGCTCAGAAAATGATTGCATGCATATTTTGCACATATCAACCTGCAGATGTATAAAATGCTCGGAGAGAGATAAAGTGGCATCAACCAATCAGCTCCCATCATTTTTCAAACACAGCCTGTAACATGGCAGTTAGGAGCTGATCCAACCGGCAGGCCGCAGTGTCCCACTGTGTGTATGCTGGGGGTGTGTGTGTGTGGGTGGGGGGGTACTTGGGAGGCCCCCTGTCACTGGCTGCTCTGCTTAGCAGAAAGTGACAGGGGGCCTCCCAACTCTTACGGGGAACAGATGCTGTGCACGTGGGAGACAGGGGGCATGGCCAGCAGCTCCTGGAGTGCTGGGCAGGTTCCGCAGTGACGGTAAATGGGAGGTGTGGCTTGCGGATCTCGGCATTCCTGAGAATCCACAGGAGGCCACACCCCCTTATCAGGCACGTGCAAGAATCCCGAGTTCAGCATTCAAAATGTTGGAATGCTGTAGGACTGTTGCAAATACACACTAATGAGGATGACTTGTAAGCAGTATCGGACTGGCCCACAGGGGTACAGGGGAAACCACCGGTGGGCCCTACTGCCTGGGGGCAGGGCCGGATTAAGCCTTGTGGGTGCCTGGGGCACTTAAAACAAGGGGGCCCCGGTGGAAGGCAGGGGAGTGTATTTTAGATTGTGCATACTCCCCAACATGACCCATTCCAGGAGGGATAAAATGCTGTTTACCTGGACTTCTTACTTAATATATGATTGGTGTCACCTGTGTTGAACTATTTCATAGATATGAAAGGTGTTTCAACACAGGTGATTGCAATCATAACTTAATATAGCATGTTATCCCTCCAGGACTGAGTCATGTTAGGATGTATGGATTGTGTAAATTAAATTTAATCCAATGGGGTATATTAGATTTAAACTAATAGTTCAATAATGCCAGGTTACATAGGACCCAGACAACCAGGCAGGGAGGAGGAGAATATGGGAGCCCTGTATCACTTACAGCTCTCTCTACCCTCCTATCTCTCCTCTGGTCGGAAAGCTTAATTGGTATCTCATAAAACCTGATACTCTGCCTGCAATGCATACTGCCCTCCTCGCATTCTGGCTGTCTGGTTCTGCTACTGCGTGAGAGAGAAAGCTAGCGATGTCGGTGTGCTCTGTCTGGGGGGCCCCCTAACAAAGGGGGGCCCGGGGTACTGTATGCCCTGTGACCTCCCCTTAATCTGGCTATGCCTGGGGGTCCACCTCCTGCTCTAAGGATCAGGTTCCAGACTGTGCACTTGAATTATACATTAAACATATGTTACCTTATACTGGACTATGGTGTATTTTCTACAATACATTGCTGTTATTAATCTGGTACATTATCATGCATGCAGCAGCTGAATTTACTGTATATATTTATAAGGGGCCCAAAAATTGCACTCTCTAATGGTTAGTCAAACCAATGAGGTGGCGGGCCACACCCCCTCTGCAGACTGGCCACACCCCTAATATGGGCCCCTACCACTGCATTTTCCCAGTGGGCCCTACATGCCCCAGTGCGACACTGCTTGTAAGTGCACCAGGTATGCTTTGCTAGCATCTCTGCAATGACCCCATAAATGAGAGCAGTAGCGTCCTTTGAGTGTCAGACGTTTGGGGATTCATGTGAGAGATAATATGTATGCACGTTCCACGACACCAGTGATGGGCAAACCAATAAATTCCAAAGCGTACCTGCTTAGGCTTATGCTTCAGGGCTGGGCACCCTTGCTCGCAGGTATCCTGCAATAGTTTAGCTTTGCTTTGCATATGCTTGTAGCTGTGGATTTTTGTTGGGAGCACGCTTTGGTGCTGATTGAAATGTATTTTTCAAGCGGCAATCATTTACAAGGAAAAACCAGGTTGGTTTTGCCTTGAAATATAATTGTCGCTTTAAAAATACAGCCATTCTCTGGCGAAATCCTGGACCTCCGGCAACTCGGACCCTATTTCATTTACCTCATGTATTTACACATTACATATTAGTTCCTACTTTCAGCATTGATAGCCAGGCAAGCAAGTCCTGAGACATCAGGTATTGAGGGGAGGGGTCCTGGGGTGCACACCGGTAATGAGAGGTGCGACCCTGCGGAGACCTTTCAGTAGAACTGCATACAAAGAAAAAGGTTGCAGGTGCACAATTCAAACATTACCAAATTATTAATAATAATAATTGCAATAAAATTTTGCATTTTAAGCGAGGTTCTTCGCATAGTTATGGCCATAAGTAACGGCTTGCCCACCGCGTCCAGGTGACCTCATTAGTCGGGCAAGTCCCTAACATTTTGGGGGGTACAAATCTAGGGTGCGGGACCCCCCAAAATGAAGCAGCTGAGTGACCCCAGGGCAACACAAAAGTGAAAAAATATATAGTGAAAAAGTGAAAATAGGTTAGTGAGAGAGGCTGCTGAAAACAGCAGGGGTAAATTAGTGAGAGGTAATGAAGGGGGAGATAAAGTAGTGAGAGGTAAAGTAGTGAAAAGTGAAGGTAGGAAATCAATTACATTGAAACAAAACACACGATAGGGATGAAAGTAAATATGAAAATAAGTGTTAATACGTGTTGCTCCTGAGGCAAAACAGCCACAACAGTCCAGGGGGACCCACACCCCGGAAATGCCCCCCCATCTGATAATCTAATATACATTTGTGCAGGACTCACCTTGCTCTGCATGCAGTCTAAGAAATGTCAGGAACCTGCAACCTTTTTCTTTGTATGCAGTTCTACTGAAAGGTCTCCGCAGGGTCGCACCTCTCATTACCGGTGTGCACCCCAGGACCCCTCCCCTGTATACCTAATGCTGTGTATTCACATACACAATAGAAGGCCAGAGACCCCTTCTGCCTGGTGGTAGCACCCACGCCCACCTGTCCTATATATTGGTTTTAATTAGGTTCCTGACATTTCTTAGACTGCATGCAGAGCAAGGTGAGTCCTGCACAAATGTATATTGGATTATCAGATGGGGGGGCATTTCCGGGGTGTGGGTCCCCCTGGACTGTTGTGGCTGTTTTGCCTCAGGAGAAACACATATTAACACTTATTTTCATATTTACTTTCATCCCTATCGTGTGTTTTGTTTCAATGTAATTCATTTCCTACCTTCACTTTTCACTACTTTACCTCTCACTACTTTATCTCCCCCTTCATTACCTCTCACTAATTTACCCCTGCTGTTTTCAGCAGCCTCTCTCACTAACCTATTTTCACTTTTTCACTATATATTTTTTCACTTTTGTGTTGCCCTGGGGTCACTCAGCTGCTTCATTTTGGGGGGTCCCGCCCCCTAGCTTTGTACCCCCCAAAATGTTAGGGACTTGCCCGACTAATGAGGTCACCTGGACGCGGTGGGCAAGCCGTTACTTATGGCCATAACTATGCGAAGAACATCAGGTATTGAGGCAGAAGGCAGAAGTAGGCGGGGCCAGCCAGACGGCAGGGCCAATAAGAAGAAAGACATTAAGATATCAGAGAAAAGCATCAATGGTAAGTAAACACTGCAAACTCATCATCGATGGCAAAACCATTGTCCACTGTTAATAAAGCATCAATGTTTTCATCACTTTGAACCAGTCCCTACAATCGATCTCCTGACGGACCTGGTTTGCTGGAAGAGTCTGTCTAAAGCTGGGTGACATTGACACAAGAGCGACTGTACATATTTGACTTTTCAGTATTGTTTATTGATTAAATCACAATGGCCTGCTACTTTTTGGTGCTTACAATTACAAGTGAATAGACATTATTATTATCATCATCATCATCATCATCATCATCATCATCATCATCAATATCCTGACCCCAAAGAAATATTGCACACAAACACCATGTACATATATGCAAAGCACCTTTTCCTCCAATGTCAGACTTGTGGTGCGAGGTTGTGGACTCCACTGTGTGCCCTTCTGGTCAGTATCTTTTAAATCACATTGCCGCTAATTTTGGCAAATGTCTGCCCCTCGTCTCAAACAGTATTTCCCATTCCCTTGCCTTATATCATCCCTATCATTATCTCCTGCACCTTGCCTTATTCCTAACCCTCTCCATCTCCACGGCACCTTGCCTCACGTCTGTCTCATTTCCCTGCCTGGTGCTCTTTGCTTCTCTCCTCTGTCCATGATCTGTTTTTGTCTCCTTGCATCACCATGCATCTTTTCTGCTTTTTCCATAGACCATTGGGTTTTTGTAAATCTCTGAATTAGGCTCATTATCTGCATTTTTGCCTTATATATGCCCCATTTGTCTTTGCAATGGGGCTAATTCAGACCTGATCACTGCTGTGCGTTTTCGTACAGCAGCGATCAGGTATAAACTATGCATGAGCCAGCGCCATAGTGTGCTGGCGCATGCCAGACAGCTGACGGCTGCCTTAGCCCTGCGATCGCCTCTGCCTGATTGACAGGCAGAGGGGATCGCTGGGCGGGAGGGGGCGGGCCGGTGGCATTTGGCCGCCGTTTAGGGGGCACGGTCCGGGCAATGCAGGCATGCCCGGACCGTCGGGGCGGGTCGCGGTGGCTGCGTGACGTCACACGCAGCCACTGTGACCCGGGCAGCGACGAGTAGCTTCCTGCCAGCGTGCAGGAGCTGCGCTGGTAGAGAGCTACTCTTCCAGTACAAAAGCATTGCCGCTGTGCGATGCTTTTGTACTTGTGCGGGGGGGGGGGGGGTCGGGCCTGACATGCGGGGCGGACTAGCCCTGTGCTGGGCGTCCCCCCGCATGTCTGAAGACTGATCGCAGATGTGTTAAATTTAGCACATCTACGATCAGGTCTGAATTAGGCCCTATGTCTCTTGGTCCCACTGTTACCTCACCTCATGTCTGCCCAACAATTTTGCTACCATATGTCCTTTGGAAGAAAGGCGTGGTGCCCAATCTTCCTAAGAGAATACAGAGACTACCGGTTGATGGCTCTAAACCACCTGCTAGAAACCATTGATGGTTGAGCCACTGATGGTTTAGAATCTGTAGCCGACAGTAAGGAGAACTACTGGTTTGTGTATATGGTAAGAGGAAGGAGGGGGGGCACTTATGTGTGGTTCAGGCAGTGACTATATGTGTTTCAGGCAATCAATCAATCAGGCCCTGTGTGTATGTGAGACATTGTGTCTGTATGTTGTGTCTGTCCGTCAGACCCTGTGTGCAGGGCCGCCATCAGGGAGGGACTGCTGGGACTCCAGTCCCCTGCCTGGCCCGCAATATTTGATGTGTTTATTGTTAATGACTCCAGAAAGTGCAGATTTACAGTACATCCATGTTGTTAAAAATGAGTAATGTTCTTCTACCTGTAGTAGTGGTCCTGGACTACATTCTACAGCACCTAGACGTTCCCAGTACCTACACGAGGGTCCCGTTTGTCAATTTCAGCTCGGCCTTCAATATAATCGTCCCCAGCATCCTCCACCCCAAATTACTTCACCTAGGGGTCCCAGAAGCTACCTGTTCCTGGATAGTAGATTTCCTGACAGATAGGACACAGGTGGTGAAAGCAGGGGAATTCACCTCTCAAGCGCAGTCCATTAGTGCAGGGGTCCCTCAGGGCTGTGTCCTCTCACCCCTGCTCTTCTCCCTGTACACAAATGACGGCACCTCAGAGGTGCAATCAGTAAAGATCATCAAATTCGCCGACGACACCACCATCATCGGCCTCATCAAGGAAGGGGACGAATCGGCCTATAGACGGGAATTAGACCGGTTGGCCCAGTGGTGCAGCCACAACAACCTTCAGCTCAACACCCTCAAAACTGTCGAGATGATAGTGGACTTCAGGAAGAAGTCAGCTAGTGCACCTCTGCTAACGATTGCTGACAGTGTGGTATCGCTAGTGGACTCCTTCAAGTTCCTAGGGACCACAATCTCCCGGAACCTTAAATGGGGTCTAACGCTGACACCACCGTCGGAAAAGCGCAGCAGAAGTTGTTCTTCCTCAGGCAACTAAGGAAGTTCAACATCCCACAGAAGCTTCTGCTCCTCTTCTACTCCGCGATTGTGGAGTCGGTACTGTGCTCTTCGATACTGGTATGGTAAAGCTCCGCCAGCGTGAGGGACAGATGCAGGCTCCAAAAGGTGGTGAGAACCACAGAGAAGATCATCAGGGCCGACCTTCCCTCAGTCCAGGACCTGTACCTGTCCAAAGCTAAAAAGCGGGCAATGAGGATAGATATTATACACTGTTGCTAACTTCCCCCCAAACCGCAACAAAAAACGGGACTGTCCCATGAAAATTGGGACAGTTAAGAGGTAAGGTTTATAAATCAGTTGACCACACCTACCAAATGGTTGGCCATGCCCCTTCAGTGGGCCTCTGCCATTGTATTTCCATGGTGGGCCCTTCATGCCCAGTCTGACACTGGTTGGGAGTGTAGGGTCACTTCTGCGTCCATTTGCAGCATTCAGACGGAGATGGGACATCTGTTGCGGAGGGATCTTTTGCACCCAGAATGCAAAGTGCATAATAATAATAATAATAATAATAATAATAATAATAATTTTATTTATATAGCGCTTTTTCTCCAATAGGACTCAAGGCGCTTAACAGATACATAGCATAATACAGTACAGAAAATAATGAAGTACATTTTCATAAAATACAGAAGCATTAAGATAACTAACTTGACATTATGGAAATGCTTGAGTGAACAGGAAAGTCTTGAGTCTACTTTTGAAGGATTCTATAGTTGGGGCCTCTCGCACTGTGCGGGGAAGTGAGTTCCATAGAGTCGGAGCTGCATGACTAAAAGCTCGACCCCCAGATGAATTATGGGAGATTCTAGGTACTGCTAAAAGTCCTTCATCTACAGATCGCAGTAATCGAGTGGGACAGTATGGGGTCAGAAGCTGCTTCATGTACCTTGGGCCCTGCTCATGTAATGCTTTCAAGCTCAGTAAGCCAATCTTGAAGATGATTCTCCATCTTACAGGCAGCCAGTGAAGGGAGTAGAGGATGGGTGTTATGTGGCTAGAACGGGGCTGGTTGCTTAACAGCCTGGCAGCTGTGTTTTGCACCAGCTGTAAGCGGTGCAATTCTTTTGCTGGGAGACCAAGGTAGAGGGCATTACAGTAGTCTAATCAAGATGATACAAGTGCATGTATGACTTTTGGCAGACCATCTGAGGGAATTAAGTGCTTGATTCTGGCTTTGTTCCTCAGGAGAAAGAATGAGGATTCGATTGTGGCTGATATCTGATGTTTAAGTGTCAAGCCACCATCCAGGACAACCGACTCAGGATCAGGACCTGTTAATTACAAGACTACTCCAGATATCACAAGAACATTCCTTTTTCACACACTATCTATGGGCAAATACTGATATATTTCACATGTCTCATAAAAACTGAAGTTTTCAGGAAACACCATTCCTTCAAATAATACTTTACAGGAACTTACTTTTTGTTTTTGTTTTTTTATTAGTGTGATTGCATATGGCTCAAATATTCATATACAGCTGCGATGCCTGGAAAGTATTGTAATAATGTGGTAAAGTGTAAGCTACTCACATGTTAGTTTTCCTTTTTCAGGAAGTAAGTGTGAAAACTTTGCACTTACAGTTTATTACAGTATGGTTTCCTTCCAGCAGAAGTTAGGGAAACGGGCGCCCTCTACTGGTGAATGCACAACACATCAGAATATGCAAGCAATGTTATATTTGTACTATGGGCCTCATTCAGCACGGATTACAAATGCGAATAAACGCACACTGATTACGATAGCAATCACAAATCTAGCCAAACCCACAGTCACATCTGCGTATACTACAAACCCATCACAAATATATCCCACTCCCAGTGCATGCATAGCTACAAACGCAACACTGCGTACATTCACTCAAAATTACGAGAATAAACGCATCTCTTATACATCGATGTCAGCACAAAACCATTGTAGTTTGTCCCCTGCCAATCACTGCATGTGCTACTCACTAACTTCTCACCTTGTGACTGCTAATAGGTAACTAATCAAACCATTAATTACATGGAGAACTGTTTGTGCAAAGAATTTGCAAAGACAGCAAAGAAGCGTGGGGAAAAGAATTACTGCATCAGAAATCTCTTGTTTCCCATATGTTCCTGTTTCTTACAATAGTAGTAAGTTATGCACAACACTGTGCTAAAAGACCAACACACTTGATGACACACATACCTAAAGTGGCGGATCCATGGGGGGGACGGGGGACGTGGACCAGTGTTCCCCCTGTCATGTCTGGCACTTTAAAAAAAAAACAAAAAACAGCAGTCCCTTTAAAAAAGAAGCAGTGGCGCAGACGGCGCAGATCATTGGCGCCCGCCGCGATGAAGGGTCTCGTGGCAGCGGCAGCAGTACTAATGAGTCAGACTGACTCATTACAGTGCGCTGCAGCCGGCTGTAGTAAAGCCGGAAGAGTCGGAGGAGTGGAGAGGCTTTCTCCTTCTCTCCTCCACCGCGTTGCGGCTCGTCCTTGCGTGTTCGTGCATATGTAATGAGCGGCAATATGTACAAACTGTGCTGGGGCAAAGGGCTGGATTATAGGTGGGGCCCCCACAACCAGGGGGCCCCCACAAATACTATATTAACGGAGGGTAGGGCAGCATTTTGCTGCCTGCCATCCAGCCTCCAGTTAGTCTTCTCCTGACAGTCCCTGCCCCCTCCCCAGCAGCTGCGGCCAGTCAAGGCAAGGAATACAGAGGACACTGGTCCACAACACACCGCACCTCCCGGCGCTCTCAGGCTGCTGGAGTGGGGAATCGGCGCTGTTGGCCACAAGATGGGTGTCCTTTAGAGTAAGGCTCTCTGTGATCCCTACCCCAACCCCCTTCTCTCTGATCCCTGCCCCCTACCCCCTTCTCTCTATGAAAGTAAATAAATGTATACGTACAGTAGATTCCACACTTTTTTTGGGGCCCCTACAAGTTTGTTGTCCAAGGGCCCCCTCAAAACTTAATCCGGCCCTGCTGGGGCAGGACGCTCGCCAGTCGCCACTACCGCGTGGAGCATGGAGCATACCGCCATCTGAAGCTCCCAGAGGAGGTCAGTTCATCTTTAGGTATAAACAGTATATGTTGCTTGGAAACATATACTCTTTGTACCAAGGAAAAACAGTATATGTGTATGCATACCATGTGGCATAATGTGAATTTTGGCTCATACCATGTGGTATGATGTGAATTTTGGCTCATACCGTGTGCTATTTTGTGAATTTCCGCTCATACCGTGTGCTATAATGTGAATTTCGGCTCATACCGTGTGGTATAATGTGAATTTTGGCTCATACCGTGTACTATAATGTGAATTTAGGCTCATACCGTGTGCTATAATGTGAATTTCGGCTCATACCATGTGCTATAATGTGAATTCCGTCTCATACTATGTGCTATAATGTGAATTTTGGCTCATACCATGTGGTATAATGTGAATTTCTGCTCATTCCGTTGGTATAGTGTGAATTTCGGCTCATTCTGTGTGGTATAGTGTGAATTTCGGCTCATTCCATCATGTGGTATAGTGTGAATTTCGATTCATACCGTGTGGTATAATGTGAAAGGGGCACCAGTACTAGATAGTATAAGGGGTAATACTATTGTGATGCATAATGTGTATAAGGGTTATATGGTGCGGTAAACTACATTGAAGGACACACCCCCTTTTGAGTGACCACACCCTCTTTTACAAAGTGTACGCGCATAATTACCGCCTTCACTTTTCCATACCCCCACTTCAAAGTTTCCCCTTCGACCACTGTATATAATAATATAAATAAGGAGTAGTATGGAGTGGCATAATGTATATAGGCTGTCAGTGCTATGGATTACTTGTGGGATGGGGCCCCAAATTGGTGTCTTGCTTAGGGCCCCATGAGATCTAAATCCCCCTCTGCTTCCACGGTCCAGCCACAAGCGACATGTGAGCTGCCGAAGGGGTCACTTACTGGCAGCCGCTGGTGCTTGGCTCGCCGTATGTGAATCATGCATGCGACTCACCAGCACCTGGACTCGGAGGGGCAGCAGCAGCCCTCATGGGCACAAGGTCAGTGAGTGGGTTTCAGGAGAGGGAAGTGGGCAGCACTTACTATCTTCTCTGCTGCAGCCATATAAATAGATTTATATATGTATATATGTGTGTATATATAACACACACACACACACACACACACACACACACACACACACACACACACACACACACACACACACACACACAGTCTCTCTCTCGCTCTCTCTCCCTCTTTTTCTCTCTCTCTCGCTCTTCCTCTCTCCCTCGTTCCCTCTCTTCTCAGCTATTGTGTTAAGCTCCCATGTTTTCTTCTGTCTGTTTCCCCAGTAATACTTTCCTTTCATGCCTCTGTAAACCTCACTACAAATGTCTCACTACTCCCTCCTACTGCTACAGAGACCTTAGGTACCCACTGCCTCTCCCTGTCCCCCTCTCCTTGTTACCCACTGCCACCTCTCCCTGGCATCACCCACTTTTTCCTCGTCACCCTTTCCCCAGTGTTACCCACACTGCCTCTCACTGTCACCCACTGCCTCTCCGTCTCCCACTAAGTCTCCTTCATCAACTGCCTCTCCCCTGCGTCACTATAAACCCATCACCCTCTCTCTCCTGTCACCCGCTGCCTCTCCAAAGTGTCACCCTCTTCCCGTCTTACGAATACGACGTTCCCTTTGAGGCCATGACCCTTGTTGCTAGGTCATGCCCTTGGTCATTTCGAGTTGTTCGTTCGTTATATTTTTCTCGCAACGGAGCGATTAGTCGCTAATGCGCAATGTCCGCAGTGCGACTGCGCCAAGTAAATTTGCTATGCAGTTAGATATTTTACTCACGGCATTACGAGGTTTTTTCTTTGTTCTGGTGATCGTAATGTGATTGACAGGAAGTGGGTGTTTCTGGGCGGAAACTGGCCGTTTTATGGGTGTGTGCGAAAAAACGCTACCGTTTCTGGGAAAAACGCGGGAGTGGCTGGAGAAACGGGGGAGTGTCTGGGCGAACGCTGGGTGTGTTTGTGACGTCAAACCAGGAACGAAACTGACTGAACTGATCGCAGTTGCCGAGTAAGTGTGGAGCTACTCAGAAACTGCTAAGAAGTGTCTATTCGCAAATCTGCTAATCTTTCGTTCGCAATTTTGATAAGCTAAGATTCACTCCCAGTAGGCGGCGGCTTAGCGTGTGCAAAGCTGCTAAAAGCAGCTTGTGAGCGAACAACTCGGAATGGGGGCCATGGTTTTGCCCAACTGCTAACAAATTTGCTGCTGCGATCAACTCTGAATTAGGCCCATTGTTCGTTATTGTGCAAGTGTGTAGTCACAAAGTCATAGATGTTAAAAGATGGCCACCGATTTTAATGGAGTGCAGACATTGCTCAGTTAACATATGCCAGTGTAGAGTAGATAGTGCACATGGCATATGGTACAGTGGGAATGTTTTCTAGTAGTGGGGGGGGGGGGGGGGGACCGGATCCTGACAAGCTTAATAAAACCCTGACCTGTTGTCTGAAGATCAACTCTCAGCATAAGGGGAGATCACCAGAGTGACAATTGCAGGGAGGTCTCTCTCTAGCTCACTGGTCTCGGGTGTACAGGATTGCTGGCACACTTCCTCAGCACCCCAACAATCTCTCTGTACACCCTATGGCCCTCATTCCGAGTTGTTCGCTCGGTAAAAATCTTCGCATCGCAGCGATTTTCCGCTTAATGCGCATGCGCAATGTCCGCACTGCGACTGCGCCAAGTAAATTTGCTATGCACTTAGGAATTTTACTCACGGCATTTTCATCGTTCTGGCGATCGTAATGTGATTGACAGGAAATGGGTGTTACTGGGCGGAAACAGGCCGTTTTATGGGCGTGTGGGAAAAAACGCTACCGTTTCCGGAAAAAACGCGGGAGTGGCTGGAGAAACGGAGGAGTGTCTGGGCGAACGCTGGGTGTGTTTGTGACGTCAAACCAGGAACGACAAGCACTGAACTGATCGCAGATGCCGAGTAAGTCTGGAGCTACTCAGAAACTGCTACGAGGTGTGTAATCGCAATATTGCGAATACATCGTTCGCAATTTTAAGATGCTAAGATTCACTCCCAGTAGGCGGTGGCTTAGCATGAGCAAATCTGCTAAAATCCGCTTGCAAGCGAACAACTCGGAATGAGGGCCTATGTTAGGTGTCATACTTAACGTCGGTCATAATGTCAAAAACTTTAGCAAGTAGATGGGACAGGACAACATTATTAATATTAAGGTACAAAACATATTAATACAAAAATATGGGGAGCAAATATATTACATTAAAATAAGAAAGAGGGCAAAAATATAAAAGTAAAATATGAAAAAAGGAAAATGTATTACAGTAAGCAGATGTTCAGGTAACGTGTAAAATGAATGCAGTTTTCAATAAACTGGGTTAAATGGGATCCCGGCAGCCGGAATCCCGACGCCGTGATCCTGACACTGCTCAGAACACCGATGCCGGGATGCTGACATGGATCGCAATGCCGGCGCCGGAATGTAAGTATGCCAGAACTGCTGAGGGTCAGGCCGTGGGGGCAGGGGGGTGGGGTGGTTGTGTTAGGTTTATGGTTAGGGTGCAGGGAGGGGGGTTAAGCAGCACCCCGGAGGGTTAGGGTTAGGCTGCGGGGCTGGGAGGGTTGGGGTTAGGCTGCGAGGCTGGGGGGGTTCGGGTTTGGCACCACCGGGGAGGGTTAGGCTGCGATGCTGGCAGCGAGTTAAGGTCAGGCTGTGGTAGGGAGGGTTGGGGTGGTCAGGGATTAGGGTACTTACCTAACAGGTGTCGGGATCCTGCGCATCGAGGTACCACTGTCGGTATTCTTACCACCGGCATCCCAAGCGCAGTGATCCCGATACCATTCCGGGCTAAACAACTGGTGATTCAGGGCTTTGAACACAATGCCCTCAAACTGATTGGTATTAAATCCAGCCAACTGCCCCCTCTTTCCCCGGGATCAGTATGAGTTCCCGGCGGTCAGGATCCTGGCGGTGAGCGCAGTATGTCCCCACGCCGGCTTGGTGTTGACCTTTGGTCGCCATAGGGTTCTATTCCCCCACAGGTGGTGGCGTGGACGACCACCCAAGTGGGGGTACCAGCCGGCGGACCGCCATTATTTAGCGGGTGTCGGGATTCCGGCGTCGGTATCCTGACCACCGGGATCCCGACCGGCGGTCAACTGACTGCCTCCTCTTTCCAAAACACCACCACCACCGACAACACAACACAATAACAACTTAACAGAACAATGCAAAGTCTTGTAACTTAAACACAGAAATAAATATTTCCCCACTTTGTTCACGGTATTACAGGTGCAGTGTTTAATAATAGTTTGGAATATGAATCCTCAGCAGTTTCCTTTGAACCCCTCTTCCATGATGGATCCTGGAAGGCAGAATTATTACATTAAAACGTAATTAATGTTTGGCACAGGAACCTAAGTTTCCACTAATTACTATTCATAGATCTTAGGTTTAATGAGGCTTCAATTTGAGAGAGATATCTTGCCAAATGATTTTAGAATTCATTATAACTTTTTTAAACTAAATATTCAGCTTTTTTTTTAATTGAAAAATTAATTTCGCATAAAGTCCTAAATGAACAGAGCCCCTGGTCAGTTTAGTTTTTTTATCGCTTTTGGGCGTCATCATTCAAATATGAATTTATTTAATCTCCTTTATACCACTTTCAGACATAAAGTCCCGGTTTCAATCCTGGTTTCAACCCCAGGGGACAGAGCATGGCTTGAAGCCAGGGCTACCACTGTCAAACATGGGTGACGATCCGGATTCTTCCCAGGCAGTCCTCATTCACACCGGATCCAGGTTTTCCAGTGACTCGGGTATTCCGGCATTCACTGGGCCCTTGGAGATGATCTCCAAGCGCTACTGTTCCAGGCCAATCAATTTTATTTAGCTTTTTAAGATTTTTTTAGTTGCACCTTTCATATTTAAGACGGGTCATCTACCAAGGGTGCAAGTCCCTGGAAAATCCCTGCTTGGGAGCAGAGTTGTGGGTGGACCCAAGCAGACCATTTCAGACATAAGACGGACCTGTGGGGAGGATGCGCATTCACGCAGAAAATCCCGAGATTTAGTCTTATGTCTGAAAGGGGTATTACTGTAGTTATATTACCGGTTGTACTGTACACACAGTGTCGGACTGGGACATGAAGGACCTACCAGGGGAATGCAATGGTATGGGCCCACAGGGGTGTGACTAGTCATTGGGTAGGTTTGGTCATCAACTGGAGGAGTGTGGCCATCCAACAAAACCCTCCCTCCCCGCAGCGTAACCCTAACTCTCCTCACTTAGTACCGAACCCTCCTTGCAACATAACCCTACCCCCAACTGTAGCCTAGCCCTGACCCCCCCCACAACCTACCCCTAATATCCCCCACACTGCCTAAACCTAACCTCCCCTGCAGCCTAACCCTAACCCGCCCCAGCATACTTACTTTCGGGATGCCGACAGTCGGGATTTCGGGACCGGCATTGTGATTGATGTCGGGATCACAGTGTTGGTCTTTTGACCAGTGTCGGGATTCCGGCGTTGGGATTATGACTGCCAGCATATCGAAAGCTGGAATGCTGACGGATCCTCCTAATTTGAGTTTGTAAGTAAAGCAAGATAGCAAGCAACTAGGCAAAACTACAGTATGTTGCACTGAAGGGGTGGCAGATGTAACATGTGCAGAGAGATCAGATTCTAGAGCCTGATATCGGAGAGGGTGGCTGCATACAGACATTTCTATAGAATGTGTGATTCACATACACTGAATTGCTGTAAGCACCCTGATTGGTGGATAGCTTGAGCCATCCACCAATCAGCATGCTGACATTCATTCACTGTCTGGCTGCAGGCTAGAAGGCAAGTAGAGAATGCTGCCTGGCTGCTCTGATTGTGTAGTATTCTCTACCTGCCCCCAAGGAGCTCCGGAGGCACAAGCCCTTAGAGCAGATGTCCCCCGGCCCAGCTCGCCCCAGCTTGAAGAATTGTGGAGCCCTGGGCAGCTGCCTAGTGTGCCTATACATTAAGATTGCCCAGGGTCTGATATTAGAGAAATGTCCAGCCCGTGATTTCCAGTCTTTCAAAAACAGTGGGGAAACATTGGAAAATCATATATATCACAAATCGATGGTGACAACCATCACATAAAATCAAATAGAAAAATAAATACTGTACGGGGAGCGTCTCCGTTAGTGTGCAGTGCCGATATGATAGAGTCGGTGATGAGAGTATAAAGTGGGAGGAGCCTAACACGGTTTGTCACGGATCACGTGACTTTCCTTTGAGAAAGTCACGTGATCCGTGACGAAACCCGTTAGGCTCCTCCCACTTTATACTCTGATCACCGACTCTATCATATCGGCACTGCACACTAACGGAGACGCTCCCCGTCACTCATCAGAGGATTCCCTCAATCACCAGAGGCTGCTCCGGTTAGTGCTTTCACCAGAGGCTGCTCCGGCTAGCGCTTTCATACAGCGCCTCTCCTCCGCTGCCAGCGGCTGTCATCATCTATGTGGAGACCACTATCTTCGGTCTGAGGACTTTCCTTATAATTAACGGTGGCCCCGGCCAGCGCCGCTGCACGGTGCTTCCAGCTATTAGCGGCCATCAGCAGCAGTCATAATTGCCGTTACCGGACGGCACATTTTTCTCCTTATTCAAGCGGGCACATTAAAGGATTTTCACCAGCCCCCTGGAGACCGTAGGAAAAGCCTTGGTAATTGATGTAAAGACGCCGTTCATTACACAGGAGCAGCCCCTGTCAGAGCAATTGTGCTCAATCCCTCTCCCTCATCAATATAATTAGCGGGCAGTGGCAAACGCAGGATTTGCATGGGCGGTGTTTCCAGAACTGGGCGGAGCCAATCACGGGGGTGGGGACTGAGGTGACCCAGTATATGCTGGGTCCGTAAAACTAGTGTGTCTGTGTGTGTGTATATATATATATATATATATATATATATACACACATATATCTACATATATATATATATATATATATACACACACATACATACACACATACATATACACATATACATAGCATATTAAATATGCATACATATATATATATTTATATATATGTACACACACACAGTACACATATATATACACATATATATATATATATATCTATCATATGTGTGTGTGTTTATATGTATGTATGTATATATATACATGTGTATATATGTATGCACATGGATATATATGTACTATAATTAAAATAAAGTAAACTTTTATTGCACTTACAAGTGCCACCAGGAAGACAGCAGGCTGCAGAGGACGCTAGACAGCCATTAATACTCATGCAGCAAAAAAAAAAAAAAAAAAGTTTTTTTTTTTTTAAGTGGAGGGGGGTTTCTGGGTGCTCGGAAACCCCCCCCTGGGTGCGCCACTGGCGGGCTATAGTGGACTGCACCGAGGACGCTCGGTGCTAATAGCCCACGAGAGGTAATTATATACTTTTCTTATATCAATTTACTTGCTGCCGGGACTTCCACTATTTTAGTTACTAAGTGCATGTTGCCTCTGCACTTACAGAAAGTTTGCAGATCTTTTATCATTAAATTCCAGGAGTGATACATCTTTAGTGAGCAGTTACACTAGTGTTACATGAATGTTACATTTCCTAAACATTATTATCAACTTAAATTGCACTGGTTTAATAACAAATTAATTTTGTTGATACTGTATTTGCTTATTTGTACGGTTCTTTCAGAGTATACATAAAGTTATAATAATTTTTTTTTATTGTGAACAAAGTTTTATTGGTGTATTAGTATTTTAATAAATAATTCTTTATATATTAATTCTGTTTGTCAGCTCTCCATAAATATGGTACACTAACAACACCATAAGCGCAGCCTTTCTCCCTTTCTTTTTCTTGAACATATATTAAGGCACATACACAGTACTTTTTTGGCAGCGCTTCTGGTGTTGTTTAAAGTAGACATTTTCAATTTAGGTGCTTGAAGCAGATTTGTTGTAGTTCTACACTTCATCACTGCACTACATTCCCCTATCCACTGCACTACTATACTACATCCCCTACAAGCTGAACTACATAACTACACTACATGCCCCTATACACTGCACTTCATACACTATGGCCCTCATTCCGAGTTGATCGGTCGCAAGGCGAATTTAGCAGAGTTACACACGCTAAGCCGCCGCCTACTGGGAGTGAATCTTAGCTTCTTAAAATTGCGACCGATGTATTCGCAATATTGCGATTACTAACTACTTAGCAGTTTCAGAGTAGCTCCAGACTTACTCTGCCTGTGCGATCATTTCAGTGCTTGTCGTTCCTGGTTGACGTCACAAACACACCCAGCGTTCGCCCAGGCACTCCCACCGTTTCCCCGGCCACTCCTGCGTTTTTTCCAGAAACGGTAGCGTTTTCAGCCACACGCCCCTGAAACGCCGTGTTTCCGCCCAGTAACACCCATTTCCTGTCAATCACATTACGATCGCCGGAGCGAAGAAAAAGCCGTGAGTAAAAATACTTTCTTCATAGTAAAGTTACTTGGCGCAGTCGCAGTGCGAACATTGGCCATGCGTACTAAGCGGATTTTCACTGCGATGCGATGAAAAATACCGAGCGAACAACTCGGAATGAGGGCCTATATGCTACACGACATCACTTTATAAGCTACACCACATCAATGCACTACATGCTCCTATATACTGCAATACATCACTACCCTACATCCCCCTATAATCTACACCAAATCCCCCCATCTGGGAGGCAAAGCGGAGGCTGATGCTGCTAACTGGGAGGACAGTGCCGATAATAAAGTCTGTCTTTAAACTCACCACGGAGTTGCTGCAGTGATACTCGGTGAGATTTGGAGGTTGTCCAGGCTCTTAGTTTCCACTGTCAAGTAGATAGCTAGCACAGTGAACCTTTGATATCTGTATCATCGGTGACTGCACCTGTTAACAAGCATAAGCCTGCAGCAGTGTGTCCTCTCAATGTGGTGTAGCCTGAAGCTTGTTATCGGTTGGTGCTGGGTAGGCAGCCGCACACTAGTCGCAGCACTCCATGGCAAAGAAGAGAGTTTAAGACAGTAGCCGGCATAAGAGAGATCCTAGGTACTGGAGCTCACCCGCACAGCGTTGGAGCCAGCTGCGGGCAGACATGTGGGTCAGAGACATTGACTCAGGAGCCGTCTGCTGTCTCACTGGAGCAACACAGCACTGCTGGTAAAAAAATAAAAACCCAAACCCTGCTCCTCTGTGTAACTCCTCAGCGCCCCCTCAAATTCTGCACCCGGGGCACATGCCCCCTTGGGCCCCCCTAGTTACGGTCCTGCAATAGGTATTCATATCTGATACCAAACTATGCTCTGCATTCTTGTGACTGAGCCCATGTGACCCGCAATGTTAGTTTAATAAATGGCAAGATAAGATAGCTATTTGCTTCCAGTAAGCCAACCTTCACAGTGTTTCACAGTAAAATGATACTTCTCAGTTTAATACAGTATTAGTACAGTATGTGACGATTATTATTATTTTTTAATACTTCAGGTACATTTTACATTTATCAATGGCGTATTTTGGGTTTTTAAACAAATCTAAAAACTACTCTTTAAACAAGAATATTTATACAAATGACACTGGCTTTGTTTTTTTTAATTTGCAAACATATTTAGGGGGGTAGCCAATTGGGCACACGGTTTTAACAGCAGATAAACCTTGCGGACTTCACACCCAATATTGGATTACCGCAGGTATGGGGGCTTCTGGTACCCGTGGTATCCAATAAAAAAAAATGCACACAGGGTAGTATGACACTTACCGGTCCGGTGGTCTCTGGTGGTCCCTGTGGCTCCTAGTGATTTCCTCTCCATCCTTCCACTGGGGAGGGAGATAATGGGAGATGTAGTTCTCCCTGCTGCTTCCTCGAGACATACAAGGGGGTCACACACACAATGGGGATCACTCACACATACACACTAACACATACTTACACATCAGTAGCGGCTGCAGCGCCATCCAAAAGCTGCAGGGGGTAGCTCGCCAGGACATATGAACATACATGTAAAGTTGTATGTAACATATAGCCTGGCTTCCTTTGCCGGGAATCAGCAGCCGCAGCATGTCACACACTGCTCAGTCTGTCAGTCGCCCCCGGACTCCTATTGGCTAGTTTCACAGGAGTCTGGGGGCGGGCTAAAGGACGATCGATAGAGTGAGCAGTTTACGCTATGTGCAGCAGCTGCTGATTCCCGGGACCCTAATTTCTGCACACCACATTCGCAGACCTATCTGGGAGATGAGTGTATTTAACTGCAGTGTAATGGTGTGCTGGGCATATATCCTGGTGTGGGGGCATGGGACTAGCAGAAAATTGGAATCCCTGAAGATGGGCTGCAAGCTTAAATGTTTTGATCAAACTATGACAAATCCCCTTTGCTTTATTTGCTATATGCGCACAGATTTGCAGTGTAGCAAAATAGCAAAAGTCTTTCTGTTTTGTATATATAATAGTGATGAGCGGGTTCGGATCCTCGGAATCCGACCCGCCCGAACGTCACCTTTTTTTTTACACGGGTCCGAGCGACTCGGATCCTCCCGCCTTGCTCGGATAACCCGAGCGCGCCCGAACGTCATCATTTCGCTGTCGGATTCTCGCGAGACTCGGATTCTATATAAGGAGCCGAGCGTCGCCGCCATTTTTACACGTGCATTGAGATTGATAGGGAGAGGACGTGGCTGGCGTCCTCTCCGTAATAGAAAAGACTAAGTCTAAGAGTGACATTGTTATAATTGTGGGGAGGATTGGGGACGGGGAGCAGCTGTTAGGGAGTACAGTGCAGGGTTTTGATTATACCACCAGTGATTTTAATCCTTTGTTTCTCTGCCTGAAAAAAAACGATCCACCATATCTGTGGCTGTGCTCACTCAGTGTGCTGCACTGCTGCATGATATATCTGTGCTGAGTGCACTGCTCTGCTCACACTGCCTAATTGTGGGGACTGGGGAGCAGTTATAGCAGGAGTACAGTGCACAGTTTTGCTGACAGTGACCACCAGTCCAGTATACGTTTGTCTGCCTGAAAAACACTGTGGTGTTTTTTTTTTCTTTCTTCATGCTAGTTTGTTTAGCAGTCTGCTGACAGTGTCCACCAGGTCCGTTATACAGTATATTATATATATATATATAAGCAGTAGTACGGTAGGCCA